>NC_062227.1:34058853-34366353 GCF_902686445.1 Sciurus carolinensis
TAACTGCCAGACATTGAAAACATTTCTAAATCATATACAGGTTCCAGTGGTGCTTGTGACCCAGCCGGTACCATTGACTCCAGCTTGGTAAGTGGAAGATACGTATAAAGGTGGCAACTCATAATTCTGATACTTACTCAAGACTAACCATGTGGGAGCTTCCTGAAATTAAAAGTAAATTAAAATAAGACACGTATTGCTTAAAAAGGTCAGTGTCCTTTTCAAAGTGCCTATGATTTTGTGGGGTTTTTCTCCCCAACAAAGAATATGGTTTAATTAATTTTTAGTTCTGGTGTCTTAGAGTTTTACTGCAGGAAACTCCAATGGTGTTGCCACTACAGAATCCTTCCAAGGCTCCTTCGATAGCCAAGGACAAATTAAATAACACTGGCTGTGCACAAAATAATTCCTATTTCTTTTTTATTATTCCAAGCACATACTATGGTGTTCTGAAGTTTTCTAAGGCCTTTAGAAATGACCTCTCTTCTTGGTCTCATAGCCTAGAGATTCAATTCCGGGTACTGGATCAACAGAAGGACAAATGTTTTGCCATCCTTACTAAGAGACTTGACAGTATTGAAGCCAGGAAGTGAATCTTACATATTACAAAAGCATTCTCAGTTAAACACCGTTCTTTACTGATTCCCAGTATCATAAATATTCAAATACTTTTCCATGTAAATTTGTACTCTACACTGTAGCAGCATCAACAGACACTGGCAATGTTATAAGACATTTTTTTTTCTCTCTGTATTTTTCAATTTCTTTTTAACAGCAAATGTGGATAATGTGTGTAACAAGTTAATTAATTATAAAAAAAAATCAGCTGGAAGACAGTTGAAATGAACCCAGTGCTGTTGTTCCCCCCGGATCCACTTAATTTACTTTTCATGGCCAAATTGTATTTCTGTGACAAGTCTTTGCCCAGAACACTATTTTGAAAACAGGTTTTTATTCCAAGATGTCAAATGTTCATTTGCTTTGCATTTGAAGGGGTATTGCCAATGCAAGCTTCACGTGGCAAGTCCTACATGTAGTCACTGCAAACCATTATATTGGAATCTGGCCAGAGAAAACCCCAGTGGATGTTCAGGTAAAGTATTTATACACCATCACTTCCTATTTTGTAATTTCCTCTTAATTTTCTCTATTTCAATAACTAAACTCACAAAAGAGCTATTTGTTGAAGCAATTTGATTTGTCCAAACTTCTGTGTAATTGTGTGTGTGTGTGAATCTGGGCCTTGTTCTGATTTATAGATCTATCATGCACCTGTGCATCCCTACGGTGCAAAGTTTTGATGTCTTCCCCCCACACTTTTGTCAGAACTTCTGTCATTTTCAAAAATCTCAGCAAAGGATTAGCCTCCTTTTTCCATATGTATTTTATTGTTTGTAACAGCAGCTACTTGATAAATGCTTTTACCTCTTTGTTTCTGTGATTCACTCTTCCTGGATTAATTTTATTATAACTTTATACATGTATTGAAACCAGGATAACAAGTTGAATACAGTGGGTTAAAATTACTAAATTAGGCGAATCTCTGTCTTTTTATTTATTTATTTATTTTATGGTGTTGGGGATCTAACATGGAGTGTCACATATGTTAGGCAAATGTGTTACCACTGAGCTACATCCCAGTCCTGAATACCTGCATATCTCTTTCTTTTCTCTCCTTCCCCTCCCTCCTTCCCTCCTTCCCTCCTTCCCTCTCTCTCTCTCTCTCTCTCCTTCTTTCTTTCCTTCTTTCTCTTTTCTTTTCCTTTCTTTTCCTTTCCTTTCCTTTTTTTTCTTTTTCTTTTTCTTTTTCTTTTTCTTTTTCTTTTCTTAGTGCTGGGGAGTGAACCCAGGGGCACTTTACCACTGAACTATATTTCCAGTCCTTCAAAAAAAATCTTTTTTTTTTTTTTTTAATTTGAGACAGGGTCACAGGTTCTCACTAAATTGCTTAGGGCCTCACTAAGTTCTGAGGCTGGCTTTGAACTTGTGATCCTCCTATCTCAGCCTTCTGAGTCACTGGGATTACAGGCAAGTGATACCACACCCGGTTGAATATCTCTTTTTAGGAATGGGGTCTCACTATGTTGCCCAGTTGCTTTGAATTTGTGATCCTCCTACTCCAGCCTCCACAGTAACTGGGATTACAGGCGTGCACCACTGCACCAGCTGAAGTGAATATCTTTGAATAGAGTATATTTTCATGCAAGTACATCAACGATGACCTTGACATTAAAGTCTCTAAAATCCCGTGATGTTGGCTGGGGCTGTAGCTCAGTGGTAGAGCACTTGCCTAGTATGTGTGAGTCACTGGGTTCCATCCTCAGCACCACATATAAATAAATAAATAAAATAAAGGTATATAAAAAAAATCCCATGATGTTGCAGTCTTGGCGTAGCCATAAACTCACCATCTTTCGAGAGGGATCGTATTGGTTGGTGTGTTCTGCTAGGCCTCAGTGGTGCAAATGGTAATGCTGCTGAAGTGTGCAGGGACCTCTTCCTGCGAATGTTGTGTTGCAGATGTGAGATGTGCCCAGAGCCAGGGAGCGGTCTTTGGGTAACCCTTGGTTTAAGGACACTTTCTTATCTCCACAGAGTGCCAGTGCCACAAGGCAGGAACAGTGAGTGGCGTTGGAGAGTGTGGGCAGGTAATGCGAGTCGGTTTTCGTCCCATACCAATGGGACGCCGTAGCCATTGATTGAGGAGTTCCTGGGAGCGTGTTGGTACCTCTGCAGGCAGACAGTACATGGTCATTTTTCTCAGGCTGGGGCTCCCTTGCTGCCTATTGTACAATGAGCCAGTTTTCAATCTTGAAGATGAGTGAATTCTGTAACTATCAGATTTTGACATCTGGCTCATTGTTCCACAGGGAGATGGTGACTGTCACTGCAAGGTCCGAGTGAGCGGCGATGCCTGTGATACCTGCGAAGATGGATATTTCGCTCTGGAAAAGAGAAATTACTTTGGGTGTCAAGGTACTTACATCCAGTGGGTCCCAAGCAGAGCAAAGTGTCAGAATAACCTTTCTCCTGCGTTTGCTTTCTTTGGTTGATTTTCTGGGATGTGCTCAAGCATTCTGTCTGGGACATTGGGTCAAATATTCAGTTGATACTAGTCATAATTTGCAGATGGGGATGTTTCCACTTCTCTTCTACAGCACACTGTCATAAGAAATATACCTGGAATAGGAGGACATGTGTTAATGTTGTAAAACATCAGGACTTAGTGACTTTAAGGTTGTACTTTGTTTTATCAGAAGAGCCAGGCTTTTAGAGATAGGGTTGTATTAAATAATGAAATCATAGCAACAGTAGGCCCGCAAGGCTACCCTTGAGTGTCTCACATGGGCTCTTCTTAGCTGACCTTATTTACAATAGTGCTGTTTCTAAATCTTGTTCTGCTCTTGATCTACCACCACCTTCACATTGGGCATCTGTGTTCCAGCTGGCCTATGGCCGTGCACCCCCAGCCTAGAAGCAGACTTTTGGAGGGACAGGTCATTTCCGCTAGGAAGTTTCCTGCCTATTTCAAACTCCTGCCAGATATAAGGTGTGATAAGAAGGGAGGCGGTGCTACAACCCTGGGATTATTAGTGTTCCTTTCTCATAGAGGGAGGGAAGCATTCCTTATGGGGATGATTTCACGGGTAACCACAGCTGTCTCCTGACAGGGTGTCGGTGTGACATTGGTGGAGCGCTCACGTCCGTGTGCAATGATCGCTCGGGAGCATGCCAATGCCGAGATCACGTGGTGGGGAAGGTGTGCCAGAGGTGAGTCTTTGGGAGGCTTCCTCCTGTGTGTATGGATGAGAAGTTGTCTTAGATCACCAACCATGCTGGTGAAGAGCAAAGCAGTCCTAGGAATCCTCAGCAGATGAAGCCGTACAATATAATTCAAAATCTGAACATTTGCGTGAGTTAATTAAAATAGGAGATAATGATGACCATAAAACCGGTTCCATTTTGCAAGTCGGGGAGCACCTGCACTTCAGAGTTTGCAGATTTGAAGTGAACAGGTGCAGAATGACAGGTGGGCATGAGGAGAGCTGGAAGCATGGGGTGGGTTCACCTGGCTGAACTCCCATGGACAAGTCACAGCATGGAGGAGGCAAGCAGAGCCAGCTCCAGTTCTTGGAAGAGAGAGGGAATAAGAATGGGCAGAGTGCACATACCCGGGTTCTTGGACCACCGGCATTCAGTTCCTGTTGCTCCCTCAGACACATTAAGGAGAGTGAGTGGAGAGATCAGGTGACAACAAGAAGGGTAAGAAAACTTCCGGAGTGTGGAAATAGGACTTCATCTCATGCAGAAGTAAATTAAAATAAACTGTAAGAGCAGCAACGCAAAGTGGAGACTGAGACCCAGATGGTGCCAGAGAAGTATGGCAGCTTACTGTCTCCACATTTGCTGTTTATAGATGATGTATATATAGACATAGATAGACACACACCCACACACATAAAACATGATTCACCCATAATCTTTCCTTAGTGGCAGGAGGGAAAATTTAAGTGTAAATATTCTGACTTTTAATCATTGCTGGAAACTCCATGAAATGCACAAAAAAACAGATACCTTCTTCACTAACTGCACCACAAGCAGATGAATTTAAAAATTCTCGTGTGCAGTTACGATGATTTGTATTGTTTTGGTGTTTCTTTTCTTTCCCTCATTGTTTTCAATATTTGGATTTGAAAGGTCAGGGTCACGGAGCTGTTATTTTTTAGTCTTCCTAGTTGGCTCTCACAGCTGGGCCTTGTAGAAGGTCCATGAGAAAGAAAACATCTATAAATTTGTTTTCCTGAAACTAGCAAGGCAAAGGAAGGACCAGAGGGGCTTTGTGATGTTTTCTAATGTAAATGTTTTCTGTTTTGTCCCTTTTCATCCTTATGTTGACAAAGTGAGCTTTTTCCTACTCAAGAGAATGTTGTTTTTCTTTTTCCATTTATGTAGGTGATTGGTTAATTTTCAGGATAATATAATGCAATCAAATAAAAATTAAATAATCCACCCAGAGGAAAAATATTGACCTTTTACATTTTAGCATATATTTTTGCATTTTGTATTTATACATATATAAATATATATATATATATATATATATATGAATATATAGGTATATGCCTTGAAATTTAGAATATATCCTTTGATATAGTGGCAAATGATAACTGAAATAAAGGTCAACCTCATGTATATGGCATAGCAACTTCTCCTGGCTGGCAAATCTTGTGTCCTTTTGTTTGTTCTCCCAAATGTTAGTTTATGATTTTTATCTGAGCATTTTTAGGTTTGCATGTAAACTTAGAAAGTATTTACATTCACTTTGTTTTCTAAATAATTTTTATAATTCCATAAATGTTCATTATAGAAAATTAATGTTGATGATAGTAAAAATGTGAAGAAAAATCTTCATTCCACCACCCAGAGAAAATTCCTTTTAATACTTTTTGTATTTTTTTCTAGATTTTTGTTTATGAATGAAATTTAGTGCTGTATTTTTTCATGTTATATATATCAAGCTATTAATTTCACATGGTATCATAAGCATTTCTTCTAGCATTAAATAGTTCTCAAAAATGCTGATTGTATTTCATAATTTCCTTATTTCATAATTTTTGTACATTTGTGTTTCTAAGTTTTCCCTGTTTTAAACATTTTAATATTAATTCTTTGATAGTGTATTTTTATATTAATTCTTTTGATAGTATATTCTAAAGACATTCTTTAGAATAGATACCTGGAAATAAGATTACTGGGTCAATGGGTATGAAAACTTTTAAGGATCTCTGTAAATTTACCTCAGAAATATAAGCATTTCTTTTTTTCCTTTCTTGCTTTTTTTTTTTAAAGATTGAACCCAGGGGTACTCTACCACTGAGCTACATCTGCAGTTGTTATTTTTTATTTTGAGACAGGGTCTTGCTAACCAGGCTACTTGGGGTAATTGCTTAAGGCTTCTGCTAAGTTGCTGAGGCTGGCCTTGAACTTGTGATCCTCCTGTCTCAGCCTCCCTAGTTACTGAGATTACAGGCATGTGCCACCATGCCTGACAAGCATTTCTAATTCCATTTAAAATACAGGAGCAAGACCTTTTGTTTCCTTCAACTAATTGACTAATTATAATTGATCTTTATGACTTTAAAACCATTAGCTGCTATTAGCTTCTGACTGAATGGCAAAATTTATCATTTGGAAGAACTTCAAGTAGTTTGGCTGTGAAGTGCCACACAGAATTGAGATATTTCTGATCCTCCTGTGTGTCTGCCACATCAGGAGTCTTGAAAGGAATCCATTAATTGATCAATGCCAAGATTCTCATTACTTGCAATATGGTTTCAGAGAAAACAAGTCAGAAAAGTCATTCTAATGATCAAAAGTATATATAGAGAAACTTCTTTGACTTTATATTTTGACTTATATATTTTATATCACACTATATCTATTGTGCACAGAAATAGGGTCTGGCACATGGATATTAATATTTGTATGATAGTGAATATGAGTGTAAAAACCAATGCAGGAATAGTACATAGCCTAATTTGGCTTCATTTTGTTGTTGACAATGGTTTAGACATATTAAAAGATACATTAAAGAACATATTATGAGTTATGCTCAATGGCTTTATCATTTTAAGTCTTGGAACATGTAGGAGTTGGGTGTGGTTTATGTGAATGTTTTCATGAATGAAAACAGTATTTTAGAGAAAGTGGGGAACCATTCTCATTTGTCTTTATTTAATGCACTTTGTCAACTTGGTGGAGTTCATTTAGCAGTAATTACTGGATTAAAGGATATTCAGATGGTCAATGAACCTAACTTGCTGTATCTACATTTACTTTTTATTACTTTAAAAGGCCTGAAAATAACTACTATTTCCCCAATTTGCATCATATGAAGTATGAGATTGAAGATGGCACTGTACCTAATGGAAGAAGCCCCCGGTTTGGATTTGATCCCCTGGTGTTTCCTGAGTTTAGCTGGAGAGGATATGCCCAGATGACCTCAGTACAGGTAGGCAGCCAGCAGGCCACAGCCTCGTGGCAGGGTGACCCCCAGGTACTCCCGAAACACCCTCAGGGGCCCCTTGAAAGTGAACTGTCCCCAAAGTGGATTCCAGGATTCTTTTGCTCCAGAGGCTGGGTTGGGGTCCCCGTTAAAGTTAGGCTTGGGTTTTAGCTGATAAGCATACGTGTGGATTTCACAGATCATTGCTACTTTCATTGGGTCACCAATCAGAAAATGAAGAAATGAAAGAAAAATGGTGTTCATTTGTGGAGACTTTTCACGAGAAGAAGGAAGTTTCTGAAATGACATTAGGCTATATTATTACACAAGGGACATTTTCTTCAGAGCCATTTGTGGGAAATAAAATGTTAGTTTAAATAATTCTAATAAAGCTAGTGCTGCTACTTTTTTATCGATTTTTTAAATTCCAAATTACTCTGTGAATAGAAACTAAAAATAAATGATGAGTTGTAGTTTGTGCTATTTAATTATTCTTTCCCATATTTCTCCTTTCCTTCCTTCTTCTCTATTTCATCCTTCCTTCTTGGCTTTGCATTGGAGTAAGGACGATGATATGTTATTTGTTTACCTTTAGACCTTATGCAATATTCATAACAAAAAATCCTGTAGAGTCATTGAGTAGTTTTGTCCTCAGAATTTCTTTTTGAGGTTTATCCCTTTGAGCTGTGTCTTGGTGGAGAAATTCACAGTAGGAGGTAATCTGATGACCGTGTTAACTCAATACTTGTCCTTAGCAGATTCGAACTTAGAATAGTCCAGAGAAAAACTGAAATAGGCTCATAGTTTTCCTGATTCTAGTCCTGCTTTGTGCCTGGTCAAATTTCCCCAGCCAATCTGCCTTTCCCAAATAACACCTAGAACCTTAGAATACCTCATTCTCTTCCCCTTCTGCCCAAATACAGAAATTCCATTTCCTTAATGCCCTGATTTCACTTCATTATTCAGAAAAAAAAAAATGATGGTTTCTATAAAGTCGTAATAGCATGTGAGCCCAATCAAGGTATAAACCCTCTCACAGGTGAAAAAAAAGTTTGGTTGACCCAAATGAGTGAATTTCTAAGAATAGAGTTTTTGAGTCTTTTTGGTCAGAGGACATTGGTGATGTCCCTTGAGTGACAACTTTGCCTATTTATCTCCCAACTTAGAACCTCCAGGTAGAAAATCCAACAGTATCTTCGGATAAGGGCTTGAGATAAAACTTCATAAGACACAATAGGCATAGTTTAGTTATATCCAGAGTTTATCACTAATGTGTTTGGGGTCTTTAATCTTTCTCCAGCCACCATTGGTTTTTGTGACCATTTAGATTTTCTCTGTGTGAAATGGGTCCTAGAATAGTCTCTTATGGGCGTGTGTGTGAAATAACACACTTTCCTTTCCTTCTCTTCTGCCATTTTATTTTTCCCAGCCAGTGGTGGTTGTCCCTGTCACCGTGGCTTTCTTAAACTAGTCCATCTAATCCTTCGCTCTGTCTGCCTGATCACAAAAAGGTCAAAAGAGGATCTCAGTGGCTGAGGGAGCGCACTTTCACTGTAACTTTCATTGTAAGTGATTTTAATTCATTGTTAGGCTTGTTTCCTTATAGTTCCTTGGTCCTTGTTAAGTGGGCATGAACATACCTGTGTGTGTGTGTGTGTGTGTGTGTGTGTGTGTGTGTGTTGTATAGAAGTTCAATGGTGAAACTCAAATAGAATGAAGTCATTGATGAGCTGTGATTAGCTAACATTTCTTTTAACCAGTTTTCTATGCTTCATGGCTTTTTGGTCTTTTTCAGAATGAAGTAAGGGTGATGTTGGATGTGGGGAAGTCAAATCTCTCCTTGTTTCACATTATTCTGAGATACATAAACCCTGGAACTGAAGCAGTTTCTGGTCATATAACCATTTATCCATCTTGGGTGAAGTCAGGTGGGTAAAATTCCAAGCCTTTTCAATTGAAAAAAAAATAATCAAGATATTGTTTTCTCCAATTTTCCCAAAGATGATCATCCTTAGAGAACATTACACTTGGTACATGTTGGATTGGACAGTTCTCTGGATGCTCTTTTTTACCTTGTCATTCTCTAAACTTTTTGCTTATTTAACTTCTGCTATTAAATTATCACTGCCACTTAAAAACATGATATAGCAACCTTTGTACCTTGGCTGATCCCATGGGTCATGACCTCTTCACTGAGCAAACCTGATTTTATAGCTCATTCATGGTGAGGCGAGTATCACATTTTTTGGTGTTATTTAGGAGACCTTGGCCTCTTGCTCTTAATTCTCCCTTTGTTTCAAGCAAACCAAGTAGTTCAAGGAGAAATGGGCAAGGATAGAAATTTTTAAGAAGAAGGCTGTAAAGCACAAATTCCTAGAGAACTCTAGGAAGAATCTTTCAATTCTCCTTCAGAGGTGAGGGACAGAAGAGAGGACAGCCTCACCCACAGCCAGGGACAAGGCCTGGAAGTATGTCCACAAGGAACCAGGCTTTTATCATTCTTGGAAACAGATTCCAGGGAGCATTTGAAGTCTGGTAAGGACACAAAATGGCACCCAGGGAAATCTAATTTAGGATCAAGATGTAAGCATCTATGTTCAGCATCCACAGCGGAATTGGAATGGAAGGAGGAATGATGTCATACCCATCCTATCAGCCAAACTTGCTGGAGGTTGATCCACTAGTAGCCAGTAGGAAGAACTGGTGGGCTGACTTTATCACGCTTAGAGTAGTCCAACTTCCCAACTGAAGAGGAAACAAAACTGAGAGGTTTAGTACATTGCCTGAGTGCACAGCTGATCTTTGTAGACAAAGTCTTTGGACTCCAAACACTTTCCAGTAGTACCCTCTGGGTGACAATGCCATAGCTCTCTGCCCTCTGTTAACTCATATAGTCAGAATACATTTTGGTTTGTTTCCTCATCCTCTGGGGCACTTCTCCCCAAGTCTGAGTCGGGATTCCAGTGACATATTCCCAAGGTAACGTATTCCTTTCCCAAACACCACTGTCCACACTATACCGTATTCTCTCATTTTATAGTCTGTATCCTCAAATTCTCTATCCCCACCACTGGGGAGCTATGTTCACTGCTTTGACAATAGAACTCAGTTCCAGGCCTGGCGCATAGATGTCTGTAGAACTAGAACAAATGCAAAGATTTGGAGCAAACACTTCTTCTCAAGAAAAAGTCTCAATTGAACTCAGATGCAACAGTCTTGTTTGTTTCTGAACCATCTGCAGAAAGTCCTCTGTTTAATGCAGAGGAAAAATGTTGCATCCTGAAAATAACTAGAAGGTCAAAAATTTTATAATAAAATGAAGGCATGCTCATTGATA
Organism: Sciurus carolinensis; assembly: GCF_902686445.1. NCBI lineage: Eukaryota > Metazoa > Chordata > Mammalia > Rodentia > Sciuridae > Sciurus > Sciurus carolinensis. The sequence continues at coordinate 34,069,197 of NC_062227.1, forward strand.
AAAATAAAAATTTTAAATCTCATATAAAAAAAGAAAAAATAATTTGTCAGTGTAATATACTGGAAATATTCTATAAATAAGAAATATTTAATCACTTACAGAAGTTAGTATTCTTTTAAAATTTTTTTTTAGTTGTTGATGAACCTTTACTTTATTTATTTATATGCAATGCTAAGAATTGAACCCAGTGCCTCACACATGCTAGGCAAGTGCTCTATCACTGAGCCACAACCCCAGCCCAAGAAGTTAATATTCTTATTTCATAAATATAGAAAATTACATTTCCAGCATAGACGACCACTGCTAACATCTTATCAAATATCTTTCTCATCTATTTTGTACATATGCATATATACAAGTTAAAAAAAAACAAGATCAGTAAATCTGATCAGTATTGTGATCAGTAAACCATTTCAAACTTTTTCAGATATAAACTGAGTGCCTGAAACAGAACTATCTAAAATCTTAACCCTAGCTGCTAGAAAGATGTCTGAAACAGTTCTTCGGATTTCTGGTAGGTGCTGCTCAAAGCAAAGAGATCACCTTCCTGCCGAGTAAGGAGCCAGCTTTTGTCACCATCCCTGGAAAAGGCTTTGCAGACCCGTTCTCATTGACAGCGGGGACATGGATTGCTTGTATTAAGGCAGAAGGAGTCCTCCTGGTAAGTCAGAGTTCTGAATGGTGATCTCTGGGGGATGTTCCCCCACTTAAGATGGTCTCATCCAACACCATGACCCACAGTGACCAGAAGACATCAAAATCACGAATTTCCCTTTTATCATACAGGAAGCTAAGCTGATTTTTGTCCTCAAATAACATAATGATATAGGGTTATTCCTTCCAACCAACTTCTTTTGGGCAAACGAAACACAAAAAAACAATCCAAACTCTAACTCAGAGTGACTCAAAGTTATCAGAACAAATGAAAGCTTTCATATGCATGTGTCCCTGCCTTCCAAAAGCTCATTTGGTATTTCCTGTCATAAATCAGAGGGTACCTAAAAAAATAAGCCTCTCTGGGGACTGTGCAGAATGAAGTCAGAAGAACCCAGAGGACTCAAAAATCCTAATATCAGTGAGATTTTCAGTGTTGGAAAGAGAAGAGACCAGAGGACCCATAACACTGTTCTTGCTCCCTCCTACCTTAAACTTAGGCAAGAATTACACGAAACTGGTTGCTTTTGCTAAAGAACTGTTCATCGAAGGAAAGACTGTGTCCACCAACACTAATAGAGTAACCAGAGAAGGCAGAGAGATAAAACTTGTTCTCTGGGACACCCTGCTTGGATATCTGCTTTGAAGTCTGCTTCTGCTTATAACAAGATCTTTCCAAGACAAAATCATTGGCAAAAGTTTGGTTTCATGCTCTTCGAGTGGAAAACATGAAGCCTTTCCTTCTGGCACAACCCAATGATTGGTCTCAACTTGAAGCCTGCTTCTCTTGCTGATTCTGAACAATAAGGACAATATTTATCCTTACAGATTCTTTCCAAATCTAGAATCTTATAAAGATAACATGTAGGTTTATCCTGTCCATTTTTTCATTTTTTTCTTCTTTTTTTTTGCACTTTCTTGGCAGAAAACTGTACTGCTTAAAAAAAAAAAAAGTTTAAGAGTGCTGCACAGATGTTGGAAATGAGGATGAGGAAAATTCCATTGATGCCAATAATGGGTACAAACTTGAAAGAATAATTCATTATAAGTTACTACCTAGGCATGGAAGATGCTTCATGGTGTATAGTCTGTGCAACTGTGCAGTAGTACACTTGTGGTTTTCCATTTCCCATAAAAATATTTTATTGAGCACCTATTATCAACCTTTACTGCTCTAGAATCTATGGATATCAGGTAATGAGGAGATATAGTTCCAACCTCAGTAAAGTTACAAGTTAAACAATAACCATTTTAGAAGTAAAACTTAGGTAGTGTTTCAGTCCATTTTTTGTCATTGTGACCAAAAGATTTGACAGGAACCACATAGAGGAGGAAAAAATTTATTTTGGCTCACAGTTTCAGAGGTTCAATCTATTGTCAGCCAATTCCATAGCTCTGGGCCTGAGGTGATGCAGAACATCATGGAGGAAGGATAAGGGAAACAGCTCAGGACATGGCCACCAGGAAGTAGAGAGAGAGAGAGCTCTGCTCCCTAGGGGCAAAATTGAAACTGCAAAGTCACACCCCACAGTGACCCACCTATTCCTGCCACACCCACCCCTGCTCAGTTAATCTGTATCAGTGGCTTAATTCACTGATTAGGTTACACCTCTCACAACCTAACCATTTCACTCTAGGAATTCTTGCATTCATACATAAGTTTTAGGGGGACACCTCATATCCAAACCATAACAGTTAGTAAGACCATAGAGTCACCTGAGCCACAATCTCCTGCTTCCCAAACATTTCTCCCTGAGGAGAGAAATGCCAGGTAGACCATGCATGGTTCTCTTTGCTGTTGAGCAAACATCCCTTCCTCCTTCCCTTGAAGATCTGTGGTGAGGCCACATATCTGGGACTTCTGGATAGCTCTTAAACTAGCCATGTCTTGAAGCCCAGAGTTTTTTTCCTGAAGAGCTGGTTAGCCAAATTTATTCTGTGGGCTTCATTTGATACCCTAAGTAAAACATGCACTTCCTCTCATTTGGTAGGACAAGCAGTAGTTCAGACCATTCTCTTGAGTCACCAGAATTGCAGAACTTTGCCATATATACTATGCCAGGTGAGCATGGCTTCTGCAGGAGCAGAAAGCCATCTGAAGTCATCTGCATTCAGTGTTCTGTGGTGAAGGCAGCCAACCTCTCAGGGGAACATCTTATCAATTGACAGCACATTATCTTGTTGATTTTTGAATTTATAAACAACCTAGACAATAACATTTCTTCTGAAATTTGAAAAATACAAACGTTCACATTGAAGCTCTTATCTCCAGCGTATAAAGAACCCCTGAGAGCTGTGTGTGGGTGTTCGTGAGTCAGGGTAAAGACAGGAAGTTGGTATAGAAAGGTTAGCCAGCAGCTTCGTCTGATTATGAATTTAGCTCGTATGTTTAGTTATTTTATCATCAAGGTAGGGCTCCCAACAAAATGAGTAATTGTCTCTTTGGCCTTTGCTAGGATTACCTGGTGCTGCTCCCCAGGGACTACTATGAAGCTTCTGCACTGCAGCTGCCTGTCACAGAACCATGTGCCCTTGCAGGATCTCCCCAGGAAAAGTTAGTATGGGGCAGAAGGTGCAACTTCGACATCACTGGGGGCTTCTAAATTAGAAGCCTTTAACACAAGGGTTCCTGATAGTCCTCAAGATCACAACTGCAGTCGGATGTTCTGGATTAATGAGTTGTGATTTTTCTTCTGGGTCTTACTTGTGTCCTTCAAGTAAGAATCACAAAGCACTTTGCACCAATCTGTTTTACGAATGGCTACCGCCCTGTAGCAGGCGGAAGTGTTGCCGCATGCCTAAGTTATAACCTCAGGGTCATGCATTGGAGGCAAGGGCTTAAAACAGAATCCAGGTTTGTGGATTTTGTTTCTTCCCTTCCTGGTGCAGATGAAAATTCCTCAGTTCTGGTCATAGACAGAGTAGACACTTACTAGGAGTCTGTTAAAGAATGATACACAAATGAGTAAGGTGAACTGAATGACTAAGAGTCCTCAGGGGTATACATTGATATTCGGTTTCATGTTCTCAATCGTAACTAATGTGTTTTGTTGTTGTCGAAGTTGCTTACTTTACCAGCATTTGCCAGTGACCAGGTTCCCCTGCACCTTGGCTTGTGAGGCCAGGCACTTCCTTCTTGATGGTCAACCGAGACCCTTGCCAGTAAAGCAGCCCACCCCAGCACACCCAGTCATGGTGGACCTCAACGGGAGAGAGGTGGGGGAAGCTTCTTATTTATTGTCAGTGCTAATACTATATCCTTATCTGTGTCTATTGAAATGCTTGACCACAGTTGCTTCTCAAGCTGGAAGAATTTCTCAGGGATGTTTATCAGCATCTGCTGAGGTCTCTGGTTTTGGTTGGGTCTGGATGGCACCTCACACTGAGCCTTGTTAAAATTGTTCTTTGAGCACTTTCTAGATGTGGCAGGGGACATGGGTAAGTATAGAATCCTTTACTTTTCGTTCCCTAGAGGAGGCGTCTTGTTCTATCTGAATCAGGGCAATATCTGTCTTCAGAGAAAGATGAGACTCAACCTAAAAGGTCTCCATAATCTTCATGGCTTACCCTAAAAGGACACAATACCCACTCACTGTCCAGCCCTGTAGGCTAGGCAATTTGTAACAGCTGAATTCCTGGAGCTCAAAATCCAGAACTGCTGCACCCCAAGGCAGTTACTCATAGCTTGGAGGACATGCTACTACAGGTCTTAGCATTACTTCTCTTCCAGGAGTTCTTGAGTCTCATAACCAAATATAAGAATATATTGATTTAATATGTGAGTTAAAATTACAGTACATCAGCAATAATAACAACAACACCTCAAACTGAAGACACTGAAAACAGCCTCCTCCACTATATTTTTATTGTTTTCTATAATATTCTCTGTTTTGTACCTGTGAAGAAAATGTTCATTTGGTGGATTAAATATATAGAACGAAAATAATGTGGCCTTAGTTCTCCCTGAACATTTAGATGTAACATTATTTATGAACAATAATCCTAACATTTTGATAGTAGCAGCTAAGGGTTTTGAGTGTATTACTTAAATATAGTTTTTGTTTTATTTTTTCAAATTTTTATTTCACAAAATAATACATATGTGTGTTACATCAAGTAAACAATATAATATAAAGAAAAACTAAATGATCCTTCTTCTTCTCCATTCTAAAATTTAATTTACTGCATTCTGTACTGTATTTCTACACACACACACACACACACACACACACACACACACACAGGTGTAACTTGACATACACATTCATGAAAATGCATAGACACAAATATACAGATTCACATATTTATGTGTGCTTGTGTGTCTATTTGTGTGTGTTCCCCAGACAACAGGGTGGTGCAGTGGAGAAAGGCGAGCCTCCAGCAAGAGATGCTAAAGACTCGTCAGAAGGTGTCCTTACCTGTGAATTAGCCCAGAGCCACAGTGCTGAGCTGTTCAGCAGAGCCACTTTGGGTTGATGCATAAAACTAAGTCCTGGGTTGTCCAGTTTTATTGAAAATTCCTAGTGTTTTATCTGAATGCCTGCAGACCTATAATACCTTCTAGTCCCATGTGACTATATAAACTCAAATTAATTAAATTTAAATGTAATTAAAAAGCCAGTTCCTCAGCTGCACTAGCCACATTTCAAGTGCCCAGTAATCACCTGTGACTGGGGTGCAGATCACGGTATTTCTGTCATCACAGAAAATTCTATGTATCCTGTTGTTATAGATTATTGTGCTGAGATTCAAAGACTTATGGGATTAGAAGAGGTTTTGAAAATGATGATTCCCTTCCTGTAAAGAATCTTTTTTATACTCTCCTTGTTAGTTTCATTTACCCTCTATATATGAAACATGAATTTTGTGTTCAGAGTTGAGTCTCAACCCCAATATATCTCATTATGTATATGCACATATTCCAAAATCTAAACCCTCTTGGTCCCAAGCATTTTGGATAAGTGATCCTTAGCTGGTGCCATCATGTGTCATAAGGATCTCTGCAGTGGCCTCCCAGTGAGCTCACCCACATCTGCTCTTGCCCCTTGCCCACTTCATTGCCCAATTCTTTCCCTTACTAGAGCCAGCATGCTTTTTCTGATAGAAATGTCTGGTTACCATTGCCCTCCCCAGCCCCACCCCCCACTATAAGAACATTACAATAGCATCTCATTTATCTTAGGATACAGACAAAAATTTTAGCATGTCTTATAAGGCTGCCCTTCCATCTCCTGATTGTATCATTGCCCCTCTTGCTCTCTGTTCCTTGGTCACTGTGGTCTACTTTCAGTCTCTTGGACTTGCGTTACGTGAAGCCCTACAGCATTGTAAATTGTTGGGGAGCCTCCTGCTGCAGCCTCTTCCCTCTGAGTACTTCTTCTTCTGCTTATTGTCTTGTTATCTGGTCCTTGTCCTCCACACTGCCTAGGTCATTTCTTGTCCAGGGAAGCCTTCCCCTCTCCCTCATCTCCTGACTAGCTCAGGTCCTGGGCTTACATGTTTCCATGGCACCTCTTCTGAGCATTTATCACACATGTAATTTTATGTTGTAATTGTCTAGTTATTTAATTATTTCATTAAAGTCTGTATGAGGATAGAGACCATGTCTGCCTTGTTTTCCATGGTATGCCCACCATCTGACCAGTGGACCTGGCCTAGAGTATGCATTTAACACTTGTTGACCACAATGTTTGAATCCCTGTTTTGACATCAGAGTTGTTAGGTGTCTGCATAAACAACAGATTGATAAACCCACCTTCTATGTCTTTATCCTAAGACATTATGGCTAGGAATGGGCAGTTCTGTGCCACAAAACCAGTTTGATACCAGTTCCATTCAAATTTCCCTTTTTAAAAATAAGAAACTGATAACAACAGTAAGCATAAATGTTTTATTTATCATTTTAATGTCTTTTATCTGAGTTCCTCAAAATCTGCCTTTGCCATCAAATGTGTTTTAAACTCTTGCAACAGATCTTCCAGAAATCAGTCTGTAGAACTCAGAATGGGGAGCCCATTAAAATTTACAATAGAGTGCTATGATAGAATGTGTAGCCAGTGATAACATGTGGAAGAAAACCTGAAAAGTCATTGACCCATGTGTGTTTTATGGTGGAGAGAAGACAGAAAAGCTTTCACTTGGAGATGCCCAGGGAGAGAAACCAGTAATGGCCTCTCCACATGCGCGTTGGCAGTGCTGTACTTCACTCTATAATAGAGGCAAGAATGGTATGAATAATCCACGTATTTCCCTGAGGGAAGTCTTTCTGTTATTTAAGTGGTAGAAAAATCACCATGGAAAATAGCATTTATGTGGTTCAGAGCTGTTCAGAAAGAGCAGTCAGTGTGAATTTCCTGAAGGCAAGGTGAAGGAGGACCATTTTAATTATGTGTGGTATAACTCAACTGGGCCTGAGCTTGTGGACTGAGATGGGTTACACAGCTAAGGAATGTAACTCTGATACTGGGTACGGCCTTGAATATGACCACACACCTCAAATGAGCAATTCTGTTTCTAGAAATCATATAGAAATATCAGCATGGGAAAAAAAATATATATATGTGTGTGTGTGTGTGTGTGTGTGTGTGTGTGTATACATATGTGCGTGTGCATATACATATATGTGAAGATTAAAGACAACCTAAGTGTCCATAAATATTTTATAGTCATATACTAGAGGGGTAGGCAACCATTAGAAAAATGAAGTCTATTTCTATATGCTGATAAAGACATGAAATACTGTTGAGTCAAAAGAACAAGTCGTAGCAAAAAGCAATAAACACAGCTATAATCATCACTGTTCATGTGCTACTCATTACATGCTACATATCATTCTAAGAGTTCTGCATGTATTAATTCATTTAATCCTCAAAACCATCTTAAGAGGTGCGTATTGTTACTACCCTCATTTTGTGCAGGAGGATACTAACAAGTAAGAGGTTAAGTAATGAACCCTAGATCACACAACTGATTTCAGATTCCATGCTCCTAAACAATAGGTAAGATCGGGGGAGGACACACTTTTTCTGTAAAAAGCCAGATAGTAAATATTACTGACTTTGCATGTCACATAGTTTGTCATTATAGTCCAAGAACATCTCTGATTGCCTACCATGATCAGTTTTTTTTTTAAAGTGTGTGTGCACATTTAGGCATAGTAAAGGGTTTGAAAGTATGAGAACTAAGCTATCAGCTATTATTGTTGTGTTATTTTTATGTTATTGTCACTCAGGTAATTTAAATTCTTTTTAAAATAACAGTTAATAAAGAGCCTCAAGGCATATTCCCATTCCTCATATCCTTCCTTGGTAATCTGTTTGACTTCGAGTTTGGGGGTGCCTTTCACTATGAGAAATGGGAGCTAAAACACTACAGAGTGGAAGGAGTAAACACCCCTATAAATAGCATGCCTAGATTTGGAAGATGAAAATAAACAATGCCCCTTTAAATTTGAAATTCACATAAACGATTATTCATTACTTATCTGGACTTCAAATTCAATGGGGCATCGAGTATTTCCTCCCCACATTCACCCCTATAGAACCATGTCTTACTATGCTGACATGCAGAGGTGTCTCCAGGGTGTTTTCTCTATTTTCACCATATTGCATGTAAATAGGTTCAGTGTGTTCCACCTCTGGTTGATGGTCTGTCTGCTTGGCCTCTCTGGCAGGTGGAACTGCATTTGCAGCTGCGCGTCCCACAGGTCGGTCGCTATATGGTCATGGTTGAGTATGCCACAGAAGCAGACCAGCTGTCTACGGTTGACGTGAACATGAAGAGCCCTGGGGGGTCTGTTCTGGCAGGTCAGGTGACCATATACAGCTGCAAGTACAGGTAATCAGCCCCCATCCTACCCTGAGAATTCCCCCTTGTTCCCAGGGAACAAATACATGTCTGCCTGAGGAACTTGGATTTGCATCTGCATTGGAACCTTGTTTTCTTTTTGAAGCAAATCTTAAAAACATACAGGGGACTACTTAGATGATCCAGTGTCATCTCCAGCATGGCTCTCTGAAGGCAGTAAATTGAAAATTGTACCATTTCTTAAAAAGCTGCATGCTCTTCTTAGCCATTTGATTCAAAATCACATGAAGCTGCATGACCTTTTGTCATTCTCTGTCACTCTTAGTGTGGTACAAGGAACTCAGAGTTCTCACCTCAAAGGCCATCAAGTACATGGGCACATGGCACAAGGAAAAAGACTCATTCTCAGTACTCTTCGGAGGTGCACACCTGCTTCACAATACGCCTTCAGAACTGGGGATAATTAATGTTTCATGATTGCCAGATTGAAAAAAAATGGACAAAGGATGTTTAAAATCTGCCTTGGTGAAGTTCTTCTTGTCCAAGAGCACTCATTGACAAGAGTTTATTAAAAATGGTTTTCTTTACACAACATTCCAAGAACATGCTTTAATGAAAGAATCAGCAAGGTGCTTTCCACATGAGATTAATTGTATGATAAATGGTACTGGAAGTCAGTTGGAGTTCCTATAAACAGCAGGTGGAGAACTGCAGAAAACCTACCTAGTTCTTACCCAAGGCCTTGAACATTTGATTACCTTTACTTTCACATTGCTTTTTGTCAAGCCCAAGATGACCTGGAGAAGTTGGACATTTTCCCTAATGTGAAAATGGAAAAACTTAGGCAAAGAGTAACTTCTGGAAATTTAGAAGGGAAACATTCACAAGATTCATTGAAATGACTATTGGATTCACATCATGCCTTCAGCAACTTTAAAAATGCAGTTGTGAAGACTTTGTCTCTGGTTTGAGGAAAAGAAACCAAAACTGTAATTGTATTTGGCTTTTTTTTTTTTTTTTTTTCTGTGTTGGAGATGGAAGGAAGCCGGCCTTGTGCATGATAAGCAAGTGTTCCACCACTGAGCTGCACCCCTGACCTTTATTGGGATTTTTAACAGGACCATGAGCTGGGCCTTAAAGAGTTCCCCAGAATGCTCTGTCACTATCTGAAATGAGTTGAATCTTTAGGTGACATAAGTACTACCAGAATATGCACTCCCAGATGAGTGAATCACCAAGTCACCTGAGTCCCAGTGACCACTGACCAGAGGACTGGGGCAGGGCTTCTCCACACCTTGCCATCCAAGTCCACCCTCCAGTTCAGCTCTTTCCACTCCTTCCCCCTTCCTTGTCACATGGCTTGATTCCAGTTTCATGGAGTCTAAAGTGGAGATGGCCCAGGAGATGGGAGGAATTATTTACATGACTCCGGTGACTCTGAATCATCAGAAGAGGTCTGAGAATATCTATGCCAAGGATAGGAGGGGTTTAAAATGGAAGAAAGAACACACTCCAAGGATTCCATGAGTGTTGTCTGAATGGGTTATTGAGGAATAACTGCCTGACATTCTGCAGGATGGTTTTGGCTCTGGTCATGACAACATTCATAAGTCTCTATCATTAGAATTCTAGGACAGTATTATGTTCACCTGGGAATCACTTGCTTTGTGTTTAACTACTCTCAAGAAAGTCCAATTGTATTATTTTAACTTGACTAAAAGATTTCCTTTTTGTCCACCTGGTTTGTCTTATGGACTAGTGAAAATGAACAGGAGAAAAGTAGGGAGTCCAAAAATATGGTGCTGTTGGCAATGTTCGACCCATAGCAACATACTTCAAATGACAGGACCCTTCAGCATTGTCACACATTCTCTGCAGGTTTGAAGTTTTCCCAACATTTCTCAAGTGAGATCTAACTATGGTGTTAAAAGACAATATTTCAGCAGAATAGCAGGGATGCTAATGGGAACACTGCTTTTCAAATAGTGCTGTGGTAAATCAAGTCTCCTCTTCATAACGGGAGATCATTAATGATTAAATCAATCCTGTTATTATTGTTAGTCTACTTATTAGTATAATTTCATAAAGGATAAAGTTAAATTTAAATGAATCACTTCATATATTTAACTTCCAGGATTTTGCTTGAATCCAAAAGAAGTGTTTTAATTCACACACACGCACACAAACCAAATTATTAAGTTCCTAATACATGGACAAAGTCTGCTTGGTTTTTTGTATATTTTATCTCATTTTAATCCTCACCTAAAAAATCATTGCCTAAATTATTTCAAATATTAGTCAGAGGTAGTTATTCTGTCTTAATAGGTTACTAGTTTTATATTTTATTTATAAACAGAGAAATTTGCTGCAGAGTATGAACTGAGAAACATTATTCAAAAAAGACTTCCTCTATGGGTTTAACCATTGGAATTATGTGTCCTTTTAAATGTCCCAAACTCTGTAGCTCACTTGATGAGAAGGAAGGAAGGACTACCCTTGGTAGAAATGAGGAAGGAAGAAAGAGGAAGAACAGATTGAGTCTCAAAGGCAAAGTTTGGGTTTCCCCAATGTTGAATAAGGCCCCACCATACTTACTGACTGGGAATGGGATGGTCATGAGTGGATAACTTCAATTTCAAATGCTCCCAAGAATATTGGTAAATTTCCAAGAAGGCTATGTGTTAAAGATCTGTCATTACTGCCCTGAGGTTCTTTCTCCCTGTGATTAAACCAAGTATGCATCAAGCCATGTAGGAAAGGTAAGTAGGATCCTTAGTCCTGAAAGATACAGCAGTGGTTATAGGAGAAAAGTTCTTTTTCCATAGAAATTTTGTGCTGTGTCTTAGTCCATTTGTGCTGCTATAACAAAACATCACAGTCTGGATAATTTATAAAGAAAGAAGTTTATTTCTCACAGTTCTGGAGTCCAGGAAGTCCAGATCATGGAGCCTGAATCTGATGAGAACCTCTGTGCTCTGTCATGCCATGGTGGAAGGTGGAAGAGAAAGAGCACATGTGTGCGTGCAAGAGTCCACTTCATAATGAAACCAGTCCCCTGATAACACCGTCCATCCACTCATAAGGGCAGAGCACCCATGTTGGTCCCACTCTCTTGAAGTTCACAATGGCAATTAAATATCAACATGAGTTTTAGAGGGGAGATTCCACTTTCAAATGCAGATTGTATTACTCTGCAACTTGTCATGCAGGAAAATTTACTACTGTTCATCTAGTTATAAAGGGGGAAACCTGAAGAGCAGTCAGCCTCCCCTCTAGGAATGTGCACAGTGAGGGAGACTCTGGGGGCTGTAAATTAGAGAGGGGGGCTAGGCTAAGAAAACTGTGTTTCCTTTGCAGTGTTCTCTGCCGGAGCATTGTGATCGATAGCAGGAGTCGCATTGCTGTGTATGCGCTATTAGCAGATTGCAGACCTTGAGCTCAAGGTGCAGATGGCCAGTTCCTTCTGGTATGCTTCTGTTTTGCCCATGGAACTTTAGAAGCATTTTGTTGCTATTGATATACTTTTTTAAAGCTTATTTAAAATTTGGCTGCAGTTTCATTACATCCATAAAATTAACCTGTGAAGAATTGCCAGTTTAATGTTCATTCTTCCCATCAAGAGCCTGGCTTGCTTCTTTATTTATTGAGCCAATTTTTTTATATCACCTAATAAAGTTTAGTCATCAAATTCAAACACACCTCACAAAACCCATTTCATTAATTTTTTTATTCTTTGTTACCAGAAATGAAATATTCTTGGTCATTCTATTGCCCACTTTATTTTTATTGTCAGAATACAGAAATGCCATTGGTTATTGTTTATTTATTTTCTCATTTACTATCCTATTACCTCTTATGTATAATATTTGGCAAAGTCCATCAAAATTTTAAGGTTTTATTATTAGTTCTTTTTTAAAAAAATTCTATTTCAAAAAAAGTGTTATCTAGTTAATTGGATGTATATGCTTAAGAGTTAAAATATGAACTGGAACCAAGGAAATAACCTTTCCGTCCACCCTTGTAATGATACAACTTCAACATTAAGAGACCCTGGGGGTCTATGTAGGAAGGGGTGCCCAGATTACACTAGCTGCCTCAGGGAATTTATGATTATTTAAGCATGAAGCAACTTCCTGTTACTGCTGATTTGAAGCATGTATCGCACCCTGGGAAGTGCCAACCAGTCTGTACAAATGCATTTTAAATAGTTATGCCTGACAGTATTAAAACTTTGAACTTAGCGGGTGTAGTGGTGCATGCCTGTAATCCAGCGGCTCGGGAGGTTGAGAGACAGGAGGATCGTAAGTTGAAAGTCAGCCTTAGCAATGGTGAGGCATTAAGCAACTCAATGAGACCCTGTCTCTAAATAAAATACAAATAGGGCTGGGGATGTGGCTCAATGATCAAGTGCCCCTGAGTTCAATCCCCAATACCAAAAACAAAAAAAAAAACAAAAAAACACCTAGAACTTAAGAGTAGCTGAAATTCAGTTTTTAATGAATTATTGTTATGAAATTACAACTCTTTTTTTTTAAATAAAAAATAACAATCCAAGTGAATCTAACCTCTTTATCTTTGGAATTGACCATGGGCTGACTTGAATTTAAGCATAGGTTTTACCCCTTTAAATTTTTCTTTTTTCTTTTTTCTTTTTTCCTGTGCTGGGAATCAACACAGGGTCTTACTAGGCAAGCCCTCTACCACTGAGGCACGTCCCCAGTCCAGTGTACCCCTTTTGAAATAGCCTGCTGTCATTTGGGGTCAAGGCTGACTAGAATAGAGACTCCATGAGGACAGAGGCGGTCTGCCTTGGTCTTGTGGGACCCCCGTCTCAATGATGTTCAGTAAAAACTTTTGTGAACAGGTTTGCAATTGAGTTGATAATATAATTTTGTCTTACATAAAATATACTGGTACATTAATGATCGAGTTTCTCGTATGACTCAAAAACTAGCTCTGCAGACAGATCCTTCAACATAGTCCAAGTGTACCTGAAATTCAGGCCTTTTTTTTTTTTTTTTAAATCAAGAAAGGTTATTTCTACCAAGAGCAGCTCTCTCTTTGAATACCAATACAGCTCTCTGGCCACCCCCAACCTTGCCCTCTTCCTGCTAGTGGGTCTCAAGAGCTAGCACAGAACCTGGAGAAAAGAGAAAAATAAGGAAAATAAAAAATTCCCAAAACAGGCATCAAAGGTCACTGAAAAGAGTTTTTTTTTTTTTTTTTAACTTTTGTATGATTTTCTCAGTTTTATTTATTTTTTCAAAAGCAATTTGGTCAGTGATTCTGTATAACACAAAAAAGGATGTGTTATCCATGATAACGCCATAGATTTGTCTATTGTATGATATACTTTGATGACTATAATTTTTCTGAATGTGTGGTATGATTTGACCATACCACTGGTTTTGCTGATAACTGTGGGTGTCTTTTCACATCATATTTGCTCAATAGCATCAGGTTTGTCTCATACCCACTGAAGAATTCTCAGCTGAATATGTGAGGCCTCAAGTTCACTGTATTGCCAGCTATGGGCCATTTGTTAATCAAAGGTAATGTGTTTTCTTCCTTTATTTCTTGTTGGTGCTCTAAATTGATATTGTGATTCTCATAAAGCTAAAACTTTATACGCATTAAATATCCCTTATTCAAAATGCTTGAGACCAGAAATGTTTCAAATTTCAGTTTTTTGGAATATTTTCACATACCTAATGAGATATACCAGGGATGGGACCCAAGTCTAAACACGAAATTCTATATGTATCATGCATATGATACACGTAGCCTGAAGGTAATTTCGTTCAACATTCTTAGTGTACCTAAGTTTTGACTGAGACCTGTCACTAGAGGACAGGTGTGGAATTTTTTGTGGCATTAGGTCAGTGCTCAAAAAGTGTCAGATTTGGAGCCCTTGAGATTTTGAATTAGGGATACTCAACCTGTACTTCAGAAGTGATTAGAAACTCAGGTGCTGAAGTCTGGTGATGGATGTTAAAACGAGAAAAACCAGCAAAATGATTTTCCCCTAACTGCCATTTTTTCCAGAATTCCACACGCCAGGAGGCTGACACATCAGTAACCGAGGAAATAGTTAAGCCGGGCCCTGAAGGGCAGGTCCCTGTGTTCTATTCTGAGTCCTCACTTTGCTTCAATCCTTTAATCTCTGTGTCTGAGGTTCTTTATTCACAAAACAACAAAAATAATGAGCTATCTCACAACTATGTTATCAGAATTAGCTCATGCTCATGGGGGTTTTGGTAGGCTTGTTTTTCTGTAGACTTAAAAATAATTAATTTATAGACACAGTCAATTGCCTTGTGTGCATGGTTAGGACTATAGAAATGGCCATCTCAGTGCACATCTGGCTGCACCTAAAAGAAATATGTATTTGCTTCTCTTTTGTTATATGCACATTTATAAAAAGAGATGAATATTTGTATTGGTTGCATTTTAATTCTGAAGGAAAAGAATGTTTCGATAACTTTCTCTCTCACTTCTTTTACTTCAAAATAAAGATTTGATTTTTGTTCAAACGAATCGTATTGAGCAGGCAACTGACCTCACTGACTTGGCCAACAGACTTCACTGAGCACCTCTATATAAAGATTTCCAGTGGGCTGGACTGTAGGTCAGTGGTAAAGCACCTGTCTAGTGTGTGTGATGTTCTGGGATCCCCAGCATTGAAAAAATAAATATAAAAAAAGAAAATTAAAAAATAAAAAAGATGTCTAGAATGCTATGATTTCCCTGACACGGGAACCCTTCAATAGTTCACTCAGTCCTGTACTCAAAGTCTGTCTCTTTGCTCCATGGACAGCTCTGCAGGTTTTTGATGGTTGTGAAATAAGATTTTTATTTTATTTAATTTTTTTGTGGTGGAGGATGAACCAGGCCACCAGCCATGCCAGGTGAGCGCTCTACCACTGAGCCACCACCCCATCCTGTGAAATAAGATTTTTGAACATTGTATTTTTTAGTGCCACCTGTGTCTCCCTGGCCCACGAAACTCCTCCCAGCCTTGATTTTGGATGTCTCGAATGGGAGACCAGTCTCTCTCCTAGCCCAGGAGAATTCCCCTTCTGCAAATGTCGTTCCTGGAGTCACCTTACAGGCCCCACAAGTAAGACTCACATCTAGTGTGCTGTTTATAGACCAGTGTTTTTTAAAGTGTGGCCCCTGACCAGCAGCATCCAGGAAATCTGGGAGAAGGTTGCAAATGCACATTCACTGGCCCCTGAATCAGAAGCCCTGGGGGTGGGACTCAGCAATCTGTATTTTTACATCCTCTCTGGGTGCATTTTTAACATAAACTATAAAATCACAGGACTTTAAAAGTTACGGAGAATGAAACACTTAACACCCTGATATTATTATGTTCTTATAAACCCAAAAGTTGGCCTGTGTCAGTTCACATTGCAGCAGATTTGGAAATTAATGGGATCTAAAAGATAAAATTAAATAAGATTCAGATAGAAAAGGTAGCTAAATAACAGCTAAGAGAAATGGGTTGAAATCAAATTGACCTAATTCTAGTCCTGGCTTGGTCATTAGAAAGTCATTAAATTAGCAACTTTCAGCAAGTTAGTTACTCCCTCTGGGTTTATAGTTCTTGTCTTAAAAAATGAGGATAATCTTTTGTTGCTGTTGTGTTGTTGTTGCTGCAGTTTTTTGAGGGGTAAAAGATTTATTACGCACAGAGAGCAGCTTTCTGGAGAGAGCAGGGCTCACACTCATGAGCAAAAGAAGGAGTATGGTTCTGGATTTTGTTGTGGTCGATGGGAGTGGAGAACACAGTCCAGGTCCCAAGAGCTGGAATTTGTGTGGTTTAGACTTTCTACCCACAGGAAGGGAGGGGCCCCTGGGTTTTCTTATCAACATGTCCAGGTGGGAGGTAAAAGGCACAAAGAAGTGTTGGAATTGAAAGCTGTCTGTAGTCGAACATCAAAGATGGAGTCAGACTCTTTATTACCTGGGTATTCTGAGGAGGTGCTACTGTGAACCTACTCTTGCAGCCTTTTAGCAAACCTCTTATGGAGACTAGCTGGGAATGCAACTGCTGGGTTATGTTTTCAACGTTGGTAAATACTGACAAACAGTTTTTCAGTGTAATTTACCAAATTACACCCCCTCCAACAAAATGTATGGTTATACCACGGTTGTTTGTCCATTCTGTGAGAGACGCTTAATTTGTGTCCAGTTTCGATAATTGCAAATAAAACTGCTACAAACATTCATGTGAAGGTTTCTTTGGGAATATACCTTGTCATTTCACTTGGGTAAATACCTAAGTTATTTTTTGATTTTTGAACTGTTCTAATTCATTTTCTATTGCTACAAGGGAGTACCTGAATTTGGGTGATTTATAAAGAGAAGAGGTTGCTTTAACTCTTGGTTCTGACAGCTGGGAAGTCCAAGGTCAGGTGGCCACATCTGGCAAAGGTCTTGTGCTGTGTCATCACATGGCAGAAGACACCACAGGGTGGGTACATGTGTAACAGTGACAAGTGATTACCCGTAGAAGAGAGGAGGGGACAAAGGGAGCCAGTACTTTTCACAAACCCATTCTTGTAGTAACTAAGCCCATCCTGTGAGGCAAAAACTCATTTCTGGGAAAGGGCATCCATGTGTTTATGAGGGCTCTGTCCCTATAATCTAAG
The DNA here is from genome assembly GCF_902686445.1 of Sciurus carolinensis. Classification (NCBI taxonomy): domain Eukaryota; kingdom Metazoa; phylum Chordata; class Mammalia; order Rodentia; family Sciuridae; genus Sciurus; species Sciurus carolinensis. Next base: position 34,086,314 of record NC_062227.1, read on the forward strand.
TACTTCCTTTTAGGCCCCACACCAAAAACGCTGCCTTGTAGAAGAATTAAGCCTCAACCTGAGGTTTGGTGGACACAAACCATACTTATATCATAATAACTTCTAAATATTTTAATTATTTTATAGCTCCTCAGTATTTTAGTCAGTTTTGCTGCTGTGACTAAATGATCTGACCAGCACAATTGTAGAGGAGGAAGAGTTTATTGGAGGGTTTCAGAGGTGTTAGTCCATAGAAGGCTGGCTCCATTCCTTGGGGCTTGAGGTGAGGCTGAACATCATGGCAGAAAAGCATAGCAGAGGGAAGCAGCTCACACCATCAGGAAGCAAAGAGTCTCTACTCAACAGATACAAAATATATACCCCAAAGCCATGCCCCAATTCCCACCTCCTCCAGCCACACCCTACCACTTCAATTAACCCCTTCAGGGGTTGGGCTAAGACTCTCACACCCCAGTCATTTCTCCTCTGAACCTTCTGGCATTGTCTCACATGTGAGCTTTTTGGGGGACACCTCACATCCAAACCATAACATTCAGCTTAAGGGTTTCTTGTTTGGGGTTTTTATTACCCTCATCTGTTTTCTTCATAGAGTCAAGTGACCCTGAGAAGACTCGTACCACACCGGGGCTGGTACGTTTTGATCATCCATTTTTATCAAGCAATGCATCCAACGTTTCCTGTCCAGGTGTTTGTGAATGGTGGGCGGCCCTGGTCAGGTAAGCGCCATGAGCAGAAACCCAAGACGTGTGCCTGGCATTGTCCTTGCAGTCAAGTGACAGGAGCACCTCTCTCCTTGCCCAGGTTCCTTCCGCGCCTCCTTTTGTCCCCATGTGCTCGGCTGCCGGGATCAAGTGATCGGTGGAGGCCAGGTTGAGTTTGACATCTCAGAGCCTGAGGTGGCTGTGACTGTGAAGGTGCCGGAAGGGAAGTCCTTAACATTGGTGCGTTCTGCTTGGTCCATTGGCTTGGTCCTCCTGTGGCTTCTCTGGATGACTGGTTCATGACAATGGTCGTTCTAAGGAGTTGAAGTCATTATTTATAGAATAATATTTACATTTTATAGCTTTGACCCAAAAGAAAAAAGCATATGACAATAAAAGTCAAGGAAACAGGATGACAGAAAGCAAAGTGCTTCTATCCACCACCCCTGTTCACTCCTCACCTGATATTCTCTCTCCAAAGCATTTTACATTTCTTGCTTCTTTTGACCTCTTCCTCTACTTTGTTTCCATTTTATGTCACTTTCCCTCATAATCCCTTGATGGTTCTGACCTGCTCATCTTTACATGTTGGAGTTCGCTCAGGTTCAATGCTAAAACTCCTTGCGTCTTTACTCTTTGGAAACATCATCAGTGCCTATTTACTCTCTTTGCTGTAATATCCTCATCTCTAAATTCATCCACGGTCTATCCTGAACTCCACACCCAACGTGTGATCATCTGGCAGAGATCTCATGAACCTGTTGGCCTGCTACCTGCACAGCTCCGGCATCTCCTACTTCTAATGATGGTACCCATGGTCCCCCAATGCCTAGACATGCTGACTGCCCCTTCTGCATCTGCTCTGAGCCACAATCTGGCACTCTGCCATGTCTCTTGGTCCTATGCATTCTATTCCAGTCCCAGGTTGGCAATCTATTCTCTCACTAAGACTGGGCCAGAACTTCCTGCCATGGTCTCCCTCTCTCTATTCACCTCCCTCCAGTCCATCCACCCCTCTGCTGGCAGTCACTCACCTGGCTGCCGTGGATCTGATCGTGCTGAGACTCAGCTGCCTTTCAGGAGTTCTCACCTCTGATAAGCTACAGTGCATATACTTCACTTTGGTCTGTAGGCTTTACTCTGGTGTCCAGGGCCCTCCAGACCTCCTCCTAATTCATCTTTCCTCCATCTCTTCCTCTATTCCCCTGTCCTACACTCTCCCCCTCCATCCCCCACCACATTCTCTGGCCAACCTCATCTTTCACAAGCTCCCAGACATATCATTTACTCTCATGCCATTAGGTTTTTTCACACTTGTCCCCTTTTCTAGAATTTTCTACTTGCTTCTGTACCGAGAGCGATCCTGTTTACCCATTAGCCTGGCTCAGATTTAGTTTGTTTTCTCTGCCATCCTTCCAGAGAACCAGGAAAGTTTTAATTTCCCAGGCTGTGCTCTGTGTGGCCCTCTAGTGCTATGCTCCTGGCCTCTCTCTGAGGATGCCATTGTCCCAGGGTACAGAGGAGGCTATATTCATTTTGTTTTATTTATTTCATTAAACTTGTTGATTTGGATATCTTGGTCCCTGATAGACTTAGATTGCTTATTTTGAGACTCCATTATTAAAAATCACAGAGAAATAAAAACATTGACCTTAAAAAAAAGTGGGAATGGGTGGAATGAGTATCTAAAATTTCATTAGTTTATTCCTGTGGAGAATACCAAGAAAATGTGTATTTGGCCATTGCTGTATTCATTTTTATATCCCTGTGCCTAGAACACATGCTATTTACAAAGATGTATTGAATTGGTAGATGCAAGAACAAATCGACCGTCTTTAACTATAAGCTGGTAAGCAGTTGATAAAGATGTTTGCAATTTCCCGCAGCATTTGTTAGAGAATAGTCTGATTTGTACATGTATACAGGGAACTGAGTCACACCTGTAAAGACTGGGGCTACGATTTTTCACTCGGCAGTACTAAGTAAACTTCTGGGGCAAAACCAGAAGGTTCTACATTGTTAGGTTTCATATTGGTTCTACCACTTCAGTCTGCTTACATTTAAAATTCAAAAAACAACAATTCCTGGAGATCCAGGGGAATCTCAGGCATGGATCACATGAAGCCCTGGCCATACTGACAGGTCCAGCTTCTCCCAAGTTCCCCTGATCCAGCTGGCACTGGAGACCGATGTTCCTCTGAGCAGATGCACCAAGTCTGCCCAGTGCTCAACATTTCCTACACGGCGATGTGGACTGAGCCTTAGCCCTGATTTGGGTTTGACTTTTGATTCCTTTTTCATAAATCCTGTATTGTTATGCCTCGGGTTTAACAGTCAAGGACATAATCTTAGTGTGTGCCACGTTGTTGCAAATCCAAACATATGTTGATGGGTTTCTTTTAGGTCCGAGTTCTAGTGGTGCCTGCAGAGAATTGACTATCAAATACTTAACAAAAAGTCGGTGGACAAGTCCTTTGAGTTTATCACCAATTGTGGAGGAAACAGTTTTTATATTGAGTAAGTGTCACTGTGGCCAAGCTTGGGAATGCATGGGGCATGCCTACAACCCAGAACTAAGTGGGCTCCAGGGAGAGGCTGGTCCTGGATCTGTCCTCTTTTTCTCACTCAAGGTAATGCCAGTGAGTCTCAGGACCTAGGAGGGTGATACTTTTCCTCTGCACCCACAGTCCTAGGACAGAGCTCACCATGCACCATTTGGGCAGCATGGCCACTCTCAACTTTGGACTTAGCAGAGGTCACCCCTCCAAGCTGGGATCTGGGGCTGCTTCGGAGTATCTCTTCCTCTTTTGCTGTCTACCTGTATCTCTTCCTCTGTCTACCAATGCAGAGTCCTAAAAGATAATACAGGGTGCCCTCCACTAAGCAGGCATCAGCTCTGATCTCCACTCATGTCTCCCATCTGCCTGAGTGGGGAGTATCCAGAGGTGCAGCCTCCCTTCCCAGTCCTCTCACATCCCTGAATACTGAGCAAGGATGACTGAGTATGAGATCTCTCATGGACCGCAGTGTCCACTTTTAGTTTTCCTGAAGGACCCATGAGCTTCAGAGGCCCTGGAAAGACATGTCTCCTAAACAGCAACATTAAAAGCAAAGACTCTAAAGTCAAACAACTGTGGTCTTGAATGGCTGCTCCACACCATTCAGCCTTAGGAATGTTGCTTACCTTTTAGGAGACTCAAACACCTTATCTGTGAAATGGGACTGAGGCCTAATTGGTTGAGTGGTTGTGAGGTTCAATGAGATTAGCTAAGGCTTCTAGAAGCAACATTCAATATGTGGTGATTGCCTTCCTCCTTATTATCTATCAGTTTTTTATTATACTTCTAAAATACCTTCTTTATTGAGATCTAATTTACCTGCCACGTAGTTCATCCAATAGGTGTATTTTCACTCTGTGACTCCAGTCACCCAGTGGTCCCACTGACCATTTCTATGGCAGCCTCTCTTGGACTTGGGGGTAGGGAAAGGGTAGCTGTCATCAGTTGAGTCTTTTCCCACATCTTCCCAGATTCCAGAGCCCAGAGCCCTTCCCAAGGATACTGTTGCGAGGAACAGGTGGGAAAGGGATGGCTGGGATGTTTCCAGGCATATGTCCCAGGATGTCACTAATGAGTTGTTTCTGTTGTCTCAGTCCCCAGACAGCCTTCAGATTCTGTAAGAATTCTGCCAGGTCCTTGGTGGCCTTTTACCATAATGGCGCCCTGCCTTGCGAGTGTCACCCTGCTGGAGCTATCAGCCATCACTGCAACCCTGAGGGCGGGCAGTGCCCGTGTCGGCCCAATGTCATCGGGCGGCAGTGTACCCGCTGTGCAACAGGCCACTATGGATTCCCACACTGCAAGCGTAAGTGGGCAATTCCAGGCCTCCAAGGCCTTCTCTGGTCCCCAGGGGATGCTCATCCAGGGCAGGGCTTCTCAAATCCCACTGTGCCAGAGACTCACCTGGAGGCTTATGAAGTACAGACCCCGATTCAGGAGACCTGGGCCTGAGACTCTGTGCTTGGAGTAAGCACCCAGTTGATTCCCATTCCCCTGGTTCACAGTGAGCAGTAAGGTTCTGGAAGACAAATATTTGTGATTCCCATGCCATGTGACCCATGCACTTGGCAAGCAGGTAACCAAGACATATGTCAGCATCTTGGGCAGCTTGATCCCTTCCTTGTTTCAGTTTTTGTGGCCTGACTGAAACTCACTTGAGATAAGAGAGCTGGGGTCATACCAATGACTGTGTGCTATTTGCTGTATGAGAAACTCTTGGGCTTTTGTCTGAGAACCACCTGTGATCTGAGGCATAGGGTCACCCATGTCATGTGGCAGCAGTGAGGAAAGCAGGTCTGCAGACAGCACCCCACAGGACCAGCCTTTCCCTGAATGAGCGAGAATGAGATAGCTATATCCACTGACCCTGGCTCTGGGCCTGCTGTGCACTGGGCTGCCATGGAGCTGCATCAGGGAGCCTGTGATTAGTCCCTACTTGTTTACTTCTAGAACTTTCTGATGAACAGAAGTCCCACATTAGAACAGCACATGACAGCAGTTTGGTGGGTTCCTTGGAGGATTAGCTTGGAACCAGTTTAGTCCAGCTGTGCCTCATTCAGGGTCCACACACTGTATCTGCCATGAGTATTTGGTGTGTTTGGTTTTGACCCCAAGAATCGGACTTTCAGATCAACTGAGGTGAATAATTTCTTAATGAAATGGAAAGCAAAACACTTCTCTGGGGGCCCTTAGAAGCATCTGGAAATCCTGGCAGTTGGTGCAGTCCAGCTGGAGGTCAGGCAGTGCCTGATCCTGACACCGGATCTCTTTATCCCCTGGTCAGCATGCAACTGTGGGAGGCGGCTGTGTGAAGAGGTGACAGGGCAGTGCCTCTGCCCTCCCCGCACCATCAGGCCGCAGTGTGAGGCCTGTGATCTGCATTCCTTCAGCTTCCACCCGCTAGCTGGCTGCGAAGGCTGCAACTGTTCCAGGAGGGGCATCACTGGGGCTGCCACCCCAGATTGCGATAAGGACAGTGGGCAGTGCAGGTGAGCTATTACTGTGTCAGCTGCAGTCATGGGAAGGTAAGATGTCATCCGTCCACATGCTGGTCATTATTATTTTCCATTTCCCACCTGTCCAAGGAGTGCTCTGTATTGACCTCAGGATGGAGTGTCCCAGCCAGATAGGGTGACAGTGGGCAGATTGATAGGTCCTCTGCAGGCTTGGAGTAGCCAGGCAGAACCTGGGTGGCTGGATCACCCAAAAGCAGCCTTGCCCATTTACTCCAGCCTGCTGTCACCATAGTGTTGTGGCTCTCTGGGGGCCACAATATAAAAGGTGGGGGCAGCACTATGTATAGGTAATGGAGTTATAAGTGTCTTTTCCATTGTGATTCTGTGGATGAGCACCCCTCCATCTGTATTTAGGTTCAGGCTCTGACCCTCATTCTAGCACTAGCTGGCAGCATTGGAACAAACAATGTAAGACAAAGTCTGAACTCCTTGGACCCCTGTCTGGGTTTAGATGCTGAGGCCTCTGCAGCAGGGCCTACGTGGGAGTAGGAAGGAGCACAACTGGGAGGCAGCTGCCCTCATTGGACACCCAAGCAACACAGTGCACAAAAGCTAAGAAATGCTGGCAAATTCTGTTCATGCAGAGATAAAAGGCTTAATGCTCAGTGGACCAGGCTCTGCACTGGAAGGTAGAGATCAGTGTTACATGATCCCATGTGATGAACCTTATCACAACAGTGCTGGACAGTGGCTACAGGGAATGAGAATAGGACCCAGTCTCCTAAGAAGAGGCTGGTAAGAATTAGGTCAGGGGTTGTATGGCAAGAAAACACAGCCAGAGCTTCCAGAGTCCATGCCAGCATGGCTGTGTAAGAGAGAAGGCATAAGATGTCACCACCCATCTGGCAACCCCACACAGGTGAATTTGAGTGTCAGAACCAGGAAGGTTTGTAGCTGCTGGTGGCAGATCTCAGGAACAGCTTATAGGTAGATGTATTAGTTTCCTGTGGCTGCTGTAACAACTAATACTGACTGGATGGCTTAAAATGATAGCAATTTACCCTCCCAGTTTTGAAAGGTGGAAGTCTGGAATCAATAGCAGGGTTGTTTCCTTCTGAGGCTCTGAGGGAGGGATCTGTTCCAGGCCTTTGTCTTAGACTCTGGTATTTCTAGCAATCAGAGTTCCTTGGCTTGTAGCTGTGTTGCTTCAAATCTCCCTGCCATCACATTGCCGTTCTCCCTGCTGGCTCTGTCTCAAATAGCTCCCTGCTCTCTGTACATGTTTGGTCTCTTGCTTTCCTATACAACATCAGGTTGTATTGGCTTAGGACCCTCCTTTCTTCAGAATAACCTGATCTTGATTGCATCTGCAAAGACTTTATTTCCAAATAAAGCACCATCTCAGGAACCCAGAGTAGACCTTGGATACATCTTGGAGGGGACACAATTCAACTCTCTATTGCAGAGATGTTGGCTTTTCCTATGAAAGAACCTTCACCACTCCTTTAACTGTTGCCTGCAGGCTACCACCTTCTTTAGGCTGCCTGGCCTTGTAAGGAAGCTAAAAAGGAAACCTGAGTCATGAATCATTCCAAATCTTTAAACCGCAGGTGTGTCCATCTCAGTCACTAGCAACCAGGGGATGGCCCCAGGAGACTCCTGTGATTAAGCACAGGAAGCAAAGGACCAAGAGGGGAAGAAGCAGCAGTTTTCAGGAGGGAGAGAAAATAGGAGAACTAGTGGGAGAGGGGTTTAAAAAGGGAACAATAGTTGATCAATAGAAGAAGTCGCTGCAAACAGAACCTCAACCCAGTTTCTCATTGCTGCTGCCCTAGGATTGGGGGTGCAGAAGGGAGGTGCTTGACTTTTTTTAAGAATTAGTCAGAGGTAGCAGGAAATGATGGATAGATTTACCATAGTACTTTAGAAAAAATATTTGATGGAACTTTAATATTTGGGTCCTTCCCAGCCAATGACAGTTTAATAGACTGGAAGATTCCGACCTCATGCAGGTCGTCCAAATCCAAGAATATCAACAGGAATGGGACCTTATTAACCTGTGGCACACTAAACCAACATGTGAAATTGTTTTCTTCAACATTGCCAAAGAGCTTCAGTAATATAATGGGATCACATATCTACCATAATCAAAGGGAATTTCTCCTAACTTAGCCCTGGGCAGATGATTTTAAAAAATATACAAACAAACCAAAAAATTTTCAGTTTATTACATTAGTGTAAAGTGCATAATCTCCCATGATAATTCCAGTGTTAATGCCGAAAAAGCTTTTGACTGCCTAAAGGATTATTTCTTTATAAAATATTGGAGGAAAAAATTACCCCCTGCTGAAAATTTCCTAGTGTAAATGAAGAATATTATTAGAGAGACCTAAAGCTCATGTGAAAGAATGATCAGAGAATATCTGGCATTTGCCAACAAAAGGAAGAATCCTTTCCCAGTTATCCAAATGCTCTTGCAGTAGTATAAATTTTCACAAAGTTACAAAGCTCAAAAATTGTATTTACCAGCTTAAAGAGGTTAAAGTTTATCTTACTCACTAAAATAAAATCAACTGTTACAGATACTAATCTACTTTAAAATGAATTATAAAATAATTCTAGTAATTCACAATACTCAATCTTATTAAAACTGATATTGTAATTTTTAGAGACAACTGGGAATAAATTCAGTTGGAACCATAAAACTGAGTTCTCATCTACCTTTGGCATGGATGACCTAAGAGACTTTAGGCAAGATCACTTGCCTTCCTGGGTTTCAGTTTCCTAAAGTGTGAAATGAAATTGATAAAATCATCTCTAACTTTCACCTAAATTTTAAATTCTGATCCTATTTCTTCTTCAATCTCTAATTGTATCAAGACAATATTGCAAAAATAATATGGTGTAAATACCAAAATGAGTTATTTGGATAATCCTTTTAGAATGAGATCATAAAGATGCTTCGATTGTTCAAAATTTCTTTTCTTATAGTAACACAAATACATATACATATACATATTTAATCAACTATAACAGCAAAGAAGTAATTCGCACCTCCTCTTAATAGTGGAGGATGGTATGCCATCAACTCTTTGAACACACGAAAGGGCTAGAAAAAACATCAGAAGATTTTGCCATCTTGTGACAGATGCAGGAAGCTGGGAATCACTGCTGTTGCCAACCTTCCTGGCAATGACCTCTTTCAAGCTGTTTTAAGATGGATTCCAAGGAGACAGCACTTCCGGGCTTCCAATGAAGCCACATGTTCACGTGCCTTTTCACACACTCTAGCCAGTCCTCACAGACTTACCAAACACTGGTGTGAGATGAGTAGAATCCTAGGAAGGGCCACAGACCTGGCTTTCCTTGAGATGGATGTTCTTCAGGCCAGGCCTGACAGTTTGGAGAGGTGGGTCCTTCCATGAACCTCATGGAATATAAAGGAAGGGTCAGTACTGGGCCCTGGAGGTAACCAGGTGGATGGGGCTCAAAGTTCTCACCTACACTCCCTCTGTTGTCCTTCATCTTCTGTGACACTGACACTCTCTCTTCTCTTGACTCTTCCTCTTATGGCTGTTTCTCCCACTGTTTCCTCCCTCTGTCCTCAGAACAAGAGGCGTGCTGTGTGCAGTTGCAGGAGGCTCCCTCAGGCCTCTGGGTGGCCTCCGGCAAACCGCTTCCCTCCTCTCTACCTTAGTTCTTCTTCTGTAAGATAGGATACAGAGGCACCTCTCTTTAAGGTATTTAGAGCATGACATGTCCTAGGTGACCCTTCTACCCTTAGAGCAGTGCCTGACCCATGCTGAACACCCAGTAAGTATTAGCTGTTGTTATTATTAGCCAAGGTCATGATTATCTGCTTTTCTTCCCTTACCCTCTGTTCCCCTGAGATCCCATCCATTCCCTGTCTTCAGCCACCCCTGCTCCTGCATGAGTCCCTGATCTTGATGGCTCTTTTATCCCATCTTCATGGCAAATCAGTCCGGCCTGGGTTCACTTACTGGCTTTACATAGATACACTAAAACTCCCGGGGTTCCTCTCTCTCACATGTATAATGGGCTTGAACTCTCAGATTCTTTAACTCTGACCCTCTCTCTGATACCTGTGTCGCTGTCGTGCCTATCAACGCCATTTCATCTGTTGGATTTAAAAATAAAAATCTGCTTTAATGGTGATAGCTTCTTCCTTAGTCCTCAGAGTTTGAAATTCAAGTATTGTCTTAGAATAACCCATTTTCCCCACAGCCAATCAAGTGTCAGCTACTCGCAAGGGATACATTCCCTTCCATGACTATCCCTGTTCCTGCTCCCACCCTGGCTAAGTTCTCTTATCACCTCATTGACTTTCCTTTTCCTGGCTTACTCATTCATTCATTCTTTTCTGGCCCTTCTTAATATAAGAGGAATATAAAATCCCAGTTAATATTGGCCCCTTAATTTTGTCACTAATTCATGGTACTGTTAGTCTACAAAACTTGAGACAGTGTTGATGAATTCCTATATATATATATAATATATTTATGATTTATCTTCTTGTGATTTTTTTGTTTTCAGTGTCTATTTTTAATTTTTATTGACATATTAATTATACATATTGATGGACACAATTTGATTTTCAATTCATGTATACATTGTATAATGATCAAATCAGGGTAATTAGCCTAAACAGCATCTTAAAATTTTATCATTTCTTTATGGTGACTACATTCAACATCTTCTAGCTATTTGGAGATATACAATGTGCTACTGTTAACTATATTCACCGTACTGTACAATAGAACAACAGAATTTGTTTCTCCTATGATGTTGTACCCATTAATCAACTCTCCTCCTCTCTGCCTCCCTGTTACCCTCTCCAACCTCTAGAACCCACTCTTCTGTTCTCATCTTCTATGAGATCAACTTTTTTGATTTCATGTTATGAGTGATATCATGTAGTATTTGACTTCTGTATCTACCTTATTTAAATTAACGTAATGCCCTCCAGATCCATCCGTGTTGTTGCATATGACAGGATGGCATCCTTTTTAATCTCTAAATAGTATTCCATTGTGTGTATGTACCACTTTTCTTTATCCATTCGCCCTGACGGATGCTGGGGTTGATTCCATATCCAGGCTGTTGTGAAGAGTGCTGCCATGATCATTGGAGTGCAGAAGTCTCTTTGACATATCATTTTCATTCCTTTTAAATATGTACCCAGAACTGGGATTGTAGATCACATGGTTCCATTTTAAATTTTTTGGCAAACCTCTATAAGCTTTTCCATAATGGCTATCCTAATTGAGTGTGTGTGTGTGTGTGTGTGTGTGTGTGTGCGTGCGCATGTGTGTTTGGTTTTATTTTTGCTTTAAATTCCATTCTGTCCAACATCAACATGTTTTATTACCCAGACCGTATCTCATACTCCAGTTTGGGCCCTGTGCTTCATGTGGAAGGCATACATGTCTGCGGTCTACTAGGGGAACCTGCACTAATTAATAATGGCAGTACAGTGTGGTGAGTGCCATATTGTATGCAAGCTGTTGTAGTACCTCAGGGCTCTTCAGAGCATCACTTCCGTCACCTCACTGTGGGCTCCATTGGCCACTGTCTCATACCTAAAGGTCAACTTTCCAGGGTAATCTGGGCCCTAACATCAGCTCCCCCCCCATTTATCACTTCCTCCAAAACTTTTTTTACATATATTCAGTTCTCCAGTTATAAAATGCCTCTGTCTTCCTCTTCTGCTACCCTCAAATTATACTTGTCCTTCAAGGATTTTGTGTTAAAATAACAAACTCAAAGAAGGTAGTAATCCTTCTACAGGTCTGTAAGTATCCTCATCATTTATTGCCTAGGGCTAGTTTAATGCTTAGTCATCCTATCTCTCACAGAGTTACTTAACTTTCCACATCCCTAGGTTCTGTGTCCTTGGTGAAAATGTGCCAAAGTCAAGACTAACTTATTCTACTCTGTCCCCTCCTTCCCAGGTTCCCTGACACAGAAATGTGTATGTGAAGACTTTTATAATCCTTGAATGAATAAATGAATAAGGTGGACTTTGGACTGTAGATTTAAACTGGAGTTTGGTGTTAGAGTAATATAAAGGAATCTGCAGTAGTTAATAACAGAAGGATGGAGTTCGCGCCAGCACATCTGGCCCTGGTTTTCTGACAGGCTGCAAGCACCCACGCATGCGCAGATGTTGTTACGTAACGTTTGGCCAGAAGCCCATTGCCTTGGAGATGACGCTGTTGATCTGCATCCCCAGAGCGGCCATTCTGCTCCTCCGGGCAGCAGCAACTAATGGATCTCTTGCCTTTGCAGTGCAGGCAGCTCCTTGGGTAGCAAAGAGTCTCCCTGGAGAAATGTGTGAGGTCAGACTGACATTAGGTCATTTTGAAAGATGTTCAGCCAGACTTTGAAGAGGGAGTTTCCTTTTTCTTCCTTGTTGTCATGGCACCACCAAAAATTCCTTTGGTTGCTTATTTTTGTATAGGACTCCTAAGCTCAGTGATCTAAACATTGCATTATCCAGGAACATAGATATTGTAGTCTTCACATCCCTGGCCTCTCAGTGCCAACTGGGCTCTGCAGGGGCCAGTGCCAAGGCCACTGATCTCATCACTGCTCCTCATTTTCCATGTTCTCCCGTCTCTTGTACTCTCAGTTGCCACTTAGATGCTGAATGAGGCTCAGAGCTGGGTCCTATATGACCGACTGTCACATACCCTCACATCTCACTCTCCATTCCATCACATCAGCTCACTGACATGCTGAAATAAATAGGCAGAGAATGATTTTGTGTCCCTTCTGCCTTGCCTGCACAAATGGCTTCTACAGCCACTGCATCATATACTCCTGTTGTTGTTTTTCCTTTCCAGAGGAGTAAACATAAAAACAGGCCTCCATCTGCATGTCCTCACCTTCAAGGTCCAGGCTCAGGGACACTCAATTACATCCAGTATGTGACCAAAGGCATTTCATGTTTGAATAGCTTGATTGGCACCAGGATTTAGTTAGTGCACCCTTAGGCTAGAAGCCCTGCATGTTTGCTAAAGAAATGTATCAAATCTTGGGACAACATGTCCAGTTCATGACGCTTCATGATAATATTATTCCTTGGTGCATGGTGTCTTTTTCTTTACTGCCAGACCAAAAGAAGCAGGGTTAGGACACTTAGCTTCCATCAGGTCACCTCCTAAGTCCCTCTTCTATTCTAAGTTTCCTTGTTCTGTTGCTGTTTACTTGGGAGGGGTCATTTATCTTCTCTATCTCTAGGCTACCAGAGTTCTTGTGCTCAACACACAGTGCTTCTCCAGAAACAGGGCTTCATCTGTAATTTTTTTGTTGAACCATCTGATTGCATTTAATCTGAGATTCATAAGAAGAAAATAGGTGTGATCAGCCTGGGACCCAGAACCCTCTGGTAGTGAATGCAAAATGTGTGTGTGTGTGTGTGTGTGTGTGTGTGTGTGTGTGTGTTAGGAGCACTTCTCTGAGAAGATGGCCAATAGCTTATCCAGCTTCCCAGGAGGATCCCTGATCCCCCCACAGTTAACAACAATCCACTGTACTGTACGATCGCTTTGAGAGGCACATTTCCACTTTACTACATGGCCCTTGGTGTGGTTCCCACTTTATACCTAGATTGCTCTAGGTGTAGTTTTGAGGTCCTGTCTTCCCTGTAAGACAGTTTCTGCAGTATCAGGCAGGGAGGGGAGTGAGAGGAATGATGAGACTGGAAGAACTGACCTGATATTTGACCTGTTGACAGTTCTTGCAGGTAAAGCTGATTTAGTCTTTTCATATGCACCAGGGGGATAAAGGGCATTATCTGGTCTCCATTGCCAATGTCATCACACGAATAATCGTTAAAAAAACTATGTGTGTGCAGGGTACTGTTTTAAGGGTTTACATATGTCATCTTGTATAATCCTCACAATTCTTTGAAGTAGGCATTAATATCTCCATTTTTGTAGAAGAGCAAACATGAATTGTGCAAAGATGAATCTACTCAAAGTCCCACATCCAGGAAGCGGTAGAGTTGGAATTCAAACCTCGGTTGCCTGGCTTCAAGTTATATTCTTAATCAAGTGCAAAATCCTCCCTCTAGTTATAAGCAGACATTGCCAGAGACCATGGACCTCAGCTGTGGGACACAGTGATGGAGCTCCTGAGCTAAGGGAGACTCATACGCAGCTCTGCTTCCTCTCCCTGCCCCACATGGTGGCCTCCTTAGGGTTCTATTTGTGGTGCACTAATCTTCTCCCTCAGCTCCACCTTTTTTCCATCCTGTGCTTTATTTGCATGTGTAGCTGATGGGTGATGGATGACTTGGAGCTCCCTGGAGAACTTTCTGATGAACTCTGGCACTTACATGCCCCTACCTTCTGGACTACCCCAATGCCTGTTCTTACCATCTTCTTTCCTACACAGCTTGTGCCCTTGATCCTCCCCACCCACCACAATCAGGGCCCCAGGATCCATTCCAATACCAATCTGGAAACTTGGGAATTCTCTTTGCTTCTCCTTTTTCTTCTTTCCTCATCCTTAACAAGTCCCAACAATATCACTCCAAAATAGCTTTGCATTCCATCCCTCCTCTAGCCTCAATACCTGTGCCTGAGGTAAGCCCCTTGCTTCTCTTCTGACCCAACAGCCTTCTGCTGGAATCCATCCCCCACCTTCATCCTTCAAACTAGTCCAGCCACGCCCTTTCCTCCTTAGTACCTCTTTAGGCCATGATGACTCCATGAGAGCCCTCCATGTACCAGGCACCATGCTGATATTTTGCATGAATTGCCTCTTCACAGCAATCGTTCAATAACTTGCAAAGACAATATATGTCATACATCAGATCTGGATTGGAACCAGCCTGCCTTCAGTGCAGAATCCTCCGTACTGTGCTACACCCCTTCTCGGCATGACTGAACGCCTGCCTGATCACCACTCAGCATTCCCAGCTCCAGGTTCTGCCCCAGCAGCACCACACTGGTGTTCCCTATACACACTGTGCGGTCTCCGCCTAGGCCCTTTCCCCTGCTGCTATTGTCTGGAACACCTGCCTCACCCACCTACCCTGCAACACAGACCATTAAGGCTTAGTTCAGAAATCATCTTCTCCAGGGAAACCAGTTATGCTCCTGGGTGGGGGCATCTGCTGCTCCTCTGAACCCTGGCTAGATCCTGTGTGTGTATTCTTCTCATTTCCATTCACAGGATGTCTGTGTGGCCCCTCCAGGCTTGGGGCTCTGTCTGTCCTTATACTTCCAGCACCAGGCCTGACCCAGGGGCACCACACTGTGGTCATCTTCACCTGCCTTCTGTAAGTGCCTTTTGTCTGGTCCTCTCTGCTCTGCTTTTTTTTTTTTTTTTTTTTTTAATTAAATAGGCGGCACTAATCCTTGCTTTATTCACATGTAGTAATATCCAACATTGGGAATCATGTGGGCATAGATACAAAAAAAGGAAAACGGGGTCATAAACAATAGTTAGGTTCATCATAGCAATAATGACAGCTTAACCAGCGTGTGGTCTCCTCAGGACCTACTTGGTTGAGGGAATGCTCCCTCTACCACTACACAGTCAAGGTACCATGACAACACTTGGCCTATACTTAAAAATTAAGGGTCACCCTGATTAAAAACAGCATGGTCAAGACACTCAAGGCCAAAGGACTGCTCCTAGGCTACGTAGTATGAACATCCGGGCAACAAGAAAGCAAGCACTGTATATGCCTTATTCTTAGCAGATTGGGACAAGGCAGATCACAGCAGAGACCCACGAGACAGCCTTCTCCCTGTGTGTCCATGGAGAAACGCTTCCAGCTTAGTCTTAAGGAGTCAGAACTGGAGGTACCAGAAACACCATAAAGCAGCAGCAGCTCTTGGTTTCTCCGGGTCACATTCAAAAGTTACTTTAGGACAGGAAATAGAAAAGCTTTTGTGGTTGGCCTTTTTCAGACCCAGAACACTTAAGTGGCGGATGAAGGGGAGAAGCTTCCTCTAGCAACACCATTTGGACTCAGAAGAGTTCCCTGTATTGAACATACCACACTACTTCCTTGCCAGCACAGATGCCCAACTAATATTAATGTGCTAGTTACAAGACACCCTTATAGGTCAAAAAGGAAGAAAATTCTAGGGGAGAGTACCTAGCACTTGTATTTCCCTCATATGGTAAAACTGGAGGAGGACCTGGCAGTGAGATAGCAGCAACAATCCTACCTTAAGGGAAAGAATTTGAATTTTACAGTCATTCCCTGGACATTGAAAAGAAGAAGTTATTTGTTTCAGATCTCATGTGCCAACCACCCTCTCATGGGAAGCCATGTCAACATTAGCCATGTTATCTCCAGAGAAGCTGAGAAGAAAATTGACTGAAGTGCCTGCCAGAATCCAGTTTCTCAGGACAAAGATACAGAGAGCTCACCAAAGCCCAGGCACAAACTATTCTGTTGTTTTGTTTCTGTTGAATTCACCAAGCACATTTTTTTTTAAAATAGAAAAGAACACTGAAGGACACACCAAATTGAAAGAATCACTATTATAATAATAACTTTATCTTGCATTTTACAGAAGTCTATGAATGATTTTTTAAAAGTACCTCCTTACCCTATCACATTTTCCTGACAGTTGTTAAAGTAGGCCACGGGAGTGTCAACAGCTTGAGCATTGCCATCCTGTAAAGATTTCAGATCAACTAACCCCTCACCAAAGAGGTTGGCAGCTTTTCAATCTTGTTTTAGTACAATGGTGTGTCCACTGTGATGGTAAATCTGTCCAGCCAAATCTCCACAACACACTTTGCAAAATCAATGGTGCCTTGTGTCTGCTCTCCTCTGTTCTGCTTTGGATATAAGCACTCCATGGGCAGTGATTTTTGTCTGTTTCACTAACTTCATACAGCACTGGCTCTGCACAGAGCAGGTAGACCCTTTAGGATGGTGCATAGGAAGATGAGGAATTTCGTTTCCTTTACTTTGGGTACAGGTGCAAGCCCAGGATCACAGGGCGGCAGTGTGACCGGTGCACTTCTGGGTTCTACCACTTTCCTGAGTGCATTCCCTGCAATTGCAACAGAGATGGGACTGAGCCGGGAGTTTGTGACCCAGAGACTGGGTCTTGCCTCTGCAAGGTAAGACAGATGACACAATGTCAGGATGCCCACGGTCTGGAGGTGTTCTCCATGTTGACACAGCATATAAAAATGTCAGAAGTGAGACTGACACATAGTAGAGTTTCATAGTGTGGGTAGCCTTTAATAGTCATTATCTCATATCATGGAAATAAAAGGGAGTCTTCTCTCATCCTTCAGAGAAGCAACAGACCCCCTTGAGCATCTAATGATGGGTAGACCATCTCCAGAAAAATCAGTATAAATTTCTATCTACAATGTCAAGAGGTTCACAGGCTCCCAAAGCCTGTCCCCTGCTTCCCAAGTTATCTTCTCTATGTCAGTGGATATTCTCAACATCAAAGGACAGATGTTTCCATGAGGTAGTGAGGGAGGCAAATTGGTGTCACCATGCTGTGAGTCCTTGTAGTACCATTTCTCTACCTTCAAGATGCAAAGGGGCATCTTATGAATTCTCTCTTCCATTTGCATGTGTTATAGAAGTTTAACCAAAGAGCTATGTGATGACTTATCTCTGAATGTTTTGTTAACATCCATATTCGAACATCTTGTGTTGGTATTTAATTTGTACAAGCAGCTGATTGCAATCAGGAACCTTTAGAAGAAATGATGTTCCTCATGTTTCCTGTCAACAGGCAAATGTGGAAGGTACAGAATGTAATAAGTGTCGAGAAGGATCCTTCTATCTGGACCCAGCCAACCCCAAGGGTTGCACCAGCTGCTTCTGTTTTGGAGTGACCAGTCATTGTCATAGTACACATAAGCAAAGGGCTAAGGTATGCAAAGAATTAGAGTCTTTGGGCTTTTATTTAGTACTTCTGAATAAAAAGAATGAATTGGTGTAGTGTTATGGAACTTTTTTTTTTTTTTACTGATTGGTGAGACTGCTCATTGATATACTCTCTGTTCCTTGGCCTGCAGTGATCATGTCCTTAGAATTGTTTCCCAAATATTTCAGGTCTCCTGATCAAATGTCACAAGCTCAAAGGGCCTTCCCCCACACTCCCTGCCACTTCTATGTTATTACCCTTGTTTTCTCCATGGCATTTATCAATCTCTGATAGTCATGCATTTCAATTTGAAAATTTGTTATCTGTCTTCCTATACCATTAGAATGCGAATTCCTTGATACATCCTCAAAGGAAATAGCAGAATCTGGGATAAAATAGATGTCTTGTAAATACTTTCACAATGAATAGAGTTGTTGCATTAATTAGCTTTCCAATACTGTAACAAATACCTGAGACAATCAATTTAAGAAGGAAAATGTTTTATTTTGGCTCATAGCTTTGGAGGTTTCAGTTAATGATTGGTTTGTTCTATTAGTGAAGCAGCTCATCATGGTGGGAATGCTAGTGGAGCAAAGCTTCTCACCTCATAGTGGTTGGGAATCAAAAGAATGGAAGAAGAAGGGGTTAGGGTCCCAATGTGTCCTTCTAGGGCCCACCTCCAATGACCTACTTCCTTCCACTAGGCCCCATATCTTATAGTTTTACTACTCTCAATAGCACTCTGCTGGGGGTCAAATCTTAATACATAGTCAAGTATGTTTTTATGTACATGTAACTATGCCACTATGAAACACCCACCATTCTATATAATCAATATGCACAACAAAAAATGATACAAACTATAGTCATTGTTTTCCCCTTAAAAGAAAATCCTGTTTCTATCCTCACAACGATTCTAACATCAACTGTGTGAAATTTTTCCCACACCAAACAATTCTCCAATTTTCTTTCCAAATACCAGCTGGATGTCTTACAACCTAAATTTCATTCTAACACTATCCTACCTCAGGTAATGTCAGACTCCACAAGTTAAAGGTTCAGTCCCTCAAGTCTATCCCTGCTTCAAATGTCAATTTCAAGTCCTAGACCTCTGTTATTTTGACTGACATGGCTATAATCAGGACTCCCACAAGTCCCTCCTCAGTTTTGATAATTTGTTATAATGCCAAACAAAACTTAGGGAAACACTTTACTTATTATTACTAGTTTATTATAAAGGATATTATAAAGCCTACAGATGAACAGCCAGATCCAGATGGAAGAAGTGTATGGTGGATGTCCAGAAGGTTCTCAAGCACAGAGCTCTTGTTACCATGGAGTTGGGTTGTGATACCCTCTGGGTACCCAGGAGCTCTCTAAAACTGTCATTTAGGGATTTTATGAGATTCCATTATATTGACTTAATTGATTAAACATTAGCCATTGGTCATCAGCTCATTCCCTCCCAAGAGGTCAGGTAAGTAGGGCTGCAAGTTTCAACTTCTATTCATGCCTTGGGTTTCTCTGGCCACCAGCCACCATCTTGAGCTATGTAGTGGTCCATCACCAGGCATCTCATTAGCATAACACTCTTGTCACTCCTGAGAGCCATCGTCCTAGAAGCTCTAGTGTCAGGATCTGGGAACTAAGGCCAAATATTAGACAAAAGGTGTTCCAATCATCCCCTACCACTTGGGAAATTATGAGTTTTGGAAGCACTGTGCCAGGAGCCAGGAACAAAGACCACTAAAATATCTTTCAGTACAACATCCTATCCTTCCTTCTCTTTTCTTCTTATCATCTTCCTATTTACTTTCAATCTCACTTATTTTACCACATCTTTTCTTTTGTCACTGTCTAAATTAACTTCATAAAACAACTTTTGTTGTTTCCATTTTTCCGTGATTCAATTGCCTCATGCTTCCTTGCTTTGTGTAAGTAATGTCTTATGTCCAACAAGGACTCAGAAGAAGATTATTCTATATATTTTACTGCTTGCCTCCTACAAAGGAGGGCAGACTTATAATTGGCAAAAAAATTTAGTTTATAAATCTGTCTGGTCTTCTCTCCTTACCCTCAGGGAACCAGAAGGCATTTTTCTTAATCTATGCTTTATCAATTCTTTCTATTTTCTCCCCTCAAAATGGAACTGGCTTTCTGTTCATGACCAGAAAAAAGTTTAATTTTGATGCCCCATTTGCAAAGAAATAATGACAGGAACACCTTTGTCTCTATATGGAACTCACCTTTTAAACATGCTCATAGTCTAATTATTATTCATATACAATTATTATGATCAAAACATTCATTGAGCAAATACTAAATGTTAAGAACGCTGATGTGTGCTGTGATATAAGGATAAGTCCACAATATATGGGGACAAATATATGATCACTGCCCACTGAGAACTCCTAGTCACGGTGGTTCTGATGGGGGCATTGGTGGGTGAGGCCTTCAGCTGAGAGATCAGGAAGGGGGGGCTCAAAGGAAGATGCATGGATGAGGGAATAGCCCAGTGCATACTTTGCATGCTTGAGGCCCTGGGTCTCAAAAAAATAAAATAAAAAAGAGGGACACATGAAGGAAGCCTTTGGAGCTATGGCTCTTTCTATGTCACATAATGCAGCCATCCCTCAAGAAGTCACAACCACACATTTCCGTGACCTGCTTTTGTGTTCCAGTTTGTGGATATGATGGGATGGCGCCTGGAGACAGCAGACGGAGTGGATGTCCCTGTTTCATTCAACCCGGGTAGCAACAGTGTGGTGGCCGATCTCCAGGAGCTGCCCTCAACCAGTGCACAGTGCTTCCTGGATCGCGCCTCCATCTTACCTGGGGGACAAGGTAATGAGGGCCTGAATTTCTTCTGAGCCCTCGTGGGCCTCCTCTATCACTGCATGAACATCATTCACTGGGGGTCTGGAAGGAAACATCAGAAAGTTCAGGTTACTAACATTTAAGAAATAAGGTTAATCAATAATGAAAATGCCCCCATTGTGAGGGAAGAAATACCTCTCTGCCTGGCATGCATGAGCTCCCAAGCAAAGGAAATCATAATGCACAATATTTTTTTTCTCTATTTTTACTTACTGCCAAAGGATTTTCCTCCAAGGAGAGATATAATCATTTAAATAATATCCGTTGCAAATAGAACAGGTACATCTTTAAATGCCAGTGCGGAGGATTCTTTGTTTTAGAGCAGAAGAAAAGGTGCCTTGTCAGGGAAACAAAAGCTGAAAAGTGACTCAGAAGCTTATTAAAAGAAGTGCAGGATCCGTGGCAGCTCAACTTCATAAGCAGAATCATGTGCATTTAGTTACACGCTCCTTGGGGAGCTTATAAATGAGCTGTTATTCCTTTGCTGCATAAATTATTCCAGAGCCTGGCCAACTCTGCTTATTTTATGAGGACAGAAATTCAGGCCTGTGTGGATACATCACCTGATGATATTGCTTCAAGCTTAGGGAGGGTAAAATCTTTGAGAAGAGATAGGTTTTCACAGGGCCCAGCCCAGGTGAAGTGATTATCACACATTGAGAATGACTTGTTGGTCCATGGTCTCTAACTCTGTCTTCCAGTTAAAGGACTCTGGATTTGATGTCTTGAGTGTGAGTGTTGCTTCTCTTGTATGATCCACTTCTCCTTCATTTAATATTGCTCTTCACCTCTCTATGGTGAGCCCATGTATAGTTATTCCTTACTGTATGACACACTACCCCAACACTTTGCAGCTTAAAAGCAACAATTTTTACATTGCACAGTTTCTGTGGATCAGGGATCCAGGAAGTGATGGCCCAGGGTCTTTTCTAAGGTTGTGGTCAAGGTGTCAGCCAGGGCTGCAGTCATCTGGGACTGAAGGATTTATTTCCAAGTTTATTCACATGGTTATTAGCATGGCTTCTGTTCCTTGCTGGCTGCTGGCTGAAGGCCTCAGTTCCTCATTACATGAGACCCTCGGTAGGTTACATGAAAGTCTTCATTACATGGCAGCTGGCTTCCCCCAAAGCAGTTGATAAGACAGGCAGAGAAAATATACGATAGAACTCAAGAATGAAGCCTCAATCCTTTATAACCAAACCTTGGAAAGGACATACTTCCACTTCTGCCTATTCTAACTCATGAGAATTGAGTCACTAAGTCCAGGCCACACTCAAGGGGAGGCGAAGTAAGTTTCATTTCCCAGAGAGAGGAGCCGTTTTTTTTTTTTGGTTGTTGATGGACTTTTATTTATTTATTTATATGCGGTGCTGAGAATGGAACCCAGTGCCTCACACATGCTAGGCGAGTGCTCTACCACCACCCCAGCCCAAGTGAGAGAAGTCTTAAAGAATTTGTGGACATAATTTTAAAACCACTTTAGCCCATCAGAAAGGCAATACTTAATCTCAGTAAGATGTTTCAAGACGTCACTGGAATACCTCCCAACTCCCAGAATACAACCCTGTGAGGTTTGTCCAATCATAGGTCCTAGGGAGAAACTCCTGTGGATTGAGCTCCTCCAAAAGCACTGCTTCACCCCTGCTGTCTGTTGTTTGCATTTTCCTGGGTATTTTGTTCTGTTAAGCTGAAGTGACATTGCCTGATTCCCACCCTTCCTTCTTGATTGGTGTTTACTTCAAGGTTGAGAAGCATCAGCCCCAGAGGTGAAGTGACTGTCAGAGAACTATGACCATTCACTGTTACATTGCCACCATGATCATGCTGCTTACCCAGCACCAAGAAACAGTCCATATCCCTAACACAGTTGTTGATCACATCTTCTGTACCCAGTGAAACTCATAACAACTTGGGAAATATTCACCATCTGTTTTCAGGGGATTTTTTTTTTTTGAAAATTTATTTTTAGAGGTTCACATTGTGACTGATAGATATTATCTAAGTCTCTCAGTTAAATAAGAAACCAGTGGCCTAGATTTCCTAGAATTGCTGTAGATTAAATAAATATTTTGATTTAGTAGTCATCTAGAAAAAAGATCTTATTTGTGTCAGTATGACTATTGTTTTTTCTTTTAAAAAGAAGTATCTTCTTGCTTATAAAACTCAATCATGTTCATGCTAGACAGTTTAAATGCTGTCAGTAAAATGATGTTCAGTAGAAGGTTAAAATATCATCCCCAATCCCACTCTCTAGATGTTACCCTTGTCAACAGGTTGGTTGTGTTTCTTTCTAGATGTTAAGGACCTTGTATATGGGTTAATGTTGGCATAATCTCTTTTAACACTATGCTGCTACTTCATTTTAGGTTTCTTCATATGGTGGCTTCCTCACTTACCAAGTCAAGTCATTTGGCTTACCTGGTGACATGGTTCTTCTGGAAAAGAAGCCAGATGTGCAGCTCACAGTAGGTATCAGAACACCCAAGTGGGAGAAACAGTGGTTGCAGTTGGTGCCGAGCTAAATTGAGGACATCCTGATGTGTGGCCTACAAAAAGTTTTGATTAAGTTGTTTCCAATGTGTTGGAGAAACTGAAAAGGAAGTTTAGAGCATGTAGCACCTTCTCAGGATCCTGTGTCCTCTGACCAAATGGTCCCCTGACCCCCGAAGTATTTAACTGTGTTTTGCCCTTGCTTCTCACAAGTAACTGTCTCATGTTTTATGTTTTTGCACTTCTGTCTTTTGATTTCGTTTCATAAATGCTTTTGAGCTCTTGACACATACAAGGCCACATTTGAGTTCTGTAAAGGATAGGTGACCCCTGTCCTTCAAAAAGGAGGAAATTGGGGGAAATATGCAAATGACTTAATCCACTGAGCAGTAAGTGTTCGAGAAGAATAAACCAGGTTCTATCGGAGCTAGAGGCTGAGTCGGGGTGGAAGTTAGGTAGGCTGAGAGGCCTGCAGAAGGTTTCATGGAGAAGATTCTTTTTGGGTCAAGTCCTCAAGAATGGGTACAAGAGGAGAAATGCCTCTCTGGGGGGAGACACCCAGGGAAACCCAGGCATGGGGGCAGAGCAGGGCTGGAGGTTGTGCTTAAAGGAGACCAGTCCATCTTGGCTGTATTATCAGTGTGTGTGAGTCATTGAAAGCAAACCAGGAAGGGTAGGGAGGGTGCTTAATAATATGCTATTAATTTAACTTGATCTAGATAGTAGGGGGTTACTCTGTTGTTTTTGAGAAATAACATTCACACTCCAGATGTGTGGTATACAATCGAGAAATGCAATCTGGAAATTCTTTGAGGTAAGGTGATGTCACATCCTGCTTTGCATCCTCTACATTGTAAGCACAGTACCTTGAATGCAGATATCAGGGTGCCATAGCCTGAAGGTGACTCCATTTCTGTTTATATGCTAAGGGATTAAATTCAATGCAACTGCAACTTCTGAAGGGGTTTTCTCACGTCAGTCATTATCAACAGGGACCAGCAAGTCTCACATAGCTCAGCTGAGGACTCCCATCCTTGGTAGATATTTAGTTCAGGTATGGCCAACCTGAGTTTATTTTTAGTCACAAATATATTGAACTGTTTCAAAAACTCCAAGGAACCTTTGCAGATCATCTTGAAAATAAAGTAGGAAAGATTTTAGAGTTATGGCCTAAGGAGGAATAGCTACACAATAAAAATCTGTTGCAGCGTACTGTATTTCAGTTTTCATGGTTTTGTAAAGCATCTCAGTTCAGCTACCAGTGTACTTATATTTGGTGCCAAGGAGTTGATTATGCAGATGGTTGGAACACACTGAGAAGCAAGGACCAAAATTTCTCCTTAATTTCACCTTTAACATGGAAAATGGCTTAGGCTCATGAAACATTTACTCTGCTGCTTTGTTCTACAACCACTATAATTAAGAGCCTTTCAGGCATGTTTCTAGATTAAGGTTTCAAATGATTTGTGATTCTAGATAATGCTCTTCTTTCCGAAGCCCAGTCCTCATGAAGGGAACGCCTTCAGGTTGGAGGTCCCACAGAAAAGCTGGGCTTTTTGTGTGTTATGTGTGAGGTAGGGTTGCTGATGGGGTGTGCCAATCACCCATTCTGCCTTATTAAAGCCCCCTAAGAGCCAGTGTAATGGCGAGGGGGTAAGGCTGAGAGTGAGCAAGGTTGGATCCCACAGGACAAAGGATACAAGCTAATTCCTCCCTCCACACACCAGCTGTGCAGTTCCCTGGCTAGCAAGCTGCACAGCTGGGCTCTGCCAACCCTGCCTTCTCCCTCCCACTCCAGTAACCCACCTACCAAAGCACTTTCCTGCTACCACAGCCTGGCACTGTAAGCAGTAATGAAAACATCACTTTCATGCATTTATGCAAAGCAGTTTATTTTTTTTTAAATTGCTTCCATCTTTTTAAGTCTTTTTCAGTTAAGGCAATTTTCCTAATTTTCTATTTGTGAAAATGCACTGTATTAGTTGTTATTCTGTTTCCATGTTGTTAATCCTTTTACCTGAATTATGTTTTAGAGTCAACCTTTTCAAATAATGTAGATACATAGAAATTTGTTTTTACATCAATTATAAATCTTGAACATCCTAGCCAAGGACTGGTGCAGTCATGTATTTCTTTTAACAGGTCAGCACATGTCCATCATCCATGAGGAGTCAAGCCACCCCCGGCCAGACCGGCTGTATCACGGGAGAGTGCAGGTGGTTGAGGTAAAGGAAGCACCTATTCAGTGTTTCTTCTTCTTTTTTACTTCCAGTCTTTTTCAGTGATTCTTAATGATCCCTTTTGGTTTGTGTTCTAATTATTTCAGCCAATTGCAATTTTTTATTTAAGAATTTTAGCATAGAGCTTGGTTGTGGCTCAGTGATAAAGCTCTGACCTCACACGTGTGAAACACTGAGTTCGAGCCTCAGCACCACATAAAAATAAATAATAAAGGTATCCATCTTAAAAAATAATTTAGCATATAAATTACATTTGTGTAGACACAAGTTTATATATATTTGAAATATAAATTACATAAAATATAATTTATATATACAATGTATGTATTTTATATGTATAATTTACATAATTATGGTTATTATTATTTATGTTTATATATTTTATATTTATGTATGTGTATTTTATGTTGATATTATTTAGATACATGTTTAAATATATTCAAAACACAAAATTATATAAAATATAATTCACGTACTTTAAAATATGATTTATTTCATGTTCACATGGCTTTGTTTGTACTACCTTTATGGCACTTTAGTACAATCTCTCCCACTTCACAGTTAATTAATCTTGTTTTATAAACCCTGTGAGCTTGTAAATGCACAACATAGCTCCTTCATCCTTAAATCTTATCCTTAAGTCTCCCTTAGTGCCTAGGACATGGTCAGGGTCCAACAAATACTTGGTGTGGATGGGTAGAAAAGTCATGAAAATGTCTTACATCAAGAGAAATGAAAATAATATGGTTAAATAAATAAAGCCTCATCAGATCATTAAACATTTTATTATACCTACTTGATTATAACCATTCGTTAGAAAATAGTGTTCCATATATTTAATTAGTATCTGTTCAATACTTCAAGATGAAATCTTCTTGAGTCCTTTGAACTCACAGGCATATTTCAGCATGTCTGTACAGGTACATTTGTAGAACATTGTCTTTACTTGACATGATTAGAGTTATTCCCCTAGAAATTTTGTTGAAAACATTCAGAGGCAATTATTTTAACTTCATGGCTACCTGAAGTGATTGGGGCAATCAGTAAGGTCATCACAAAGCTTAAAATTAAAATACCTGGGAATGAGTTGTCCACAGGGGCTTTGAAAAGCTCTGGCATAAACTGGGGACTTAGGAAGCTACACTTGTTCAGGGCTGTGCACACATTCAGACATGTGAACATGCTGAGGAAAAACCTCAGAAGGCCCTAAAGTTCTCACCTCTGGCTAACCTTGAGGGACTATGAAAGCAGGAAGTGAAGGCTAAGGTAGAGCCATCAACTGCCTGGTTTAGAGTCAAAGGGGTTCTCCAATATGTGCACAAAACCACTTTGCCAAGATTGGGAGACTTTTTGACTCTAGTCATTTAAGGAAATCTCTGCTAGTTATTAACTGATCATCAGGCTAACAAAGCAGAGACTTTAGTGGTCATTTATAACAAGAAATACAGACTTCACAGAACAAACAAACAATAACAATAAATCCTTGGGAATGGAGCAAATATGGTTTCCAGAGCTGCCACATTATGTTATTTTAGATTTCCAACTTTCAGCAAAAATTTGGGGGCATGTGAAAAACCAGAAAGAATGGTTCACAGAAAGGAAAGTTGATAGAAAAGCAAAAAATACATTTTTACTGAGGAAGATAAGACATTAGACCTAGTGGAGAAAGACTTTAAATCAGCATTTAAACATGTTCAAAGAACTAAAGACACCATGTCTAAAGAACTAAAGGAAAATATGAAAACAATGTCTTACTAAATAGGGAGTATAAAGAAAGAAATAGAAATTGTAAGAAAGAACCAAATAGAATTTCTGGAGTTGAAGAGTATAGTAATCGAAATGAAGAATTCACTAGAAAAGGTGGCTGTGGACTGAATCAAGTCCCTCTGCCAAGAATATGTTGAGGCCCTAACCTCCAATGTGGCTGTGTGTGGAGTCAGGCAGTAATTAAGGTTAAATGAGATACATAGGTGGAGCTCTGGTAGGATTAGTGTCTTTATAAGAAGAGACACCAGCAAGCTCACTCTTTCCGTCATGTGAGCATGCAGTGAAAAGACAGAGCATCTGCAAGCCAGGAAGAGATCCTCACCAGATGCCAAAGCAGCCAGCGCCTTGATCCACAACTTCCAGCCTCCAGAACCATGGAAATCAACTCCTTGTGTTTAAGTCACCCAGTATAAGATACTTTGTATGTCAACCTAGACTGATGAAGACGAAGACTCAGAACAGATTTAATTAGGCAGCAGGAAAAATCAGCAAACTTGAAGAAGGTCAATTAAGATTATTCAATCTGGGGCTGGGGTTGTGACTCAGTGGTAGAGCACTTGCCTGGCATGTGTGAGGCACTGGGTTTGATCCTCAGTACCACATAAAAATAAATAAAATCAAGGTATTGTGTCCATCTACAACTAAAAAATAAATAATAAAACAATTATTCAACCTGAAAAACAGAAAGAAAAAGAATGAGGGAAAATAAACAGATTCAAAACAATGATGAATACTGTCAAGTGTATGGCATGTGCAAAATGGGGATACCAGAGAAGAGGGAAGAGCAAAAGGGAAAGAAAAAATATTTGAAGAAGTGATCCTTCAAAACTTGCCCAGTTTGTGGAAAGTATACATGTATACACCCCAAGAGCCTAATAATTAGTCCTCCACATAGGACTAATGCCAGAGATCCACACAGAGACATACACAGTAAAGATGCTGAAAGACAGAGACAGAGAACCTTGAAAGTAATGATTCATCACATCCCAGTGGTCCTCAGTAAGATGAACGGCTAACTCATCTGAAGGCAGTGGAAACATGTTCAAAGTGCTGAAAGAGAGGAAGAGATAAAAAACAAAGAAGCAAATCAGCAAAGGGAGGAATTATCCTAAGGAACTGTCAAATAAAGGAGGAACCAAGATGTGTCAAAAATATAAATATGAACCAATGACCGGGATACAAATCATATCTCAATAATAACCCTGAATGTTAATGGCCTGAATTCATCAATCAAAAGACATAGACTGGCAGATTGGATTAAAAAGAAAGATCCAACAATATGTTGCCTGCAACAGACTCACCTCATAGAAAGAGATACCCATAGACTAAAGGTGAAAGGATGGGGAAAAACATACCATGCACATGGACTCAGCAAAAAAGCTGGAGTATCCATCCTCATTTAAGATAATGTGGACTTCAAGCCAATGTTAGTCAGAAGGGATAAAGAAGGACATTTCATACTGCTTAAGGGAAGCATAAATCAGCAAGATATAACAATCATAAACATCTATGCCCCAAACAGTGGCTCATCCATGTATGTTAAACAATCCTTCTCAATTTTAGAAACCAATAGACCATAACACAATAAATACTAGATGATTTTAACACACCTCTTTCACCACTGGACAGATCTTCCAAACAAAAATTGAACAAACCATAGATCTCAATAACACAATCATAATTTAGACTTAACAGACATTTATAGAATATACCATCCAACCAAGAGCAAATACACTTTCTTCTCAGCAGCACATGGATCCTTCTCTAAAATAGACCATATATTATGCCACAAAGCTAATGTCAGCAAATACAAGAAGATAGAGACACTACCTTGTATTCTATCAGATCATAATGGATTGAAGTTACAAATTAATGAAAGAGTAAAAAACAGAAACTACTCCAACACCTGGAGATTAAACAATATGCTACTATATGATGAATGGATAACAGAAGATATTAGGAAGGAAATTAAAAAATTCTTAGTGGTAAACGAGAACAAAGAAACTCATATCAAATCTCTGGGACACTATGAAAGCAGTACTTAGAGGAAGATTTATTTCATGGAGCGGCATTTAATAAAAGAAGTAAAACTCAAAATAAATGACCTAACACTACAGCTCAAAGCCCTAGAAAAAGAGAACAGACCAACACCAAAAGTAGTAGAAGACAGGAAATAGTTAAACTCAGAGCTGAAATCAACGAAATTGAAACGAAAGAAACAATACAAAAAATTGACAAAATAAACAGTTGGTTCTTCGAAAATAACAAAATTGATAAACCTTTAGCCACACTAACAAAGAGAAGACGAGAGAAAACCCAAATCACTAAAATTCGGAATGAACAAGGAAATATCACAACAGACACGACTGAAATACAAAACATAATTAGAAGCTATTTTGAAATCTATACTCCAACAAAATAGAAATTTCGAAGACATCAACAGGTTTCTAGAGACATATGAATTGCCTAAACTGAACGAGGAGGACATACACAATTTAAATAGACCAATTTCAAGTAATGAAATAGAAGAAGTCATCAAAAGCCTTCCAACAAAGAAAAGTCCAGGACCAGATGGGTTCTCAGCCGAGTTCTACAAAACTTTTAAAGAAGAGCTCATTCCAATACTTCTCAAAGTATTCCAGAAAATAGAAGAGGAGGGAACTCTCCCAAACTCATTCTATGAAGCCAATATTACCCTGATTCCTAAACCAGACAGAGACACATCGAGGAAAGAAAATTTCAGACCAATATCCTTAATGAACATCGACGCAAAAATTCTCAACAAAATTTTAGCAAATCGCATACAAAAACATATTAAAAAGATAGTGCACCATGATCAAGTGGGTTTCATCCCAGGGATGCAAGGTTGGTTCAACATCAGGAAATCAATAAATGTCATTCACCATATCAATAGACTTAAAGTCAAGAATCACATGATTATTTCGATAGATGCAGAAAAAGCATTTGATAAAATACAGCACCCCTTCATGCTCAAAACACTAGAAAAAATAGGGATAGTGGGAACATTCCTTAACATTGTAAAGGCCATCTATGCTAAACCCATGGCTAATATCATTCTTAATGGTGAAAAACTGAAAGCATTCCCTCTAAAAACTGGAACAAGGCAGGGATGCCCTCTTTCACCACTTCTATTCAATATCGTCCTTGAAACTCTAGCCAGAGCAATTAGACAGACCAAAGAAATTAAAGGGATACGAATAGGAAAAGAAGAACTCAAACTATCCCTATTTGCTGATGATATGATGGTATACTTAGAGGAACCAGGAAATTCCACCAGAAAACTTTTAGATCTCATAAGTGAATTCAGTAAAGTAGCGGGATATAAGATCAATGCACATAAATCGAAGGCATTTTTATATATAAGCGATGAATCTTCAGAAAGAGAAATTAGGAAAACTACCCCATTCACAATAGCTTCGAAAAAAATAAAGTATTTGGGAATCAATCTCACAAAAGAGGTGAAAGACCTCTACAATGAGAACTACAGAACACTAAAGAAAGAAATTCAAGAAAACCTTAGAAGATGGAAAGATCTCCCATGTTCTTGGATAGGAAGAATTAATATTGTCAAAATGGCCATACTACCAAAAGTGCTATACAGATTCAATGCAATTCCAATTAAAATCCCAATGATGTACCTTACAGAAATAGAGCAAGCAATTATGAAATTCATCTGGAAGAATAAAAAACCCAGAATAGCTAAAGCAATCCTTGGCAGAAAGAGTGAAGCAGGGGGTATCGCAATACCAGATCTTCAACTCTACTACAAAGCAATAGTAACAAAAACGGCATGGTATTGGTACCAAAATAGAAAGGTGGATCAATGGTACAGAATAGAGGACACGGACACAAACCCAAATAAATACAATTTTCTCATACTAGACAAAGGGGCCAAAAATATGCAATGGAGAAAAGATAGCCTCTTCAACAAATGGTGCTGGGAGAATTGGAAATCCATATGCAACAGAATGAAACTAAACCCATATCTCTCACCATGCACAAAACTAAACTCAAAATGGATTAAGGATCTCGGAATCAGACCAGAGACCTTGCATGTTATATAAGAAAAAGTAGGTCCAGAGCTTCAACATGTCGGCTTAGGACCAGACTTCCTCAACAGGACTCCCATAGCACAAGAAATAAAAGCAAGAATTAATAACTGGGATAGATTCAAACTAAAAAGCTTTCTCTCAGCAAAGGAAACTATCAGCAATGCGAAGAAAGAGCCTACAGAGTGGGAGAAAATCTTTGCCAATCATACTTCAGATAGAGCGCTAATCTCCAGAATCTATAAAGAACTCAAAAAACTCTACACCAAGAATGTAAATAATCCAATTGACAAATGGGCTAAGGAAATGAATAGACACTTCACAGAAGAAGATGTACAAGCAATCAACAAACATATGGAAAAATGTTCAACATCTCTAGTAATAAGAGAAATGCAAATCAAAACCACCCTAAGATTCCATCTCACCCCAATTAGAATGGCAATTATCAAGAATACAACCAACAACAGGTGTTGGCGAGGATGTGGGGAGAAAGGTACACTCTTACATTGCTGGTGGGGCTGCAAATTAGTGCAGCCACTCTGGAAAGCAGTGTGGAGATTCCTTAGAAAACTTGGAATGGAACCACCATTTGACCCAGCTATCCCACTCCTTGGCCTATACCCAAAGGACTTAAAATCAGCATATTACAGAGATACAGCCACATCAATGTTCATAGCTGCTCAGTTCACAATAGCCAGATTGTGGAACCAACCTAGATGTCCTTCAATTGATGAATGGATAAAGAAAATGTGGTATATATATACAATGGAATATTACTCAGCCATAAAGAATGATAAAATTATGGCATTTGCAGGCAAATGGATGAAACTGGAGAATATCATGCTAAGTGAGATAAGCCAATCTCAAAAAACCAAAGGAAGAATGATATCGCTAATAAGTGGATGATGACACATAATGGGGGTGGGAAGGGTTAGTGTTGGGGTTGGAGTTGGGTTTAGGGAGAGGGGCAGGAATGGAGGAAGGAAGGACTGTATAGATGGAGGGGAAGGGTGGGAGGGGAGGGGGGAAGGGAAAAAATGGCAGAATGAATCAAACAATATTACCCTATGTAAATTTATGATTACACAAATGGTATGCCTTTACGCCATGTACAAATAGAGAAACAACATGTATCCCATTTGTTTACAATAAAAAGAAAAAAAAAAAAAGATAGTGAACCATGATCAAGTGGGTTTCATCCCACGGATGCAAGGTTGGTTCAACATCAGGAAATCAATAAATGTCATTCACCATATCAATAGACTTAAAGTCAAGAATCACATGATTATTTCGATAGATGCAGAAAAAGCATTTGATAAAATACAGCACCCCTTCATGCTCAAAACACTAGAAAAAATAGGGATAGTGGGAACATTCCTTAACATTGTAAAGGCCATCTACGCTAAACCCATGGCTAATATCATTCTAAATGGTGAAAAACTGAAAGCATTCCCTCTAAAAACGGGAACAAGGCAGGGATGCCCTCTTTCACCACTTCTATTCAATATCGTCCTTGAAACTCTAGCCAGAGCAATTAGACAGACCAAAGAAATTAAAGGGATACGAATAGGAAAAGAAGAACTCAAACTATCCCTATTTGCTGATGACATGATTGTATACTTAGAGGAACCAGGAAATTCCACCAGAAAACTTTTAGATCTCATAAGTGAATTCAGTAAAGTAGCGGGATATAAGATCAATGCACATAAATCTAAGACATTTTTATACATAAGCGATGAATCTTCAGAAAGGGAAATTAGGAAAACTACCCCATTCACAATAGCTTCGAAAAAAATAAAGTATTTGGGAATCAATCTCACAAAAGAGGTGAAAGACCTCTACAATGAGAACTACAGAACACTAAAGAAAGAAATTCAAGAAAACCTTAGAAGATGGAAAGATCTCCCATGTTCTTGGATAGGAGGAATTAATATTGTCAAAATGGCCATACTACCAAAAGTGCTATACAGATTCAATGCAATTCCAATTAAAATCCCAATGATGTACCTTACAGAAATAGAGCAAGCAATTATGAAATTCATCTGGAAGAATAAAAAACCCAGAATAGCTAAAGCAATCCTTGGCAGAAAGAGTGAAGCAGGGAGTATCGCAATACCAGATCTTCAACTCTACTACAAAGCAATAGTAACAAAAACGGCATGGTATTGGTACCAAAATAGAAAGGTGGATCAATGGTACAGAATAGAGGACACGGACACAAACCCAAATAAATACAATTTTCTCATACTAGACAAAGGGGCCAAAAATATGCAATGGAGAAAAGATAGCCTCTTCAACAAATGGTGCTGGGAGAATTGGAAATCCATATGCAACAGAATGAAACTAAACCCATATCTCTCACCATGCACGAAACGAAACTCAAAATGGATTAAGGATCTCGGAATCAGACCAGAGACCTTGCATGTTATATAAGAAAAAGTAGGTCCAGAGCTTCAACATGTCGGCTTAGGACCAGACTTCCTCAACAGAACTCCCATAGCACAAGAAATAAAAGCAAGAATTAATAACTGGGATAGATTCAAACTAAAAAGCTTTCTCTCAGCAAAGGAAACTATCAGCAATGCGAAGAAAGAGCCTACAGAGTGGGAGAAAATCTTTGCCAATCATACTTCAGATAGAGCGCTAATCTCCAGAATCTATAAAGAACTCAAAAAACTCTACACCAAGAGTGTAAATAATCCAACTGACAAATGGGCTAAAGAAATGAATAGACACTTCACAGAAGAAGATATACAAGCAATCAACAAACATATGGAAAAATGTTCAACATCTCTAGTAATAAGAGAAATGCAAATCAAAACCACCCTAAGATTCCATCTCACCCCAATTAGAATGGCGATTATCAAGAATACAAGCAACAACAGGTGTTGGCGAGGATGTGGGGAGAAAGGTACACTCTTACATTGCTGGTGGGGCTGCAAATTAGTGCAGCCACTCTGGAAAGCAGTGTGGAGATTCCTTAGAAAACTTGGAATGGAACCACCATTTGACCCAGCTATCCCACTCCTTGGCCTATACCCAAAGGACTTAAAATCAGCATATTACAGAGATACAGCCACATCAATGTTCATAGCTGTTCAGTTCACAATAGCCAGATTGTGGAACCAACCTAGATGTCCTTCAATTGATGAATGGATAAAGAAAATGTGGTATATATATACAATGGAATATTACTCAGCCATAAAGAATGATAAAATTATGGCATTTGCAGGCAAATGGATGAAACTGGAGAATATCATGCTAAGTGAGATAAGCCAATCTCAAAAAACCAAAGGAAGAATGATATCGCTAATAAGTGGATGATGACACATAATGGGGGGTGGGAAGGGTTAGTGTTGGGGTTGGAGTTGGGTTTAGGGAGGGGGGCAGGAATGGAGGAAGGAAGGACTGCATAGAGGGAGGGGAGGGGTGGGAGGGGTGGGGGGGAAGGGAAAAAATGGCAGAATGAATCAAACAACATTTCCCTATGTAAATTTATGATTACACAAATGGTATGCCTTTACGCCATGTACAGAGAAACAACATGTATCCCATTTGTTTACAATAAAAAAAAAAGTGCTGAAAGAAACACGTCATCAATAGAGAATTATGTGTCCAGCAAAATGTCCTTCGAAGAAGGAAAAATGAAGACATTTATATATATATAATTCGTATATGTACATATATACTTTCTTATATATGTATATATGTTCATTCATATGTCTCTCTGTGTGTGTATGTGTGTGTGTGTGTGTATTCATTGCTAACCAACTTTCTTGACAAGAGATGCTCAAGGAGTTCCTTTGGACTGAAATGAATGGACATTATGTAGTAACTCAAAAATCCACATGAAGAACTAGACCACTGGTAAAGTTAACCACAGAGGTAAATATAAAGGACCTTCCAGGTCTTGTTTGTCGTTCTTTTTTTCTCCTCCTGTCTGTCTGATTTAAAAGACAACTGCATAAAGCAATAATTATAAATCTGGGTTGATGGGCATACAATGTATAAAGATGTCATTTGTATGACAATAGCAGCCCAAAGGAGCAGAGGGGAAATGAAAGTAATAGAAGAAAAGTCTTTGTGGACTATTGACATTAAGTTGGTATTTATATAAATTCTCAGCCTGGGCAAATCTATAGAGATAGGGTAGAGATTAGTGTTTGGGATGGGTTGAGAATGGATAATGACTTAAAATGAGCATAAAGATTATTTGGGGGATGATGAAAATATCCTAAAATTATGGTGATGGTTGTACAATTCTATAAATTTACTAAAAATTATACACCCAAAATGAAAGAATATTATCATATGCAAATTATACCCCAAGCTGTTAAAATCAATTAAAATTATATAAGTATTATATTTATGTCAATAATAATAGCTACCATTGATTGAATGTCTAGTACATTCTAGACACTGTGTTGAACATTTTATACACATCATATTGTTTAATTTAATCTTCATGACAGTCTTGAGATATTAGGTATTACTATGCCCATTTAAGAGATGTAGAAACTGAATTCAAAGGACATAGCAGAATATAAAGGTCAAAAGTGAAAGCTTTTACATGAAAAGATGCTTAGCACCATTAATCACTAGAGAAAGGCAAATCAAAACCATAGTGAGATACCACCTCACATCCATTAGGATGGTTACTGTTAAAACAATAACAATGGCAAAAGAATCACAAATGTTGGCAAGAATATGGAGAAATTGGGGCCCTTTTGCACTAGGTAGGAATGTAAAATGATGCATCTGCTGTGGAAAACAATGTGGAGGTTCCTAGAAACATTTGCATAGAACTATCATATGATCACACAATGCTGCTTTTATGTATATATAAATAGCAAACAAGATTTATACACACACACACACACACACATATATATACATAGAAAACAGGATCTTACAAGATATGTGGACATCTAAATTCCTTGCAGCATTATTCACAATAACCAAGCAATGAAAACAACCTAGAAGTCTATCAGTGGATGAAGAGATAAAGAAAATGTAGTATATACTTTAAACAGGAGGACACCCCACCATGTGCTACATGTGGGTGACCTTGAGGACAGTAGACTAAGTGAAATGAGCCAGTCACAAAATGACAACTACCATGTGATTCCTATCAAAAGTGTCGCAGCTCTTAGAATGGGGCTTGCCAGGGGCTGGAAGGAGGGGCAGAGGAGTTCTGTTTAGTGGGTCTAGAGTTTCTGTTTTGCAGGACGAGCAAGTCCTAGTGATCCGTCATGCAGCTTATAGATCACATTACTGCCCTGTGCACTTAGAAATGGATAAAATAATGAATTTCATGTGATGTGTTTTTACCACAATACAAAAGAAAAAGAATGAGTATGTGCAAGAAAAGATCGTGGTGTCACGATTATGTTATTTAATGACTGCTGCGTGACTATATGCCTTCCTTTCCTATATTTTTCTCAGTTGCATTTTATTTGCATTTTAAAAGAAAGTATAACACTGGGACATTTCATATCATTTTATTGCTCTCTGACCCTTGCCCTCCTTTCCCCGATTCTTGTGGTGCTCTCCCTTCCTGGGAGTGACCCAAGGCATCTGCTTCGGAATATAAATGTCCCAGGAGGGACTTCCCCATCTTACTTTATTTCATTTTCCCATCTGCCTCCTGGATGTCTTCCCTCACATTTGTTCTGGGGTCTGCCTCTGAACTCCCTGGCAGTGAGCTTGCCTGATGGAGCCCCTGACTCTCCATTTTCTCTTGCAGGGAAACTTCAGACACTCCAGCAGCAGAGCCCCGGTGTCCAGGGAAGAGCTGATGACGGTGCTGTCTAGACTGCAAGGGCTGCACATCCGGGGCCTCCACTTCACCGAGACGCAGAGGCTCACCCTGGGCGAGGTGGGGCTGGAGGAGGCCTCTGACACAGGAAGTGGACGCAGAGCACATGAAGTAGAGATGTGTACCTGTCCCCCTGACTATATGGGTGACTCATGTCAGGTAGGAAAATTTCCTACCCACAACATTCCCCTGGGGCAGCCACTGTGGCTGGAATTTTTGGCTGCTGTCCTGCATGGTGGAATGGCTTGGGACACTTTGTCCAATGCCCAAGCTTCTGCTGGGCTAGAGTTTATGTCTTACCTAGACTATCTTTAGGAAATAAATATGAAAAAGAAATTCATGGGATAACACAAGTGCACAATAGATGCTGAGGATGGAGAATCAGAAGCAGGAAGGAGCCCATGGGTCAGCATCCCCATACTTGAACCTCTGCTTTCCATGAGCTCACCCAGAGTGCTTAGGCCTCTTTCTAACCCAGGGCCTCCCTCACCACCTCCTGGTCCTCAGGAGAGTAGAATTCCAGAGAATTTCCTGGATTCTTTGAGGAGAAATCATGTTCCAATTTTCTAGTTTTCACCAGGTCTTCATTCTTTAAGTCCTGCCAACCTGAATTGTCCTCCAGTAACTAAAATATGCCATAAAATGGAACTATTTAATATCTCACACTATAAATGTGCTCTTTCCGCAAAGGGAAACTCCATGCTAGTATGATTAGCAGGAGATGGCAAACTTCAGCCTTCTCTGTATTCCATATTCAGAATGTGATTAGCAAAACTCTTCACTTTCTTTCTTGGACCTTTGAGAGCAGAAAACCCAAAGGTGATCTTCACATGAGACTTTCTGCTTTTTAAACTTGGAAATATCTTCCTGCTGTGGTTTTTCTGGGGACTCCTGTCCTGTGACTTTTAGTCCATAGGTCGCTAACATTCATCGCCCTCTCCTCCATCTCTTTTTCTAGCTCGATGAAAATAGATAGCCCAAGGAAAAGGGGGGAACCTGGATTACCACCCTCATGCCCAGGGTGTGTTCTTTGCGGTGACTCAGCCTGTGATTTATGGCTGCTCTAATCGTCTAGTGCTGTCTGCGGGGTGAGGTGGGTAGAAGGTGATGCCTGCCCCACCTCACAGGAATTACAGAGCGGTGCGCTTACCTGCGGGACTGTTATGTGCGCTCTGGCACAGGCTGACTCATCTGTGAAGTTTAAAGGTGGGGCCCCCTGCCGCAGACAGCCTTCCTTACCTGACTCAGGCAGGCCTGGGCACTGAGCAGGAAGGGCAGGTATAAGAGGAAGAAGCAGAGGTTTGTACACAGCCAGCAGGACGCCCGGGGACCAGGATGCCCCCCGCAGTGAGGCAGCCAGCCTGGAGCACAGGGTGGCTGTGGATCTTTGGGGCAGTTCTGGGGCAGTGTCTGGGATACAATTCACAGCAACAAAGGGTAGCATTTCTTCAACCTCCAGGTCAAAGTCATCTGCAAGCAAGTTATGTGGAGTTTAGACCCAGCCAGGTAATGTCCCTTTTAAATTTTGATTGGGGATCAGGAGGGGTTCCCAGCCTTATGACATTTTAAGTTCGGATGATTAAGGAGTAAATGGGTGGGCTGGAGGAGGGGCTGGTGGCCTCCCCCATCGTTGACTGGCAGTGTTTATTACAGTACCTGACAGATTGCTCTCCTGAGCTATTAACCGCAAACTCCATAAACATCAGCCCACCTGGAAATGCCTGAGACAGTTAAGAACTTGAATGCTTGTGGCTGTTAATATACTATGAAACTTTGTGCCCTTAAGCGGGAAACTCAAGCCTCAGGACAAAAGAATCCATTGCCTATAACTTTCTGAATTCTACTTTCAGGAAAATTTACCTACAAAGTAAAACATGACAAAAAATGAAATCCATGTCTAAGAAGAGTAACCAAAGTTTGCATAATATCTAACAGGCATGCTTCGATTTGCCAGGCGTGAAGCATACATAAACTCTGCTCTTTATTTAAACTTCCTGGATATTATGTACATTTAGAGAAATAGATCCTATGTCTGCTAAAATAGCCCTAGAAACTGGGTAGGGGCATGATCTTATCATTTACATCGTAAAAGTTTACTGGAAAACCTATCTTGAAAAATTATCACTTCATAAAAGTTAACTAGTTACCAAACCCTTTACTGAAATAAGAGATCAGGATACATTCATTTTCATTTAGTTAAGTGTCCAATACAATCTGAATACTCGCACAGAATTTTACATAGAATTTGAGTTTGCTTGTTTTTTAGAGGGGGAAGTGATGACATTTCAGTAATGCTCTGAGAGTCATATGACATATAACTCTTGCAGACTGTTTTTCTGCTTCTAATCAAAAGCAAATTAAGATGAGTGATTTAATTTTAATCATGAGAGATTAGCCTTCCCCAAAGCATGTTTAATTAAGGCTTTTACTCAAGTACATTGATTAAACTAACCAGATCTATTTGTTGGTTTAAATAATTTGTTCTTTGCCAAATACAATTAGTTTTTAGGCAGGCAATGTGATGTGTGGTGATAACCGTAGGTGCTTGTCATAGATAGGATCACACCATTGCTGGCTAAATTTTGTTCAGATGTATCTATCCATTGTGCTCTCAGCAAAAGAACATTCCTTTCATACTTTGATTCTCCTTTAGACAAGTCTATTCACATAGCACACAAAGTAATCTAACTTTTTGCAATGTGTTCCTTTGCCTGATAGTTTAAAGGAACATCATATTGGAAATTATGATCTGTTGTTGTGTATGATCAGCCATCATTGGTAATGTGGGAAGGTGCTCTGGGCAGTAATGGTGGGGGGTGGGTTTCCACGTTGGGAAGCACCCAGAGGGTGACTTTTCTTCCTCTCTTCCATTTATCCAGACCAAGACCTTTATGGTCATGGATGAAACATTTGGTTCAAGATTTGTGTTGACTATGGTTTTAGAATTTGATGGACATAAATGCTTTTCAAAGAAAATTAGATGAAAGACTACCCTTTATTTTGAAATATTAAGTATTTTTTACTGATGCTTTAACGATAGGGCATATAGGAGATCAGTGTAACAAACTAGGGGCAATGTCTGACTTTGTGATTAGCTCTGCCAAAATTAAGAGAATGTCGATAATCCTCTTTACAGACAGAAATCGAAGTGATTTTGAACTGAAAGGATGAAAAGGGAAATGAAGTCTTCTCAGAATTGTCATGTGCTTTGGTTAGCAATTGTCTTCTTTCTTCATATTGATTAAACACTTTGTTTGAAAAATAGTGTAGTAGCCCCGGATACGATCGGGATAACAAAGGCTCGCTTACCAGATGGTGTATGCTCTGCAATTGCAACCAGAATCATTGCTCTTTTTTTTTTTTTTTAAATCTATTGAAGAATTCTTAACTAGAATCCTTTTAAAAAGGTATCAGTTCATGAAAAAAGAAACTATAATCCTCTTCATTCAGAGGAAAAATAACAACTAGTATTATTATTACACAGTATGGAGACAATGAACTAGAGATAGAAATAATCGAAACGATATTGAACAACAACAAACCAAGATAAAATCCAGGAGACTCTCTCAAGCTGGGTCTTTGTGTGTTCACCATGGACCAAATATCGGTGAACAGTCCTGAAAGGGAACTCAAGCACCTCCTCTCTCCCAGGGTTCCCTATTGCCTGCAGGTGAATAAGAGGCAATGAAGCGATTCCAACAATTTGGCCATTATTGTGCAAACCCCACTGAAGACTCTACCCCACCTCAATCTTCCTCCTTCCCTGTTGTCCTTCCACAACCCAAACCCACACTTTGAGAGGGCCCAGCTACTCAAAGATAGTTTTCTTAGCTGTCCTCCCGCTAAGAACCTAGAAGAACCAGAGTCTTGATCCCCTTTACTCATCAATGCCTCCACCCTTCCTCAAAACAAGCAGGAAGAAGGAGAAGAGGGGCCCCACTGCCATCCCTCTCTCTGAGTCCCCTGCCATGCACCTCACACTCCCACGGTGGCCTGGAAACAGAACTTGACCTGACGAATATGGTAGGTGAACCAGGCTGGTGGTTGAGATCAGAAATCCACACACTGACTGAAGGAAAGAAAAAGAAAATGAAGTCTTCTCAGTTAGAATTGTCCCGTGCTTTGGACAGCACTTGTTCTCTTTCTTTGTATTGATTAAACACTTTTTTTGAAAAATAGGGTTGTAGCCCTGGATACTATCGGGATAACAAAGGCCCACTGACCGGACGCTGTGTTCCCTGCAATTGTAATGGACATTCAAATCGATGCCAGGACGGCTCAGGCATATGTATTGTGAGTAAATTGATAGTCTGATGCTATCTATAGGCAATCTGTTTCTCCTCTCTTCCTCCTTCTGTGCCCCGAGACATCAGCGTCATCTCCCACCACACCCTAAGCAGAGGTTGCTATGACCATGTAGGAGGCTCCAGCGCTGTCGATGAATTATGTATTTTTCATTTCCCTATTTCCTTCATCTTAACATGCACCATCAGAAGAGAACAGCTGTCTGAACAGTTCCATTACACCTTGGTTTCTACATCTCTGCCTCATTAAATTATATTAGAAGGTGGACCTGTGGACTTGTCAGGATATAAAGTCAGAGCTGTTACCTTGAGCCCCCATCTTGTTGGGGAGGGAGGAGTTTGTAAGAGGAGAACTGGCTACTGTCAGGTGGGCAGTAACTCAAGAAAGCACTCGGGGGAGAAGGAAGTGCTGAGGAAGTTTTATGGCTCATGCTCAATTAGTCAAACAAACCTTCCACCATTGCCAAGACAAAGTGGGCTTATGGGAACAGTGGGTGAGTGCAGGGTGTCTGGGAAAGGAAGTGCCAT
This sequence comes from Sciurus carolinensis, assembly GCF_902686445.1. Lineage (NCBI taxonomy): Eukaryota > Metazoa > Chordata > Mammalia > Rodentia > Sciuridae > Sciurus > Sciurus carolinensis. Next base: position 34,128,014 of record NC_062227.1, read on the forward strand.
CTCATTTCCCTTTCCCCTCAGCATCCTCAGGGGCTGCATTTGACTTCTTTTCTCAAGACCCCAGATTCTATTGCTTATCTACTGAAAATGAACTTCTTTTGGAAAGTTTTATAAAATCCTCCTACATAAAATTAGTTTCTTAGGATTTTTTTTCTTTGTACATCCTAAAGCTGAACCTTCTTTATCCTACTTCCTTCTTCCCTTTGATCAGAGTTCTTCTGCCCAGTAGCCAGGACCTTCCCATCAAGGGAAGGAGAGAACATCTGCACTCCCAGGAATACAGAGGGTCCCAGTTGTGTTGTGTTATTTGAGGGCTCCCCTCTGCTGCCACGCTCTTCCTTTGTATGATGTAATGCAACAACTGTGTGTTTCCACTACTCGAGTTCCTAGACCATACTGAGCCAGTTCAGCACGCCCCAGGGAGCTGCTTCCTCTGCAAGACGGGACAGGCCAGAACAGGAAAGTGTTGTGAAGGGCGGCCTGATAGAATATTCTGTTGAATTATAACCTTATAAGTTCAAAAAGAAGAAAGGACATTGAGAAAGGTTGCTTTCCAGTTCATAAGCATTTCTTTATAACAGTTTATGTCTGATACTGTATGTTGAGTGTAACACAAGTGAATGCCTTAATTAAAAATAAATATTTATCTCATCACTGAATCATTGCCATATCAAGTCCACATTATATAAGCTGCCAAAGAACAAAGAGTTTTCTATATAGTCCATTTGCCCCATGAAAGAATAACCTGTAAGAATCATAATTCATATTTTAATCAAATAAGATTTTTTTGAACATTTCCTATCTTTGCTGCTCTGTCTTCACTTGTCTCCAATAACCACGTGGCCCTTAAAGACTATTCATTCAGGAATCCTTACTGAGTATTTGCTATTATGGCAGATACTGAGCCAAGTGCCAGAGCTAAAAAACCATCAGAGGTAATCCCTGCTCTGGAGGCTTGCTGTGTAGTGTGCATGTCGTACATATGCTATGCATATAAATGTACATGCAAACACACACACACACACACACACACACACACACACACACACACAGAGTCCTATCTGCAGTCAATAAACTGCTCAATGGAAAGTACTGATGCTTTTTCTACTCCAAAATATGCCTTTACATGGAAGCCAAAGATGCATCTTGCATTCTCAAGGGACAGTGATGCAGGCACCAAGCACCTTTCAATATTAAAAGGTCTTTCAGGCTGATTCTGCTGTAAACTGACTTCAGTCTCTCAAGGTTCAAAGTAAATCTCTAAAATCAGGGTACTTCACACATATGCAAATCTCCATGCCATTTCTTTTTTTCATTGTTTGTTCTATTTAGTTAAACATGACAGCAGAATGCATTTTGATTCATTGTACACAAATGGAGTACAACTCTTCATTTCTCTGGTTGCACACGATGTAGAGTCACACCATTCGTGTAATCACACATGTCCATAGGGTAATGATGTTTGTCCATGCCATTTCAAGAATAAATTTTGAGGTTTGAAAAGTAGCCCAGCTGCTTGCCTAAAGCAGTATGTTTGCAGTTTAAAGGAGGCAGCAGCAGATGTGTTATTCGGGTGTCACTGGGAGGAGGGCCCTGCAGTAACAGGCTCTTTTTCATCTGTGAGGCCCTTGCTTCTCCCTCTTTTTTGACCACTCTCTCCCTATACTTCCTCCTCTTCTCCCCTGGCTTCTGTTATCTCTGTTACCTCTTTTATTGCAGCAACTTGATCCTCCTCTTTTCCCATGTCCTTCCCTGTTTTCTTCCCATCTTCTGTCCCAGAATGGTTTACCTGAAAGTCACAGCTTGTAAATGCTCCCCCTTAAGCTCATGGATGGAGTTCCTAGACTGAAGAGCCAGCTCAGCAGGTCAGGCCCTACATTCTCAGGGACCCTCAACACCATCTTGTCCCCTTGCACTGCCGTCTCTGGCGCACTTCTTGTTCCTGCTGTAAGCTGCCTTACTGTCACAGGACTGAGGTTCTGCAAACCCTGTTCCCTGTGCCTGCAATGTCCTTCTCTTGCTTCTTTACCAGCTAATACCTTTCTTTCTGTCCTCGAAGAAGGCAGCAGCTCCTCCTGAGTCCTTCCCTGGGACCCCAGAAGGGCCGGCTGCCCCTCTTCTTGCTTCTGCAGGAAGCTGGCCCATCTTTGTCACCATATTTTCCATGTTGTATTTAATATGTCAACTTATATTGTTATATGTACCCCTGAGTCAAAGTAGCAACCCATCTTTGCATCCCTGGTATAGTTGGGCATGTAGTAAATGCCCAGTAGATTTTTTTAAAATATGTGTTTTAGTTGTCAATGGACATTTATTTATTTACTTATTTATTATTTATATGTGGTGATGAGAATTGAACCCAGTGCCTCACACATGGGAGGCAACTACTCTATCTACCACTGAGCCACAACCCCAGCCCTCCCCCCAGTAATGTTTGATGTCAAAGGAAGCTAGGAAAGAGCATTCTGCAATGGTGGATGTGGGCTCCTGTGGCATTCATTCATTCATCACAGTAAAGCACAAGGACACTTGATAGGCAGATGCCTCAAGTTTGCAGAACTGATGAAGACAACTTCCAGGGAATCCAATCTCAGCTCTTGGCAAGGGTATCTGAGACACTCTTATGGGAATTCAATAAGCACCATGGCTCTGACCTGCTTCCAGGAACCTCTCCCCTCACCCGTGGGGAGGACCAGCAGTCAGAGTGTTTTTAGCAGGATACAGATGCCTTCAAGTGCAAATCTTGTTTCTCTGGTGTTTTCAGTCTCGGAGTGAAGTAGGCACAGGACTAAACCATATCTATCCAGGCACATTCTTTAACATCGTGATTTGCATTAAAAAGAAAGAGAAACTAGAGTGGAAAGATAAATAATTAGTTCAAAATAAGGATATTTCATGAGTGGGTCAGAACAGCTGAGCAAAAGAAGGTGAAGGCAGCCACTGATGTCTCATCTGAACTGGGAGAGCACTTCTCTGGGGAGCAAATAACTGTGAGAAGGATTCCAGATAGGGTGAGCTTTCCTGAGATGATCACATGGGGACATGTGAATAGCATCCTGTTTTCTAAAATACCAATCTCAAAAAAATAAAATAAAATAAAATAAAATACCAATCTCTTGTGTTTATAGCACAGTTCTATATCTAGAAAAAAATATGAAAGCTATTTTAACATCTTAATGTTTTGTTCATTTTAAAAGACTTATAATAGTTGTACATATTTATGAGGGCAATGCAATATTTTGATATCCAAATCAGGGTAATCAGCATATCCAACACCTCAAACATTATCATTTCTTGTGTGAGGAACATTCGAAATCCTCTCTCCTAGCTATTTTGAAATATACCATAAATTATTGGTGACTGGGTCATCCTTCAGGCTTGTAGGAAACACTAGAACTTGTTCCTCCTATCTAATGGTTTTGTATAATTCTCATTTACTCAAAGGTTCACCAAGGTGGATTTGTTTAATCTGGACAAATCATGATATTCGGTATTGAAGGGTAGTCTTTCCCATTGTAAACAAGTCCAGTCCTCTCTTGATATGTGTGCTTTGTTTTTCTCAGCTAAACTTCAGATATTATTTAAAAACATACCTATTACAGTTTCCTATTCAAGAGTCATCTCTGCATATAGACATACAGACATAAAATACATATCAGCAAAAATTTTAAATCATATTTATTCCAGGTCATTTAATTAATACAAAAAAGTCTGAATTGCCTAATCTCCAGGGTAAGGGGAATTTTCCTGGAAGTTCTTGTGCATTTAGATCTTTATTACTAGGGCAAAGCCAGCAATAGTTATATGGGATTAAAAATTCCACAAAACTAATTCCACACAATCCATTAGGCTTTATGTCAATAGACAGTTCAGTTGCAAAGTTCTATCACAATACTTTATTGAAGATCAGCTTCCCTTAGACATTAACCTTGACATGCAGTTAATTGAATTTACATTATATAATAAAATGCTTAGAAACAATTTCTTGCTTCTTTGGAACTTGAGTGCTTCCTCCAAATCCTGTACAACTTTTTTCATTGTTTTCACAAATTTCATGTGTTAAAAGCATTTAAATTTTATTGCTCTTCAGTTTATCAATGTTAAGTGAATATGAAGTAAAATGAAGTTAATCTTCATAGAAGCAAATTTTTCTTTTCTTTATTTTCTTTCTCTTTTTCTTTCTCCCTTCTTTCTTTCCTTCCTTCCTTCCTTCCTTCCTTCCTTCCTTCCCTCTCTCCCTCCCTCCCTCCCTCCCTTTCTTTCTTTCTTTCTTTCTTTCTTTCTTTCTTTCTTTCTTTCTTTCTTTCTTTCTTTCTTTCTTTTTCTTTCTTTCTGCTAGGGATTAGACCTAGGGCCTCATACACGCTAGGCAAACACCCTACACAGGGCTTCATACCCAGCTTCACAGGAGCAATCTAAAGTGAAAAGGGAAGCAAGTCTACATTTCCCTAGGGCCCTGTACACTTTGTTTTTTAAAATTCTCCCAACGACTTTGGAAATTGACATTATTCAAACTACATTTTAAGAGAATTAAGATTGTATGTAGTCACACATCAATAAATTGATTTTATAAAAGAACAATAATGCATAGAGAAGTGAAGGAACTTCTCAGAGTGGGATTTGAACCCAGCTGGGTCTCTCTCTACTACATCATGCCTCCAGATAACTGAGAGAAAGTCACCTGTACCTTTTTTGTGTGTGGCACCAACAGTGATTAGACAGGAAGAACACACAGCTAGCAGAACTGATCTCACTGTAGAGTCAGAGGACTTGAGCTATAATTGTGTAAATTATATTGACCTCAAAACCAATAAATGTAATAGGCTGCTCCTCATTGTCCTGTTCATCTGTCCCAAGAACTGTCAGCATAACACAGCGGGGGATCACTGTGAGCGCTGCAAGGAGGGTCACTATGAGAATGCTGTCCACGGATCCTGCAGGGTCTGCCCATGTCCTCATACCAACAGGTACTGTGGAAGCTTGGAATTAACCTCAGTGACAGGAAGTGGTTGGGTGGTAGCCTGGAACTGGGGGTGAGGAGGAGAGATGGGAGGAAAGGAAAGTGACTGTTGGAGGGTTCCATGGTTTCTTTTTGGGGTGACAAAATGTCCTCAGCTTGACTGTGGTGATGGTTCTACAATCCCATGACTATCCCAGGCTACTGAATTGTACATCTCACATCAGTGAATTGCGTGGTATGTAAATGTTCACCCTGCTTTTGCTCTATATGTATTTGATAGCCCTTCAGTCTGACCTTCTTCTCAATAAAGCCGTTATATTTGAAAAATGAACACATACCACATGCAAGTAAACTAACAATGAAGGGAGGGAGTGGCTAAGGAGGCCTGGAGTCCTTGAGCAAGTACTGGAATAATGGGGTGAAGTAGGCCAGGCAGTATCTTAGCCATGAGGTTCCAAGGGGAAGCCCCCAGGAAGCTATGCTCACGGACAGGCAGGAGGGGTGGAGATGCAGTGCAGAGAAGAATGTACTCAACCAGGCCCTTTGGCCCAATGCTGCACTATGCCAATCACTGAAATGACAAATTTTGTAAAAGAAATAGAGTTTATTCATGAGACAGTCAAGTGCAGAGACAGAAGAGCAAGTCTCAAATTCATCTTCCTGAGAGTAGGATTTAGAAATATTTATGGGGTAAAAAAAAAAAGGTGATTTAAAGCCGGGGGAAAGGTGATTGAAGGGGAGAGAAAGTGAAGTAATCAGTGCCCTGGGCGTAATCAATCTCCATAGTTCTTCAGAGGACACATGTTCAGAAAATGGCAGCATTAGCCTGATCTGAGGGTAGAGTTTTTTTGATCCCTTGACGTCAGAGAAGTCATTCAAAGAGGACACTTGCACCGGCCCCAGTGAAGAGTTGGCAGTTTCAACAAAAGCAGCCTTCCAGTCCCTGGCAGGTAACCTAGGCAACCATTATCATCAAGACCCACCCATCAGAGGCATTATCTATAGCAAAGCTAGTGGGAGACTAATGATATATTGCTCAGCCATGTGACCTCCAGACTAGTGATTTTAAAAGTGAACTGAAAGGAATTAACTAAAAGCAAGTGGAGCGGGAGGGTTGAATCAGGTTTTCCTTCAGTTCCAAGAGAACTGGAGATGAGGCTGGAGGGTAAACCAGGGCTCAGGTCCTGTTCAACCTGGCAGGCTCTAGCCAATATCTGGGTTTCATCCTCAGTGTGACAGAAGATTGGGACAGTTCTGAGCCCCTGAGTGATGATCTGAGTGTCATTCAGGCTCCAGCATGGCCAACAATCTATGTAGGTAGAGACACCATTTTCTTTTTATGGTAATCCACGTTCTGCTTGGGCTTGTCACCTGGTCATCTTCTCGCTCATCACAATGTGTTCACCATAGGGTCCAAGCAAAGACCATAACAGACAAGTAAGCAAAACACCAGTCAGTCTGAAAATCAAGAAACTGGTAAAGTAAAGAGTCCACAGGCTCAGAAATGAGAAGGGACCTCAAAGACTTAACATCTCCAGAAGTCCCGTGGACAAGTGTGCATTTCTGGAGATCTGTCTTTGAAATGTTCACCCTGCTTTGCTATCTACGTATTTCATACACCTTCAGCCTGCCCCATCCTGCAGTTTTATTTGAACAGGGATCTATCACTACGCTTGCCCAGACTTGCTTGAACAGAAGCTGGCGGGAGTAAAAGGCAGCAAGATTACACTGGCTGCTTGGGGAAAGCTTTTCATTTTTGGTTGCAAAGCATGTTGCTCCCATAAAGGTCAGCTTCCGGCTCTGATGAAGTTGGAGTAACATGTAGATCCTTGGGTTTATCAGTAAAACTGTATTTTTATCGAATTTTTCTTCCAGCAACAGCAATACTGATTAAAAACTTCTAACTGTCCCTGTAGAGGTATCTGGGTCCATCCAATAGGACCAGAGAGGCATTCCAACTGTGAATTCTCTTATCAGCAAGGAAGAAAGGGAGAAGTTTCCCCTCATATTTATGTCAGTGTAATGTTCAATGAACAGCATAGACATTTCTCATTTTTAAATTTTTCTTAAATATTTTCATATTTTTGGTACTGAGGATTGAACACAGGCAGTTCATAACCACTGAGCCACATCCCCAGCCCCTTTCATTTTGTATTTTGAAATAGGGTCTTGCTAAATTACTTAGGGCCTCACTAAATTGCTGAGGCTGGCTTTGAATTTGTGATTCTCTTGCCTCAGCCTCCTAGGCCACTGGGATTCTAGGTGTGTGCCACTGCACCCAGCTGACAATTCAAATTTTACATGATCTTTTTTGGGACAGGGGGCTTCCTTTCAAATAATCATCAGTTTAGGGCTAATATAAAAGGAATCCAAATTCTATGGTTTGGTTTAAAAATTGCCAACCACTGTACCCACAGAAATACCAAGTGGAGTCAGCTGCTCTGTGCTTTTCTTGCCGCCCGCCCCCCCCCCCCTGCTGGCCCAGGGCTGAATACAAAATAAACTAGAATAAACAAGGTGATATTTTTAAAAAGAATCAGAACTCTTCTTCTTCTTTTTTTTTTTTTTTTCCTGCCTAGACCTGTCCTATTGCTTCCTTGTTATTCCTGGAAAAAAAAATGCTGTTGTAACCATCTCTTCCAGAGTGAGTTACTTTGCTCTGTCCCAAGAGAAGGAATGCATCTTTCCAAGTCAGAAAAAATGGATGCCTTTCAGGTCTTATCCAGTGCAGCTTGCCCGGCGTCAGCTGGTATAATTCATTGTGAGCTCCACCAGCCTTGAGGGGCAAAGCTTTCTTCATGGGAAATCTTTGTTCACGCAGTGGGTTTCAGTGTTCACTTGATACAAGCCCATCCTTTGTGGTAAAGAGAATGAGCAGCAAGCCTGAGGGATCTTGTTTTCACTGTGGCTTTTCTCTGTCTTCCTCTAAGTTTCGCCACCGGCTGTGTCGTGAGTGGGTCAAACGTGAGATGTGCCTGCAAACCCGGCTACGTAGGAGCGCAGTGTGAGAGGTGGGTGTCGCTCTCCTTGCCCTCCCCTTCCCAGCCACCTTCAGATGGGGACCTGGGGACTGGTGGGTGTGTGCTGCTGGCACAGACAGGGCTGTGGGCCCGACTTGGAGGAAGAGTGTAGCTGTTTCTTTTTCCAAGGGCTGGAAACCAGGTCTCTTGGGGACAATAGAAGACTGTTCCTGTAATCAGTCGTTGACATCCTCCCTTCCTGCTTCCTATATGTTTCAGAAATCTGAGAATGAGGCACGACAGGTACATACACCCACAAGTAGCCCTGTGGGGCCCCAAGGCATGGCCTGTGTACCCCAACTCCCACTCTCATCCCTGCATGCCCCCCCACATGTCCCTACATACAGCTACCTCCCCCACACATACCCACTCTCCCTGACCCCCAGGGTCCTCCTACTCCCGGACATGTCCCTATATACTCTACCCCACCCCACATCCCTACACACTCCTCCCCCATACTTCTTACCTATCCCCCCACAAACCCTACATAATCCTAACCCCTAAACTTATTCCTGCATGTTCCTACCTCCTGAATGTGCCGTCTCTACACATCCCTACCTTCATATCCTTACACTCATGCATTCACACATGTCCACAACCCTAGATGTCCCTACACACACACACACACACACACACACACACACACACTATCCCCATGCTATATTTTGAACACTCTGAGAACAGTCTGTGACTTGTTCAGTTTTGAATCCCTGGTTCCTAACATGGTACTGATCACATAGTAGGTGGTCAATAATGTCTATGAAACAAAAAAATATAAAGACTAGGAAGGGAAAAGTGTAAACTTAATTCTAAAGGGCAGTAGACCCACACTTGGTTATTCGTTAACTGATGTTCAGGATTAGCATCAGTTACATAGGTCAACATGTAAGGCAAAAATTTCTCAGGGTTCAAATAACCTTGAATATCCTAACATCCCATCTCTCAATAAGCCAAGGGCCCTGTTGCATGAAATATATGTAGTGTTTGGTTGCCCTCCAGACTGCCTTCAGTGTGAGATGTTCATGCTAGGACAGGCACAAGGAACTCGACCAGCTGGGGGAGTGGCAGGTGCCTGTCCTGCCTGTGGCGCTCTCTCCAGAATGTGTTCATTGCCTGAAATAGGGGCCAGACCTTCCACCACTTTTCTTTCCTCACGCCCACACCATCACATCCTCCTACTCTCTTTTACCCTTTCAGTTGAAGTCACTAAACCTAATGCATATGCACAAAATTTCCATAGGCACATGGATTCGTTTCTGTACTTTTGTTTGGTTCTTGCGCCCTATCATTGCTATATTATTTCTGAAAGTATAAAATGCCTTTGAATATTTGGATGAGTAAGGCTCCCCTGTAACTTCCATCTAAATTTTATTCCTTGGTCATTCTGGCATATTATATTTCTAGCTAAGGTTTAGAAGAGTTTGATTAAATTAAAAAATAAAAGACAAGAAAATTCATCCAACCAGATTTCATAATAGGGCATAGCCACTGTAGACTGGGGTTTTGGAAATGTTCTGTGAACAGGGTGGGATGACTAGAACCCACCGGAGCCACAATATGGAGGTGGGAAGTTGGAGAAGTGCAAGAAAGCCCAAGAAGAGGAGGATGTCTACTCATGTGGAAGATGGATCAGCCTGGTCATGCGGTCACTGAGTAACAGCTCAGGACACCATTCTGTAGCAAAAAAGGAGCTATTTAAGTTTTTTCTATTTTCCATTTCAGCAAAAGGAACTTTTCTAACACTGGCCTTAAATTCATTTATTCTTCCAATGACAACATGCGTGAAGCTCTTAGAGTCTGCTTAGCACCATGTTGAACAGTGGAGACACAATAGCAAACAGAGCAAACCTGCCCTCCAGGTCTCCACAGGTCAGGGGTGGACCAACATGAAGATAAGCGTAAAATTACTGGAGTAAGGTGAATTGCAATTGAAGGGGTAGCCAGCAGCCTTGATGAAGGAAGGGTGAGGAAGGAAGGGGCAGCTGTAAGGAGACTGGAGGAATGGATGGAGTGGGGTCTGGGTAGGTATTCCAGGCCTCATGATTTAAAAGCTACAAGGCTCATACCTGAGGGAGACTTTCTGTTTTACCTCCTTATGGTTCTCCACAAACAGTGAAACAGAAAACAGCAACAGGCTTGAGGAGGTATCTACTTATTTGGCAGGCAACTGATTTGAAGAGAAATTTTTAATTAACAGTTCTCCTCTCAGCTTATGTTTGTTATATTGGGTGTCTCAAGAAAGCAAGCTGTTGTTTCTTAAAAATTTCAAAAACTTTTTCACAGGTAAATGCCAGGTTGATGTCAACACTTGTCAATCGTTAAACATGGGTTGGGTTTCCAGACATCATGACTAGCACTAGCGGTTAAATATGAAACGACAAACACAAGGATAATAGAGGGTACAAAGTAGGAATATACCACAGACAGGAGCCTTCTTGGGTGGAGGAGGAGCAGCCTGCCTGGGGCCACCGTGGAAAAGATTTCCCAGCTCACACCATGCTCATCGGTCTTTCTTCCCTTGGTTATGTAGAGCCATGAATGACAAATGTGTCCTCTGCTCTTTATTTACTATACCAAAGTCATCAGTGAAATCAGGAACTTTTACTCGAATCCATTGTGTTTAGCCATAAAAAAGAGAACCAGCTATATTTCTTGTACTCAGTCACTAAGGCTCTGTAGGAATAAGGAAGAAGTGGAATCAAACTTCCTGAATATTTATGTGATTTTAATATAAGATACTTTGTACCTTTGTGTCTTTTACATGGAAAATTTAGATATAAGCAGGACAAACAAAGTATTTTAGAACATAGATGTCCTGCATAACATGGCTTGTTAGGCAAATATATATACACAATAAAGTGAAGCCCTATTATTAGTATTTTACTACCCTGCTTAGAAGACTCAGATAAGCCATCTCAGCCTAGCTGTCTTCATGATCATTAGGAAATATGTGAGTTTTCTGATTCCTGTCTACTTTCTGACATGTAATAATTCCAAATGATATAAAATGAATATTTTATTATCTCTTATAAGCATAGCTACCTTTTATTGTGTCTGTTATGTACAAGCATTATACTAGCTTCTTTACTATATTTTATCTTATATTCTTTGACCAAAGTAGGTGTTATTAGTCTAATCATTTATTCAGTCAATGCTATTTGACGTCTAATATATGCCAGGTGCTACCCCAGGTACTAGGGATATATGAATGGGCAAAACAGCCCCGAACAAACAAATTAACAAAAAATACACCATGTCTTCATGGAGTTTATATTTTCCTGGGGATGATTGATGAAGAAACTGAAACTCAAAGAATTATGGTAACAGCACAAGATCCCCATAGTAAGTGACGAGGACAGAGTCCAGCCAGATCGTCCTCACCCAAAACACATGTGCTGTGCATTTAATTGTAGGTTTATTCATTGGTAAAGTATATTGAAATTGCCTAACAGTTTTTAAACAAAGCTTAAATTTTGTGGAAGCAGTTACTGTATTTCCTTGATTCTTTCAATTCCATTGACAATAAGACATCATATATCAATTTGGGTATTATAGGGTGGGAAGTGGAATTTTGCTAAATGGAAATATTTTAATTGATGTCCCAGTGCCAGAAACATTAACGTGTGTTTCAACATTTTACTTTTTAAAAAAATAGAACCTAAGAATGAAGGACATATGATCTTTAAACTTGTACTTATCACTAAATTATGTAGAATAATAATGGTTCAAGGTCAGAAGCAGCAGAAATAATTGCTCTCAGTTGTTTGAGCTCATTATATACCTCACTGCAGAAATTAGTGCAAATATGAATTATGCAGCCTTGAAATAATACATTATGAAATATGAAGAAAGTTCTCCTTTGCGCAACTTTGAAGTTTTTGAATCTTACTTGAAAATTGTTGCTATGAAGAAATTAGTTTTAAGTTAAGCAATATTTAATTGTGTGTTATCTTTAGGAACATAACTCTTCCATAAAATCCAGCCATCACTGATTTCCATATTGATCAAACCGTTTGCTTCCGTGTGTATTTTGTTCATCTGCCATTCAGCTAACTGGATATTTGAGGATTTGGTAGTTTTGGGAGTGTGAAAGGAGGGAAGGAGCAATCCCTCAGCAACCTCATTCAAGGGGTAATATCATTAGACTGAGGAGCATTCATTCATTCTTGCAAATCTATGTCACCGTTCCTTCTATAGGATTATGATATCCTGAACAGAGAACCAGATGTTAAGAAAATGAGGTGGAATCAACGATGAGTTCTTAAAGTGTTTCTCATCCTTTCTCTATTTTGCATAGGTGTGCACCTGGATATTTTGGGAATCCCCAGAAGTTTGGAGGTAGCTGCCAACCATGCAATTGTAACAGCAATGGCCAGTTGCATTCTTGTGACCCCCTCACTGGAGGTAAGATTAGTACACACCTCGGCTAATCTGCATTTGTATCATTGGTATAAAATAACCACATAAGGACCCAAGCACAAATTTTTAGGAAGTATAATATGCAATTCCAGCTAACAAATTGCCCCCTTGTTTTGATAACCTGGCAATGATACCTGGGAATGCTTGAGTATCATTTACAGGTTTGGTGAATAACTTACTTCTATTAGGGTAAGTAAGTTATCTTTAAAACTCATATAGCTAAAATCACTTTGGACTCTTCTTTGGCAATTTGCTGAGCTTTCCCTTTGATGTTGTAGGGTTATCTTAAACATTAGGTTTCTTTGTGTGGATCTGAAGGCATCAAAATACTCTTTCTCTTATAGCTACACATATTCTGGGTTGTGGACAGGTATTTGAGGTGGATTCTACACATCAAGGAAAAGAGTTTTGGGGAGTTAGTATGAGTTCATTAGGAGCAGCTCAGAACAAAAAGGAAGACATTCACTTCCTTCTTTAAAAAATTAATTAATATGATTTATTAGGAAAATACCATTGGTGTAGTGTAATACCACCTACGTAAAATCTCTCATCTTTTAGTTATAAGCAAGTTGAAGAACTAAGCCCTGGATGTGTGGATTAGATCTAATCAAGTGACCATTGCCAAAGGATTGCAGACTAAATGAATAGAGTATTCATTGCCATGTCTCAGGACTTCAGTTTTCGCTCCATCTTTTTGAACATTTTTAACTTGTACAGAAATACGGAAGGCATGCCTACCCAGTTACCAGATGCCACAAAGTGGGAAGGACAGCAAATGCCTTCTGTGAAAGGAAAATTTTGTTCAGGAAAATTTCTAGCTCTACATTTTGCTGTGATGAAGTTAGATTATTTTTCAGGGAGAAGTGAGAGGGCATTTCACCACAGGAATTCATGGCATGGGGAAAAGAGTGACAGTAAAAGGTAAACAAGGTCCAAGATGACTGTGGGGCTTTCCTCAAATGTAGTTAAGAACCTCAAGGGGCTGGAGATACAGCTCAGTTGGTAGAGTGCTTGCTGCACAAGATCCTGCGTTCAATCCCCAGCACCAAAAAAAAAAAAAAAAAAAAACCAAAAAACAACAACAAAAAAAAAGAAACAAACTCAAAATTCAGCTTATACGTGTAGTCATTAGCAGTGTGACTCAACAACATTGTGTACTTATCTGTCACATGTCTGCCAGTCCCTGGGGACTGTTAGACCACGGACAGCAGGGATTTTGTCTCGATATCTCTATATTTCCTGTACCACAGGACACGGTGAATATTCAAAGATGCTTAGAGAATGTTTGTTCAATGTGCTTGAACTGCTTGAATGATTTGGGAAGAAGTGTAAACATGTTGGGAGCTCTCCAATGAAGAAAGCCTTAACACTAACAATTAGGAATTTTAATTCAATAAGGAAGGCATGGTCCTCCAGAGAGGTGGCTCTTTGTAGATAAGAAATGGAATGTATACTCAAGGAGGCCACCCAAGAAATTCTCGCAGCAGCTCATGAGCAATGGCGTGGGTGAGGGTGGGAGAAGGAAGGCCAGCGATGCTGTGTGGTTGGGTGACTAAAATCTTCTCAAATGAACTTTTCTGAAAACCAAGTTAAATAGCAGGTGAAGAGTAAGTTTAATAATAATGATTTCTTTTTCTTTTTTCTTGATTTTAGACTGCATCAACCAAGAACCCAAAGATAGTAGCCCTGCAGAAGAGTGTGATGGTGAGAAAAGAAAGCCTTCCCTTCCCAAGTCATGGGGTTTAAGATATGAGCCCCATGCTGGGACGCATGGTTTCAAGTTGGGGAGAGCAACGGTGGGAGGAAGTAGAGAAGGACGACAGAAAGTCAAATCCAGCTTCGTTCAACAACTCGGTGATGTCCTTCAGCAAGCCACCTTACTGCTAAGCCTTGGTTTCATCACGTGTGGAATGGACACAACTTGAACTTCATACAGCTATTGGGGAAATGCTTATAAATCCCTTATCACAATATTTATGGCTTGGGGAAAAGAGTAAAAGTGGAAGGTAAAAAGGTTCCAAGGGTGACCATGGGGCGAGCGCTCCATAAATAAAAACTATATGCTATTATTTTTTCCATATTCCAAAGAATCAACAAGTTGCATAGAATCACCACTTTTATTTGAAATGATCTGGTGTATAGGGCTCACCTGTTTTTAGAATTCACATCCCCCCTGAGAAGACCAGAGTTGTGATTTCTGCCTGTGACGACCCATGTGTGTATGGTCCAGAACTTACGTTCTCTGTGCCTTCCCTTGACTTCAGCCCCAGCAGTTTTACCTGTGATTATGGTCCCTGCAGATTGTGACAGCTGTGTTATGACGCTCCTGAATGACCTGGCCACCATGGGTGAGGAGCTCCGGCTGGTCAAGTCTCAGCTACAAGGCCTGAGTGCCAGTGCCAGCACTCTGGAGCACATTCGACACATGGAGACCCAAGCCAAGGACCTGAGGGTAAATCCCCTGGGGGGCCTAGAGTACGGAGTCTGTGAATACAGCTGTGTCTCTGGTAGCCACAGGGATTGGTTCCAGGACCCCTGCGGATACCAAAATTTGCAGATGCTCAAGTCTTTTATATAAAATGGTGTAGTATTTGCATATAACCTACACGCATCTCCCTGTATGTTTTAAATTATCTCTAGATTATTTATGATACCTAATGCCATGTAAAAGCCATGTAAATTGCTATTATACTATATTGTTTAGGGAATCATGGCAGGAAAAAAAAGTCTGTACTTGTTCAGCACACACAGTTTTTTAAAAATATATTTTTGATACTTGGTTGAATCTGCAGATGCAGAACCTGCAGATTTGGAGGGTTGACTATCGAGGGGGCATAGATGAATACCTTTGGGCAGGAAAGGGGGAGGAACTGACTCCAATTTAAGAATCAAGGGGCTCCCTTCTTCCTCCAAATGATCCAAATGAAGATAAGATTTTTACTGGTGGAAAGTGCTCATGAACACACAAACCTAACACTTCTAAGTGTACATTCTTTACTTAACTGAATGTTCATGGCTAATTTTTTTCTCATAGAGCCTTTAACTCGGTGTCTTGCATTCAAAAGACTCAGATATAGGGTTCTATAAAATTAGCATAATTCTTCTTTAAATGTTTGATAGAATTTTTAAGAAAAATCATGTGAGCCTAAGGTTTGCTTTGTTTGATTTTTTTTTAAAGAAACCATACATTTAATTTTTAAAAATAGATATGAGACTATTCAGATTATCTATTTCTTCTTAAGTGATATTTGGTAGTCTGAGTCTTTCAAATAATGTGCCTCTTTCATTTAAATGAAGAAATGTGGTGACATAAAATTGTTCATAATGTTCCTTTCTATACTTTTAATAGCTACAAAATCTATAGCACTACCCTCTCATATTATCCGGATATCTGATAAATTGTGCCTTATCTCTTTCTCTCAATTATTTTGGCTAGAGGTTTATCAACTTTATTGAACTTTCTATTTCATTGGTTTTCTCCATTGTTTTTCTCTTAGCAGTTTCATTGATTTCTGTTCTTATCCCTATTGCTTTTCTTCTCCCTGCTGGTTTGGGCATATTTTGCTATTTGTTTTCTAGTTTTCTAGATGAAAGCTTATTTTACTGATTCAAAACCTTTTTTATTGCAAACACAAACATTTGAGGTTATAAGCTCTTGCCCTCAGTGTTGCTTTTGCTGTGTTTCACAGATTTCGAAATGTTTAAAATGCTGTTCAATTCAAAAGACTTTCTAATTTTCCCTTGTGACATATCTATAACCCATGAGTGATTTAGAAGTGTGCTGTTTAATTTGCAAATTGGAAAATTCTCCAGAGAATTTTCTATTGTTAATTTCTAATTCAACTCTGTTGTGGTCAGAGTGCAAACTATATATGATTTCAATTATTTTAAATATGCCAAGGTTTGTTTCATAGCTCTAAATATGGTCCTCCTGTGTGAATGTTCTTTGTGCACTTGGAAAGAAGGTGGCTGGCAGAGGATCCTTAGAAATAATGGGGCCTAAAGTGCCCCACAGGGTCAGAGTCAGGTTCTCTGAGGGAGAACTTCTGAGGTAGCCTATTCTGCCCATGAATGAAGTCTGAAAAAACACAACTTTTAAACAGCCCAGGGTTTGTTGTTGGGCAATGGCTCTGTGAGAATAAAGGAAAGCTATAGGGATCACAGCATTTTGGTCTGACCATACAGATCCTCAAAGTTGGATCTGTGCTGGAATATGACATCCCCAATGTCACCATAGTGCACAAGTCCTGAATTCCAACATAAGACCTGGTCCTGCACTCAGAGGTCCAACGTGGGGGTAACAGTGGTTATAAGCTCACTAGACAGGGCGTGGGGAATGCAGAGGGGGCAACTCCCAATGAACAACCTGCGAACATTTCAACAACCATATAACAACAGAAAAAATGCCCAGCTGAAGCAATAGTCAGGAAATGAGTGCACTATATGCCAATGAAAATAAGAGGTTAATCTGAAAGTTACTTTGAAGAGTAGTATCCAAAACAAGGAACAAGAAATTAGGAAATTTGAGGGGGTAGAGTAACTATCAGAAATTAAGCAAGGAGAGGTAGAGATAAATAGATCCCATTGAAAATCATGGAAATGAAAAAAAAATGCTCAATGAAGTAAAATAATTCAGTAAATGAAATATACCCAAGTCTCGACACACTGAAAGAGGCTTTGGGGAACATTTAATAAATGCTTTTAGAGTAAAGGCTGATTGTAGTGGCTATAGCAGAATATATATAGTAAGAAGTAATTCTAGAAAAATGACTCCTTTCATCCCTTCAGGGTAATTTTAGTCCATGGTTTATAGGCTTAATATAGAGGAGAAAGAAAAAATAGCCTTTATGTTATGAGAAAAAAAGGAAGCTACCTGAGTTGCTTTGATTTCCTTGACACAGCCCTGCACTGCTTCAATTTTCTGTGTGTATACTATGCACCGTATTCTCTGCTAGGCGTTTTGCACAAGTCTTACAACATTCCTTCTGGGAAATAGTATTATTGTCATTTAACAGACACAGAAGCTAAATAACTGCCTAAAACCACATAACTAGAACACTGAGGTTCTAGAAGAAGTCAGATCAAGACCAAATTCTAATGACCATTCTTTACCTCTTATCTATGACATCTATGTATTCATGTCAGTTTTCCCATTATAAAATTTAAAAAGAGCTATCTTCTTGCTGTGTTACACAAACTCTGTGACAATTCAGTAAGAGTATGAGCTAACATTTTTGAAGGCTCATATATACATTACATTTTAGAATATACTAACTCACATTCACCATAACCCACCATGAAGTTTCATATCACATTTCACAGTTTGCTGATGAAAGAGATAAATCTTAGTAGGGCTCATCTACTAAGTGGGTAGACTGAGGGTTTGGATGTATTATGCTTAAGAATGTGTTCTTTTACCCAAAACTGGCTCCAACATACAAATGGAGGCAAGATAAGCATTTTTTTCTTGTCAACTTTTTCAATATATTGTTTTCCCCCCAAAACCAAAAATAATCAGTACTCTATTCTGTGCAGCAATGCTACCTTTAAAAGTAATGAGGCAATTTTGTACTTTGAAAAAGATGAGGGACATGCATTGTGACCTGAAGCAATCAGGTCAACTATACAACCATGGATAAGTTGCTCAACTTCCTTAAGCTTCAGTTTTCTCCTTTATCATATTAAGATGTTCAACTGCATAAGCTCTGGAATTTTCCAACAGCTCTATTATTTTGGAGTCTTGAAATCTGATGAATCTTTCAATAAAGTAGATACCTTTAGTAGCTACTTCAGTAAGAGTATGAGCTAACATTTTTGAAGGCTCATATATACATTACATTTTAGAATATATTAACTCACTTTCACCGTAACCCACCATGAAGTTTCATATCACATTTCACAGTTTGGTGATGAAAGGGATAAATCTTGGGAGGGCTCATCTACTAAGTGGGTAGACTGAGGGTTTGGATGTTATGCTTAAGAATGTGTGCTACCTTTAGTACTCTAAGGTTAAGCATAGATTTTTTAAACCAAATATAGAATCTGGAAATCAATAGATCAGGTTAGCAGTATTACCCTAATTTCTATAAGGTTACATCATTCATTGAAGTCAAGTGCCTGTTGTCTCCATGTTTTTTAATTTGCTACTGCTATAGCTTAGATCTTAAATGTCCCCAAAGGCCTATGTGTTGAAGACTTGTTCCCTGAAGTGGTGCTCTTGGGAGGTGATAGAAACTTTAAGAGGTGGTCTAGTGGGAGGTCTTCATGACTCTGGGGACTTGCCCTGAAAGGGTCAGTGGGACTCTAGCTCCATCTTCTTCCTCTCTTACTCCCTGTGTAGCTGTGAGGTGAGCAGTTTCGTGCCCCCTGTGTTTCCACCGTGATGCGCTGCCTCACCACAGGCCCAAAGCAGTGGGGCTACGTGGACTGAAAACCTCTAAAACTGTGAGGCAAGATGAACACTTCCCTCTTTATAAGTTGGTCATCTCCAGTATTCGTTAGCCTGATGGGAAGCTGACTGGCAAAGCTACTTTACTTCAGAGTCATGTCATGGTTGACGTCAGAAGATAGATGTTTTCATGTAATCTATTTCAAAGAACCACATTATTTTTCCATAGAACTGGCATTGTTCTGATAAAATGAGTGTCTTCGCGACCACATTCACTGGGTTGATAGGACTTAGTCTAAATTTCTCCTCCAAAGTGAGACTAGCTTGGTGTGTTACTTTCAGAATCAGTTGTTCAACTACCGTTCTGCTATTTCAAATCACGGATCAAAAATGGATGCCCTGGAAAAAGAACTGAGTAACTTGAATCGTGAATTTGAAACTTTGCAAGAAAAGGTAATGCATTAAACCAATTATTTTAGGCATTCCCGCCCCCCTCTTTTAGATATTTTTTCTTTCCCCATCAATTTAATTTGTTGCTAACTAATTTATTTTTCATACAGGCTCAGGTAAATTCCAGGAAAGCACAAACATTATATAACAATGTTGACTGGACCATCCAAAGGGCAGAAGAACTGAACACAAAGATTAAAAATGTCATCCGGAATGTGCACAGTAAGAAAAATCATTTGACTCAACTAACTGTGTTTTTTGTTACATAATCTTTGTTAGACACTGAAAGAACTTCCTTTTGAGAGTTCAACATTTCTGAAAAAGATCCTACAGTGGCATAAAAAAGAATTAATAGGAAACTTCCATGAAAGTGTCTGCCTTTTTTATTTTTTTTTAAAAATAATCTCCTGGAGCCCAAAATTCCCAGTTTAATAAGCTACTCGATATTTTCCAGTTCTCTTCAAACAGATCTCTGGGACAGGTGGAGAAGGAAACCATTTGCCTTTGGGCAACTTCTCCAGAGAGTTGGCAGAAGCCCAACGCATGATGAGGGAACTGCAGAACCGAAACTTTGGAAAGCACCTGAGAGAGGCAGAAGCTGAAAAAAGAGAGGCCCAGCTCTGTAAGGACTTGCCAGATTCTTGCATCCAGTCCCTTCTAACTGGTTTGAAATACAATGTGCAAAATACAGTTTAGATAGAGCTCCTGGTTACAGGTGGAAGGTCTCGTTTCAGTATGACTGTTAAGAGTATCACATGATGGAAATGGGGAGACTGTTTTAGTCAACTTTTATGTCACTGTAACCAAAAGACCTGACAAGAACAACTTTAGAGGGGGAAAAGTTTATTTGGGGCTTGTGGTTTCAGAGGTCTTAGTCCATAGACTCCATTACTCTGGGCCCAAGTGAGGCAGGACATCATGGCAGAAGAGTGTGGTGGAGGAAAACAGGTCAGGCATGGCCACCAAGAAGCAAAAGGAGACTCCGCTCATGATGGACAAATTGCATACCCCCGAAGACCCACATCCTTCAGCCACACCCCACCATATCATTCTTGATGGCCACCTTACTAACAAATTGTTAAATCACAAATTCATATTAGCACTATTATATCAAAAGCAAGAGAAAAGGACAGCCTTGAAATTAACTGAATCTATCAAACAGTTTTGTCTAGGGAAAATGCCTCAAAACGGAGAGCTATTAACTCGGCACATATTTTTTCAAGAATGGATATTTATTCTCTAGTAAAGTGAGTCATCTGTGGTTAATATACAGACTGTAGCAGTTTTCTTGTAGCATGTGTATTATCCAAATCTTAGTCTTGGTTTTTAACTATAAGATGGCAATTTTAGCAGTGAATGAAGCTTGCACTTTATACTCTTGACACTCTAGTTCAAGTCCTAAGTCTGACTGGTCTTGTAACCTTGGGTTGACCCCCTAACTTCTAGGGGCTCCATTTCCTTATTGGTAACATAAGAACAATAATCATGTGTTATCATGGAAGCTTAAGAAGCAATGCATGCAATGCATGCAATTCACATAATAGGCCTCATAAATGTTAGCTTCCTTTCTTTCCCCTTCCCCCACAAAGTTCAAGGAGACCCATGAAATGAACAGGAGTTCAGTTCTCCTTCTGCAGTCTTTATAACCTAGCTTCAGTATGCTCATCTCTCAAGTGGGAAACATAAAGTGATGTATTACAGTGTTGAACCGGATAAGGAGCTGGCTGAAAACCCACCAGGTGGAGAACAATGGACTTGTGAAGAATATACGGGATTCTTTAAGTGATTACGAAGCCAAACTCCATGACCTACGTACTGCTCTACAGGAGGCAACTGCCCAGACGAAGCAAGCCACTGACCTCAACCAAAACAATGAGCGAACTTTGGGAACCATCAAGGTGAGCTCACAGTTGGGAACTGCAGGCTTTCATCATGGTAGAGACAAGGGAGCAGGATCTTTGTATTAATCAAGTGGCACAGCCAGGGGCCTGGCTGGTTATATCACCTCAGACCCTGCCTGGTCAAGCAGGAACTAGGCATTAAATACAAAACCAGTCATTTCCACTCCTCAGCTACCAGAAAAGATTCTGGACTTCAATCACAGGCAAAGCCTCAAGCTACCTCAACACCATCCCTGGCTGAAAGAGTGTTGGAGGAATAATGATGCCAAGATGGGAAGTTAATCATGTTTGAGTTAATAAAGTATATTTTGTTTCCAAAGACATGTTGTGTCAGATAGGTAAACATCATAATCACCAACAAAGGCATGTAAACCATTCCAAGCTTCATAGGATATAAGTCAAGCACAGGCTGCAAACAGAAGCTACAGTGACAGAATTTAGAGCTCAAGATTTCATAGCTTGCATTTTTTGATAGTGAGCTTTGTACACCAAACAACAACCAAAATATAGAGTCAAACAACATCAGACTGACCTCCAAAGTGAGGCCTTGGGGGTGGCCACATACTCAGCTCCCACCGCCTCCCCTCCTCTGTCTGAATCACTGCGCCTGGGCAAGACTGTTTGACCCTGGGCTGCCTTCTAGTCTGGCCTACTCAGGTCCTGTGTCATCTCTCATTCAAGTGCCTGTTGCCTTTTCACTGGGACTGGCAGACAACGTACTGGTTGGTCCTAATTTACTGAGTTAAAATCTCTCATTTTGTTCCCCAAACCAGAAGGTAGTAATATTTTCACCTCACAGGTTGAGTTGACCCGGGGTGGAAATCTTTGACAGTGGTAGCACTTGTTTCATTAGCAGAGAGGAACCTATGGCAACATATTGAAACTCAGAGAGAACCCACGTCCCGTCACTTTGTAGTTGCCTTGGCCAACCTCAGTTTCAAGAAAACATGCT
The DNA here is from genome assembly GCF_902686445.1 of Sciurus carolinensis. Taxonomy (NCBI): domain Eukaryota; kingdom Metazoa; phylum Chordata; class Mammalia; order Rodentia; family Sciuridae; genus Sciurus; species Sciurus carolinensis. The sequence goes on from NC_062227.1 coordinate 34,150,104, forward strand.
GACTCTGAATTGCTTATATGCTGTTGTCCAATAAATCCATTTGTGTCTTCTGACGATGTCTCATAGAGCTCAGGCTGATGTCCTTTTATCCTCTCCAGAGTCAAGTGAATGAAATTGATTCCCTGAAGAGTGATTTCACGAAGTACCTGACTACTGCAGACTCTTCCTTGCTTCAGACCAACACTGTATTGCAGCTGATGGACAAAAAACAGAAGGTGGAGGAGACTGCTTATTCTTTAGAAAAATCTAGAAACATTTAAATTATATCGCCAGGGGACTATGAGAAGGGCTGACCTGTTATTATTATTTTTTCTTAGAATGTGTATCTTTTAGGTGGAAGCAAATATTCCAAATGTTATCAGTGTTTCTCCCTTGGGGCAGGGGTACAAACGATATATCTTCTCAAAGTCCATCTGTTTTACCTAATTTGTCTGCAAGGAGCAAGCCACTTTTATGATAACAACAGCAAAAATTGCAATGCTGTTTCTTAAATATCAAGCATATCTTTATTAACAAAATGCATTTAAGACTTGACAAAAGATGGACAAAATTTCTTAGCAACCTAATGGGCATTTTGAAAGTATCTTTTATAACAGTTATTTCCATGTCATAAAAGTCCTTTGGTTTAGTAGAACTTCACCTTGATGATGATGTTGTACTTTTATAAACTTACTAAAGAGGGTACCCACCAGAAGTAAAATGCTCAAGATGATGGTAACACTTGGAAGGATATTATTGTCAATGCTGCTAGCTGAAGTAACCGAGGATCAATTGGTGTGGTAAATGGGCTTAGAAAATATAATTTCTTATTGGAAACATTATTTATAACAGAGTTTGAGAAAATGGCATATAGGTTCTTTGCTTGAATTGTACTGTCTTTATTTACTTGGAAAAATAGGAATATGAAAAATTAGTTTCTACTTTAAATGGAAGAAGACAGGAACTAAGTGACAAAGTGAGAGAACTCTCCAGATCTGCCAGCAAAACATCCCTGGTGGTGGAGGCAGAAAAACATGCACAGTCTTTGCAAGAGTTGGCCAAGCAGTTGGAAGAGTAAGTGGATGGAGAGATCCAAACCCCAGGGGCTGCTTAAGTGCCAAGTGAGGGCCTTTATTGTTAGCTAGGGGTCCAGAATAGGACAGAGAGTAGGGTTCTGACTGAAGCCTCATCCAGGACCCATGGCCCATGTCAAAACCAAGATTTGCAATGGGGAGGGGATTCCCAGCCATGATCTGGGGATAGAGTTGCAGGGGCCACTACATCTGGTGTCCCCTTGATAAAAGAAAGGGGAAGACTTGGGGGGATGGCAGCCCTAAAGGCAAACCTGTTAGAGAACCTAACCCACTTAACACTTTTGCAGGATCAAAAGAAATGCCAGTGCGGATGAGCTGGTGCGCCGCGCTGTGGACGCTGCCACTGCCTATGAGAACATCCTCAATGCCATCAACGCAGCGGAGGATGCGGCCAACAAGGCCACCAGTGCATCTGAGTCAGCCCTCCAGGTGGGCACCTGTGCCAGCAGCTTTTCTAGATTTGATCTGGATTTGTTCTTATTCTCTTTCTCTCTGAGTGTGGAGGAAAATTAAAAAGCATTATTGCAAATCAGAATTGTTGGATAGAATAGACTTAAACTCACTCTATTCAAGGATCATTTCTCTATTTATTTGACTATTTGATGTCTGTGGTGCAGATTAAAACTATTTGTAAATCCAGATAGAAATTACACCCATTATTGATTGTGAAGATAAACAAATAGTATATTCCCCTTCTTACCAGGTATGCTTTTATGCTGTGATTAAGTATTAATTAGCATTTACCAAAAAGAGACTTTTGTAAACAATTTGGCCACTGTTTTCTACCAGTCATTTGTTTTTACATCTGGGTATGTCTGTGGAGTTTTGTGGGATCTAACATGCACCATAAAATATTTCTATAATAGGAAAACAAAGGACTAAAATATTGAATATCAGAGTTAGGAGAAGAGACCTTCATGGCAAGTTGAAGATTTATATCCCAAAGTGTGAAAGCCTGAGTTAAATTCTCCCTTTGATCATTAGAAGGGGTATTGTACAAATTACAGTGAGCAACTGAGACAGGTTTCTCACAACCTGCCAGTATGTCACCAGAAATGAATCCACCTCCCTGAGCTGGGGATGTCTACCTAGAATCCTAACCATCTCTTATTTAGGGAACAGTGTACTCCTAAGTCCCTTCTCCCCTTAAGACTTTATCTTTTAAAGATTAAAGAGCTCTAAGACTATGGTGAAAGTCTCCCTTTATATTGTCTAAGGTGGAGCATATGGTTAAGGCTGATAAATACTTTGCTTGCAGACAGTGATAAAGGAAGATCTTCCAAGAAAAGCTAAGACCCTGAGTTCTGACAGTGATAAACTGCTACAAAAAGCCAAGTTAACGCAGAAGGAGCTACAGCAAGGTATTGGGAACTGGGGGTGGCAGGGATAGTCAGGGGCTTTAAGATGACCTGTGGGACCAGGAGGGGCAGCTCTGGAAACAAATGTTCTTTCTGAATTTCAGTGTCAGATACTTTTTGAATTTGCGATTTATTTTTCAATATCATGCATCAACCCAATAACTCTAAATATCCCCCATCCATCATCTATGAAATTGACTACAGTCTCATAATCATAAAGAAGTCTTGTGGTGATAAACCTCTTTAAACCTGACCTTGAGGAGAGACTGTTAATTTAATCCACTTAGTGATCATAGCATTGGGAACCCACATATCAAGATCATTCATTCCAGGTTATTAATGCAATTGCTTTCAAGTTTCTTTCTTTTCTTTTCTTTTCTTTTCTTTCTTTTCTTCCTTCCTTCCTTCCTTCCTTCCTTTCTTCTTTCTTTCTTTCTTTCTTTCTTTCTTTCTTTCTTTCTTTCTTTCTTTCTTTCTTTCTTTCTTTCTTTCTTTCTTTCTTTCTTGTGGTACTGGAGATTGAATCCAGGGGTACTCTACTACTGAGCTACAACTGCATCCCTTTAAAACAATTTTTACTTTTTAAAATGTTTTTATTTTGAGGAAGAGTCTCATGCCTGGCCATTGCTTCATAATTTCTGAGTTTCTAAAATCTTAGCAATCAAAAGTACCAAGAAATCACTACTTCTCTGAAACATGAAAAGTTTTTAAGCATAAATTTTATCTTTGGAAATTTTTCACTTATTTTATTTAATTTTGTTTTAAAAGAATTAAATTATTTTAATTTGTCTTCTAAAAATACTGTCTTTTGATTTCCTCTGATCTCTTGTGGGCATCCAGTCTAGGTAGAAATCCGAGCCCACAGTCCTCACTCAACTTCTTTGTTCTTTAAGATGGATCAGGCAATGCCTTTGTCAATTGATTTTTTAAGACTATTTTAAAAAATGAAATCATGAAAAATATAGTACAGAAAGAATATGTACTAATATACATGCATTTGCCTAGCAGTTTTTAAGAATTAAAATTTCATGGTAAGACATCTGCTCTCTTTGAGCTTAGAGGTAAGATTGGTGTGGTGTGTTTGGTGTGGTGTGGTGTGTTTGCTTTTTGCAGTGCTGGAGATTAAACCCAGGTTGTCACACATGCTAAGCATGCATTTTACTACTGGGCTATGTCCCCAGTCCAGGATCAGTGTTTTAAGTAGGTTTGAATGCTACTAACTGCATTGCTAAAAAAAAAAAAAAAAAAAAAAAAAAAAAAAAAAAGGCAGTCCCAGAATCATCATGTAAGTCACATATTGTCAGTATGATTTTAAAGCACTTTAGCTGGACACTTTCTATGACCCGAAGACAGTGATATTATGAGATAGGAGGGTCTATTAGTGCCTTTCCTTTCATGGAATTCTTTAAATGTGTCAGATTAGAAATGAACAGAACCAAACAATGTCTACTTTGTGTTCTTTAGATGAGGCTCTCTCTCAAAAAAAAAAAAAAAAAGCCTTTCTTGTCCTCTCACTGAAGAGCGTTCTTTCTGCATTATTCATTTGTTCATTCATACATTCACTCATTCAACAAATATGTACTAATATGAACCTCCGACTAGTGCCAGACACTGCCCTCTGTGCTGGGACATAGCATGGAATCAAACAGACACTGCCTTCACGAAGCAGAGTCTTCTGGTCCCAGTGGAGTAGTTCAGCCCTCCCCTAAGTTACTCAGCTTCTCCCTTCTTCATGCATTTCTAAGGAGTCTGTCACCACAAGGCTCTGATATGTTTGTGGCATCTATAACCAGAGGGCCCCAGAGTTGTCGGTCTAGACACGTGCAGTGGGCATCTTTGGAATGAACCCCAAGACACAGGTCTGCCCAGTGTCCTCCTGATGCTGACTATCTCAGAGGCCACAAATATCAATGGAGGATCAGTTCATAGAGTAAGTGCCTCTTGTTGTTTCTTTTCTTTTAGAAATCAATCCGGCTCTCAACAACCTACAGCAAACCCTGAATGTTGTGACAGTTCAGAAAGAACTGATAGACACCAACCTCACTACTGTCCGCAGTGACCTTCGTGGGATACAGAGAGGTCATCATCTGCTTGGACCACTGTACTCAGTTTCTTTTGTTACATGTTTTAGATTCTTACACCTCCCTATTTGTGTGTGCTTTAGGTGATATCGCTGGTCTGATCAGCGGTGCAAAGGGCATGGTCAGAAAGGCCGACGACATCACAAGTGAGGTTCTGGATGGGCTCAGCCCCATTCAGACAGACTTGGAAAGAATTAAGGATACTTACGGGAGCACACAGAGTGCAGACTTCGACCAGGCTCTGAGCGATGCAGATAACTCAGGTATCAGGCCTTCTTGGGTCAGGTGTATTAGCCATTTTCTCCATTGTTATGGGTGTTGGTACATCTCCATCCTTTCCTGGTAAAGTCTGACCTTAAATTAAAATATTTGAAAATAGGTTGACATTGTACATTCAAATAGTGTAGATAGTCTATTAGAAAGACCAGGCAGGTCTTTTTTTTTTTTAAATCCATTGACAGTGCTATGATTTTCTTTCTTTATACTTGTCAGTTCCTGAATCATGAGGCATTTAATTATGATTGATATTGAGGATCAGAAAACAAATTTTTTTTTCTTAGAGTGAGCAAGGAAAAGGATATTATATCTATATTGCAGAATAAAATCTATGATGCATTGGGAAAGGGATCATCTGACTACGATCCATCCTATTCAACATTTGGGGCCTAAACTTGCCCCTTCCCAAACATTGTCAATAAGATCATCTGTATTTAACTTAATCAATGCACAATTTAAAATTTCTGTGTTCTCATCTCACCAACAGTAAAGAAATTAACTAAGAAACTGCCAGATCTTTTGAGCAAGATAGAAAGTATCAACCAACAACTGTTGCCCCTGGGAAACATCTCTGACAATGTGGACCGAATTCGAGAACTAATTCAGCAGGCCAGAGATGCTGCAAATAAGGTGTGGTGTTCCCTCTTTGTCCTAGCCAAGGCTAATTCTTCCATATGTTAGCTACCACACTCATCAAGAAAGAAAGGTGTCATTTTATTTGAGAATTGATTGTTTTTCTCACCCTAATTCTTTGGGAGATTGAAATACAAAGGTTGATTTCCTCCTCTTATGTGCAAAAGTGCATATGACCTTCATCCCCTACATTTTCCACTACCAGGGACCTGAAGCAGTTTCTTTCCATTGAGTTTATTATGCAGACAGGAAGGATTTTCTTCTAGACTCAACTTGTTAAACTATTATTGCCAGTTTAGGTGAGGGTTCAATAGTCAGAACATGACAGTATGATACTGCACAGAACCTACTGTCTTGTAATTTGAAAGTGGAGAATCTATCTTTGTTGAGGATGGAGGATATAGGATTATAATAGTTTTCCATCACCAAAGCACTGATTGGTCAGCCTTTCTTATTTTCACCTTACATTATTTGCTTGAATCCCTGACATTCCTCTTTTATGATTATATCATCCTAAAACAACATCTAGTGATCCTCTTTTACCATGGAAGATACATTTCAAGAGCCTCCCACCCCCAGGATGCCTGAGACTGTTTTTTCCTACTTATTGATACCTATGATAAAGTTTCATTTATAAATAGGCACAGTAAGAGATGAATAGCAATAACTAATTATAAAGTAGAACCATTATAACAATATAATAAAATTATGTGAATATGGTCTTTTTCCTCTCAAAATAGCTTATTGTACTGTATTCACCTTTTTTCTTATGATGATGTGAGATAATACAGTGCTTACATAATGAGATAAAGTGAGGTTAGTAATGTAGGTATTGTGATATAGCATTAGACTTCTACATAAGGGTTACTTGGATACCATTACAGTCCATCTGATAACCAAGACAGCTACTAAGTGGGTATCGGGCAGGTATATACAGTATGGATACTCTGGACAAAAAAATAATTCACTTTCTGGGCATAATGGAATGTGATAACACAAGATTTTATTACTCTACTCCGAATGGTATACACTGTGAAACCTATGAATTAGTTATTTCTGGAATTTCCATTTAATGATTTTAGATCACACAAAAAAATTTTGATGGTGAGTAACTGAAACCTTGGAAAACAAGGCCTTAGGGAAGAGGGAATTATTGTAAAGAAAGTCCTTATATTTCAATACAAGTCCTTGTATATTTCAATACAAGTTCTTATATTTTTAAATACAATCCTAACCAGCCCCTTTCCAGATTTTTGGGAAGAAAGGCCAATGCAGAATACCTCTGCTGTGGAGGCACCGTGGCTAGTCTCAATTTTACTTTTTTTTTTTTCAACACCTACTCTTTCTTTCAGAAAAGATAAGTATTCTTAATATAAAACCTTTAGCAAAAAACAAAGAACACAAGACAAAGTTTTGAAGAAACTATCCTCTTTAATCCTTCTACATGCCTTGCAAAAACCAAATGAAAAAGAATGTGCATGTAGCTTTTTTTCCTTCTGAGTTGATTCTCTCATTATTTTAACAAGATTTGAAATGTATTATAGCACAGTGGTTAAGAGCTGGTTAACCAAGCCAGATTATCTTGGTTTAATTCTTGCTTCGTCACTTATGAACCATGAGACCTTGAGCAAGTCACTTCACCTTTCTGTACCTCAGTTTCTTCATCTGTAGAGTAGGGTTAATAATTGTACCAACCTCAAGAGATTGAGTTAAATGAGCTAATGTAGAACAGTTCCTGGAAAATAGTAAGCTGCATTAGTGGAAAATAATATTTAAAAAAGTAAGACAGCTTTTGAATACCTGATGTGCACTGGTACTCCCTTGGGTATGAGGACACAGAAATAACTCAGCCATTGTCCTGCCCACCAACCACTATAAGTTGTTTCTTAGACTTTGCTAAGAAACTGGATAGAGCTGTGTCTATGTCTTAGAAACTACCAATTCTACCTGAAAGGGCTCAGAGTAGTACTAGTGAATAGCACCAACAGATAAGTATAAGAATGTTCATTGCACCAGGTGCAGTGGTACAGACTATAATCCCAGCAGCTCGGGAGGCTGAGGCAGGAGGTTCAGGAGTTCAAACCCAGCTTCAGCAAAAGAGAGGTGCTAAGCAACTCAGCAAGACGCTGTCTCTAAATAAAATACAAAAAATAGGGCTGGGGATGCAGCTCAGTGGCCACTAGCCCCTGAGTTCAATCCTTGGTACCAAACAAAAAAAAAAGTTCATAGTTCATTGCAATAGTTTTCCATGATAATTTTTTTGAAAAAAGCTGAAAGTTTATAATAGTAAATGTGAATAAGCTGGAGTCATGCATTATTAGCACAGATAAATCTACAAACCTAGTACCCAGAAAAGAAAGCAAGTTGTGAAGAATGTGTATAGACAGATACCATTTGCACAAAAATATTTAACACATGAAAAATAAGACTAGTTAGAGGGAGCAGATAAATGATGTATATGTAAAAAATGTTAAAACATGCATGAAAATTTGTATGAAAATCCAAATTCAGAGTAGCCATGACCTCTGAGAAGGGAGAGAGAGGAACAGTTATGTTTCACTTCTTAAGATGGTGATGCAAATACAGGTATATTTTCTGTACTCCACCTCCACCTTTTTTTTTAACACATGAAATATCTTCCCAATTAAAAAAAAAATCAAAAAGGATGAGGAGGAGTTTTCCAGGTGACACAAGCAGAGAGGTATGCCAGGAAGAGACTTGGGGAAGTGGTTAGGTCTCCTGGAGGGCAGAGGGTGAGTAGAAGAGAAAGGTTAGAGTGAGCTCATACTTGTGGGTGAGGGGAGTCCCAGTTCACCCATCGCTCAGCCCCTGGATGTGAGGCCTTGCATACATCAGATCCTCAATAAATATTCAAAGGCTTGATAGATAAAATGCAGAGTTGGTGTAAGTAGTGCAGGATTATTTTCTTTCAATTACTTGGAGAATACTTATTGTACTTTAGATCAGTGCTACCCAATCTTGCTCCCCAGAGCAGCACCAGTCAGACAACTTTTGTTAACAGTTTGTTAAATCTGAATATAAAATTGAGAGGAAGTCTCCAGGAGCTTTTAATCATTTGAATTGCCTCAACATGGAAACATGTGATCAGTGGGCTTTGAATACTTCTTCACTTCATTTTTCTAGTCATTTCATTTCAATGTATTTTACAAAAGTATTGGTCCATGCCCAATTGGAGGGGAAAAAATAAGGTCCTTCACCACAGAGATTCTAAGAAGCACTATTTTACAGCCTTAATGCATGCATTTTTAAAGACTGAATGCCTGTAATAAATGCAACCATAACATGTAATATGTTCATGAGAATCAATTCCTTAAAAAGTGCACTTAAAAATATTTTTGATGTATTATTTGTCTACCATAGGCAGGCACCATGCCAAGCGTTTCCATACACTTACAATAACCATTCATTAACTTCTGCACAAAATCCATCTGGAGTTGGAATACTACTATTATGACTACTTATTAATATTAGTATCAGGGAGAGCTTGAATGTGCTATTACCTGGCTCTTCAAACAGCTTCATGAGTTTGTAACTTGGCTCCAGGAGATGTTCATACTCCCTGTTTCTTATCAGAACTGTTCAGGAAGGACTGATGGATGGTAGAGACAGCTATAAAGCCACCTACTATCTCTCTGAGCACACCAATGTCTTTGCAGTAGAACATTTGACATCTGATCATTCCTCACAGGTCGCGGTCCCCATGAGGTTCAATGGTAAATCTGGTGTGGAAGTCCGACTCCCAAATGACCTGGAAGATTTGAAAGGATACACATCTCTCTCTTTGTTTCTCCAAAGACCTGACTCAAGAGAAAATGGGGGGACCGAGAATATGTTTGTGATGTACCTGGGAAATAAAGATGTAAGTATTGTTTGTACATTTGTTTTTATAGCAGAATGCTTTGCGAGGTGTGTATTTTTGAGATGTGGGGCATGACTACATCCCTGCCATTAGCTCATCATTGGAAATCACACCAAGACATCAACAAACCCCACCAGGGCCACCCCTCACCTCACCTCACCTCCCTGCTGTGGCAACACCCACTTGAGACCTCTTATCCATCATGGATTGTTAGCTGCTGATGGATCAAGTGGCCTCACTTGATGGGCTCAGCATGTGGGCACACGTGTGTGTACGTGTGAGCACATACACCCTTGAGGTGGGAGAATCAACATCCTCTCCCCACACTGCCAGGACATCAATATCAAGGCATCGTGGAAATCAACCTTAGCTCCTTATCACATTACTGTGACCCCTGTTCTCTTCTTCAGAAGGCCCAGCCACAGACCCTTCCCCAAGTCTGCAGGGTGGGCACCATCCATGGATGAGAATGCAAGTGAAACAAAGCCTCTTTTGCCTAATAAGAAATGCAGGTGCTCTACCTCGTTATCATCCAAATTCATTGACCAACTACCATTGTAGGAATTTTGAATGGTTGGTATGGGAGTCTAAAATCCACAGTACTATGAATTACACTTTCATGCTTCAAGATGTTGGTACTTTATTGTAGCCACTTTATGATATGACTTTTTGCTTTGCATTATGGCAAAATGCACATTACTTTATGCCTTCAACAAATTTACACCATATGCAGTCAGCCCTTCATATCCATGGGTTCCACTTCTATGGAAAAATAAATTGCATCTGGACTAACATGTATAGATATTTTTCTTGTTGTTCCCTCTATAATACAATTAAAGGGCTAATTATATAATACTCATATTATATTAAGTATTATAAGTAACCTAGAGATGATTTAATGTCTGTGGGAAGATGTGCATAAGTTATATGCAAATACTATGCCATTTGGTATAAGAGACTTGAGAATTTGCAGATTTGGGTATCTTTTGGGGTCCTGGAACCAATCCCCTGTGAAAACAGAGGGAGACTGCACTTATTATGTGCCACACCTTGTGTTCATGATAATCAAAATTTTATTTCTTGAATGTACTAAATGCCAATGTACCTTTAAAATGGTTACAATGGTTTTATAATATTTTATATTATGTATGTTTTAGCACAATTTTTAAAAATTTACTTTTCCCTCAACATGTTCACATTTTTTTTTTTTTTTTGTCAGTGCTGGGGATTGAACCCAGGGCCTTGTACTTGCAAGGCAAGCATTCTACCAACTGAGCTATCTCCCCAGCCCAACATGTTCACATTTTAACAGAGAAGAAAGATATATACTTCACTGACATGGCAAGATAGAAGTATCATAGAAGAAACTGGCAAAAGGTTAGGGAGTGTGCTATGGTACTGGGAGAACACAAATGGCCTCTCAATTACCAGATTAAAATCTAATGGATGGTTGAGTCCTTATCTGGTCAACCTTTATGATAGGTGCTAAGAAATATTTGGAGAGTGAGCAAATGGAAGAATTATGGCGATGAAGGCATAACTATAACATGAGCAAAGACAACCCAGGCATTATTAATTAATTAGTCTGTAAGAGGATATACCTCCTTTATCCTGTCTGCCCAAGGCTTAATGTGTAAAACCTATTAATTTGTGAAATGAAACTCTGGAGATCTTCTTGGGATGGAAAGTTGAGAAAACATAAGTGTTGGGAGAATTCTGAGGTAGCCTTTATATCCCAGGCCTCTAAGGACTACATTGGCATGGCAGTTGTTGATGGCCAGCTCACATGTGTGTACAACCTGGGAGAACGAGAGGCAGAACTCCAGGTGGATCAGACCTTGACCGAGAGTGAGACCCAGGAGGCTGTTATGGACCGGGTGAAATTTCAGAGGTAAAAATTGGATTTGATATTGATCTTTGTGAACCTGACCGACTTTCACTAGACTCTTCCATTTATATGTGTTGACAAACTCTATTTTTAATATTTTGTCTTTGAATTCTCTAATTTTTCTTATAACTTTATTATCTAATTTTAAACAGAATTTATCAGTTTGCAAGGCTTAATTATACCAAAGAAGCCACATCTAATAAACCCAAAGCATCCCAATTCCATGACATGGATAGTGGAAGCAGCAACACACTCCTTAATTTGGATCCTGAAAATGTTGTGTTTTATGTTGGAGGTTATCCACCTGATTTTAAAGTAAGTATAAATGTTATTTCTCTGAATGAAAATATTTAAATTTTAAAATAGTATAATGATTCATCTCTATTTTAATTAATTATCTTATAATAGATTTGACTATGTTCTTCAACACATCTAGTGATACTACCTAACACTAATTGAATACTTCCTCTGTGTACTCTTCAAAGCTTAAGTGTATTAATTGAAATAAACATCATTTAAATTAGCCTTTTATAGATGAGGAAACTGAAACAGAGAGGTTTAATACCTTGTCCAAGGTTATACAACTATTCAAAAGCAAAACCTGGTCATGAAACTACAGGGTCCACATTCTTAACCTTTACATGATGTTGACAGTTACAAGTGGTAGACCTATACTTTTTTTTTTGTTAGCCTTATTACTGTCCTTTGCTCAATTAGTGAAAGATTTTGTTTTGTTTTGTTTCATTGTCAGCTTCCCAGTAGACTAAGATACCCTCCATACAAAGGTTGTATTGAATTAGATGACCTCAATGAAAACGTTCTGAGTTTGTACAACTTCAAAAAAACATTCAATCTCAACACAACTGAGGTGGAGCCTTGTAGACGGTAAATGAAATCTAGAAGCGTGTCTATGTAACTGGGTGGGTAACCTGCTTTACATTTACATGTAAGAAAGGGTGGACCAGGGAGCTGTTGATGTTGTTCTTTGATTTGGGTCATTAGATTTTAAATTATGCATGCAACACTGGCAGTCCATCCTGAAAATCTCATAATGGTAATCTTTTCCTAATTTGTATAAAACATTAGATTGATGGTTTTCTCAATTTTTTTTTAAATTAACCTTTCTTAAATTTTTGGCATCTCCTACCACAAAATGATACCTGATTTAGACACAAAATTGTATATTTACTTTAAATTTTTAAAAATAGTGATCCACCAAGTAGGTGACTTTGCAGGTATATTGCGAGCTAAACCTATTTGAATATTGCCGCTTTGAGCTTCGAACCCTCCCTACCATAAAAAGGACTTGGTCTGTTCTAATGAAATAGAGCAAGCATTTATTACTCAGAATACGGTTATATTTCAAAAGATTTTTTTTCTTTGTATTTCAAGAGTTTCAGCTGGTAGGCTACTTCCTTCTGAGCAGGTATTTCCAAAAGGGATACTACCTTTTGTGATATGGGAGATAAAATCATGTCCAGGAGAAAATTCTGGCTCTTTTAACACTTTAACTACATTCCCTCTCCTTTCAAAAAATCCCGACACCTGGGTTGCATGTTCTTTGCCCCATTTCTCAGATGGCAGCATCTCACATCAGTAGCACACCTGTACAGTGACACCTTCCTTGCTGCAGTGTTCTAACTTGTGATGATTGATGTTGACAGGAGGAAGGAAGAGTCAGACAAAAACTATTTTGAAGGTACAGGCTATGCTCGGGTTCCAACTCAACCAAACGCTCCCTTCCCAACCTTCGGACAGACCATCCAGACCACTGTTGATAGAGGTTTGCTGTTCTTTGCAGAAAACAAGGTAATATATAAACATCCAGATCCTACTAAATATATCCACTCTATGTAGCAATTCTCAGGTTGTTTATAAACAACCAAGTAGATCTGGAAAACAATGAGCAAACTTGGCCTGCCTCCTCTCTCTTGGTCAATAGTTTCTTTCAGTTGGCTGTGGGCAGAGTGGAATGGTGAGGTTTGATGAGGATGAGTAATCAGGAACTTAAGACCATAATGCAAGATGGGGAAGAATTCTCTCCTTTTTCCCTTCTATTCTCTCTGTCAGTTTTTAATTTTTATTTTTTTATTTTTTTGCAGCATAGGGGATTGAATCCAGAGCCTTTGCACATGCTAGGCAAACAGTTTACCCCTGAGCTACAACCCCAAACCTTTTTGATTTTTTTGAGACAGGGTCTCCCTAAGTTGCTGAGGTGGCCTTGAACTTGGGATCCTCCTGCCTCAGTTTCCTAAGTAGCTGAGACTACAGTCGTGCACCACTAAACCTGGCTTCATCTTTGGTTTTATTCTTTGAAAATTACTGCTCACCTAATGATCTACTTATCCTGCGTCAGAACAAGTGCAGATCCCCAGGGAGTCTCTGAGATCCTGATGACGTGACTTCCTGCTGTTCCATCTTGCTCTGACTCTTGCCAGGCTGTGTAGAGTGTCTCTTTACCAGACTGATTCTTGACTTCTCAAGACATGGAACATTCAAGCAGCTGAGGTTCCTGGGTACCATTCTTTCTTTTTCATTGGTTCTTTTTAGTTATTCCTGACAATGGAATTCATTTTGATATAATTATACAAGCACAAAATACTTAAATCCATTTTGTTAGAGAAAGCCAAAGGCACACTCAACAAGCGACATCTGTGCCACCTGCTGGTCCAGGGAGAGTAGGTGGGTTTGGTCTGGCGCCTGTGTAGCCACCCTGGGCCTTTAGTGGATTGCTCTTGGGAATAGGAGCTCCTGTAGTTGCTCTCCTAGATAGTGTTTCTGAAGAAATGTGGATCAAACCATAGACTCTTTAGTCTGAGAATGTGGAGCTGATAAAGAGTTTGGGGTTTTACCAGTCCCTTCTATCTGCAGGCTGGGGACACAGACCTGGCCCAGCTCTCCTCTCTGGGGTTGATCTAGATCCTTAAGGAGATTCTGAGACTGAGCCAGTTCTGATGGTTTGAGAAGGTCCCAATCAGCCTGAAGGATGCTGAGAGGTGAGAAGTTGCCCAGTGTCTTCAGTGCAAGGCAGTTGTTTTCTGAAACAAGGTCTTCTTTCTTGAGGTTGAGTATTTCTTTTTCAAAATGCTTGGGACCAGCAGTGTTTCAGATTTGGGAATTTTTTTTTTCAGACTTCAGATTATTTGCATGTACAGAATGAAATATCTCAGGGATGGGACTCAAGTTTAAACAAGAAATTCACATACTTATACATGTAGCCTGAAGGTAACTTTATACAATATTTTTAATAATTTTGTGCATGAAATGAAATTTGTGTGCACTAAGCCATCAGCCTTGTGATATCACACTGATGCTCAAAAAAATTTTTTTTTAGGTTTTGGAGAATTTCATGTTCAGATGCTCAAACTGTATTACATTTTGAACTTCTTAAAGACTAAGAACCAGTAACAGTATTTATGTTAGAAAAAAACTTACATAATGCCATTGAGTAAGAAATGATGCAGAGCTGCTATTAAGCAGGATGGCTCATTCCTCTCTGGAAGCTGCTGTTACTCTTTTTAGTGAATTGATAAACTCTAACTCTCAAGGGTAAAGTTTTAAGATCCAGAGAAGGACCAATTTTCTTTTCAGATGAAGACTCTGGCCTTGGGCTTCAAAGGGAACCTTTTTATTGTTAGGGTACTGTGTAAGAGCAAAGTCTTCAAGCTCTGAGTCAGAAATTCCTCAGTTTATCTGACCACAGAGGAAATAGCTGCTTTCAGTGCAAGCCTTAATCCTTGACAGAGGCAATAATGGTCAAGACAGACATGGTTCCTGCCCCCTAGAGGGGAGGTTGGTGTCACACAAAGCATACTATTAATAGGTCCTTCATTTACCACAATTGCAAGGAACCACATAGAGGAAAAATGAAGCAGATGGCATCTTTTCTTAAGCAGAGGATGCTTCATCAAAGATCCAGAAGACAAGTTGAAAATGTTATTTGGGGGACAGGGCAATGTAGATCTGGCAGGGGTAGGGACCCAAAGAAGGCCTGGAGGTGAGAAGGCCAGGAGCACCCAGGGATGGAAGGGTAACCTGTGCGGTTGTGTCTTGGAGAGCAAGAGGGAGTGCTAAGGAATGAAGGGAAGAGGTGGTCAGCCACAGCATCTTCCAGGGCATCAGGGCTGTTCTGGAAACAGGAAAGTAAAGTTCTTGCACTGGTATTTTTCAGAAGGCTGCTCTTGCTAGAGAGTGGAAGTGATTTGAAGGGACAAGGGGAGACCAGCAGGCTATTACTAGGCAGTTGAGCTAAAGACCTTGTGGCTGGGACCAGGGGGACGAAGAATTCAGAAGATTTGATTGAACAGAGAGAAAGATCAGGAATGAGTCTTAAGTGTATGGCTTGCTTACCAAGATGGTGCGTGTGTGTGTGTGTGTGTGTGTGTGTGTGTGTGTGTGAGAGAGAGAGAGAGAGAGAGAGAGAGAGAGAGAGAGAGAGATGTGTACAGGATGAAGGAAAGAGAGACAAGCTTGGCAGCATATGGAAGGCATGTAGATCATAAATTCTTCTGAGGATATTTTGAATTTGAGGTATCATTAGTCTTGCAAACAACAACAATAACAAGGGGGTCAGACATACAGACCTGGCCCTAAGACAGGTCCAGGCTGGAGAGAAGCATCTGGGCTTCATGAGTACAGTTGAGCTGGAACCATAGGAGCAACTGTGACCATCAAGGCAAAGGGAGTGGTGGGAGGGGAAGAAGGAGTCCCATGCAGAACCCCCGAGGGACCCCGATACTGAAATAGGGCATAGAGAGGATGAGGCAGCAAAGTGACTGAGACATAGGAGTAAATCAGAAAACAGGTGGTGGAAACTTTCTGGGGATTTTTCTTTCTGAAAGGTAATACTTGTGTTTTCAAATGGCTGTAATGTTCTTCATCCTTTCAGTTTCCAGTTCTGTCTGCTGATTATGGATGGGCATGGAACAAAGTCATGATAATTGCTACCATGCTGTGTGTCCATCCTGAGTACCAGGCACAGAACGTGATGTTCAGCATGGTCTACAGCAGTGAACCATCCCACCCATCCTGCTATCCCTTTTAACTCTGGAGGCAGCTGGAGCTGAGAGCAGCTTTTGATTGAGAATAACTTGAGTTCCAGGGCCTTGACTTTCCTTTACCCCAGGTCGCCTGGTAATCTGTATCATTTCCATATTCTAGGATCGCTTCATATCCCTAAATATAGAAGATGGCAACCTCATGGTGAGATACAAACTGAATTCAGAGCCACCCAAAGAGAAAGGAATCAGGGACACCATCAACAATGGAAGAGATCATTTGGTATGCCCTTTGAGTCTGTTTACGTAAATTTTTAAATGTCTAGAGACCTTTAAAATTATTCAGTGCCAACAAACAAAGACAAAACACAAACCCCTCTATTACCAGACTGACTTGTTTTATCTACTTAGAGTCATGTCCTTTTAAAATGTGAATATTTAGGCATGAAATCTGTGATATATACATATATATTTATATATATGGCATATATAAACCCTGATTAATTTCACATAAAAACATTCCTATTAAAATATTTTTATGTCAGATTTTTTTTTATCCCAAACTGCTACTGCAGTCTGTGTATAAATGAATAAATGAATCTGAAGGAAGACAAGTAAAAACTTAATGGCTCTGAGCCACTGTAAATAGAATTATTTTCTATCCCATTGCTTGCTGATTCATCTCATTTATTTCAGATTCTGATCAAAATTGGAAAAGCCCAAAACCTTACGCGGATAAATGTGAATAATCAAAACATTAGAATCGAAGGGAAAATGTTTGATTTCAGCACATATTATCTGGGAGGAATTCCAATTGCGATCAGGGAAAGGTAAGATCATATGTTTTGTTTTTTGTTTTGTTTTGGTTTTTTAAAAGTAGATGGCCTCTCATAGTGGTAATGAATGCCACCAAAAACTCGAGTCTACCGTGTTTAATTCTGGCCACAGTTAACTTTTCAGTACTAATAGTGTACTGAACAGATTGCAGATACTGAATAATGAAAATGGCCATTCAAAAGGGAGTGAATCAGGGAAACTTTGTGTTGTGCCCACTGTCATGCTTGGAAGGAGAGAAACCACAGAGAACACCACTGTTTTGACAGCGGTGCCTCAAAGTGGAATGAGGCTGCATCCCTGGCCAGTAGAGGCAGCAAGGAGAGAGCAGGTGTCGCCCGGGTCTGTCGAGCAGTATCGAGCTCTGCAAGCTGAGGTCGCTGTCTTTGGGAATCTCTTGAAGAATCTAGACCCAGTGTCTTGTTCTCTGTGTTACTGGCCCCATGCATGCTACAAGCATGGAATAGGTGCATGATTCACCCTTGGGCAAACGAACACATGGATGAATTAAATTCATTACATAAAGACTGTAAAGCTTAATCTGAAATCCACCACTTTGAGGATGCACTCACAAATCACTTTTACATTCTGTTAATTTGTTTGTAACATACAAAAAGGCTTTTAGATCACTGACAATAATGTGTAAGATGAAAATATCCCAGGTTTTGTACAGCCTCATGACAAAGCTAAGAGTACTCCCACAATGTTTGATTGTGATTATTTTTATACAAGATCTGACACTAGGTAAGTCTTTTCCTGTATGTGATTTTATTTATTTATTTTTTCATACCAGAGATTGAACCCTGGGGTTCAACTCAATTGAACCACACTGAGCCATATCCCCAGTCCTTTTTATTTTTTATTTTGAGACAGGTTCTCACTAAGTTGTTTAGGTCCTCACTAAGTTGCTGAGGCTGGCTTTGAACTTGGGATCCTCCTGCCTTCATTACAGAATTAAGGCTGTAATTCTTAAAGTCAGAAAGCTCAACACTCAACATTCATTCAAGAGTGAATGTCTTTCAATTAGATGGACCTTGCAGGTCAGGATATAACACCTGAATTTTGCAAATGAAGAAACTGAGTCAAAGAGATGATATTAATATCGAATAGTAATATTAAATAGCAATGTGATCATGAACAGCTATTTATGAATTACCAGTAACCTTGATGTTATTCAACTAAATGTAATAAGAAGGGTAATTTAGGTAGTCAGCACTTCTGAGTACATTTGAGGGTTACTGCTTACTGGTTCACCATGCAAGCGTGCATCACGGATGTGACAGGTGTTGGAGAGATCTCAAGAAGAGTGGAAGTGAGATGATCACTACAGTAAGGTGTGGCTCAGGGTGCACACAGGCTTCAGGGCTACACCACAGGGATCTTGCCAATCATGGTAGGAGCCACTGGAGAGACCAACAGAAAAAGGGCATGATCTCATTTGGGTTTTCAGTAACTCACTCTAGTGCAGGGCAGAGATTGGATCAGGGAAGGGGAAGAGCAGGGTCAGGCAGAGGAGTTGGAAGAGACAAGTATCAGCAGAGGTGAGAGATGAGGGTGGCCTGACCCAGGGGAATGGGGAATACCAATGCAGTTGAGGAAGAAGGAGCAGGTCCCAAAAGGATGGCAAATGGGCAACCCTAAGAGTTGCCTCTGCTGGCTAGTAAAGGAGGCAAGTGGTCAAGACTGAGGCAAGTGGTTTTTGGCTTTTGGTTGAACACATGGTTGGATAGAGGCACCAGAGGAAGAGCAGGTAACACATTCAGTCTGAAACAGCCTGAGCTCAGAGGCCAGAGACACAGCCAGGTGGAGAGGCACAGAAGCAGATGGCAATAATGGCCTGCACCTCCAGAGAGAAAATAGGCTGGAGCCAGGGTAACTGATGTTCAGGGACAGGTGGTCATTTAGATTATGGAGGCAGGCACGCTGCCCAGAGTCAGCACCAGGAGGAATTCTCCAGGGCAAGAAGTAAGGAAACCATTGGTGGGAGTTTTGCATTTGTGCACTACTAGCAGAAGGTCCCTGGTCAGTGGCTTGCGCACCAGCCAATCCAGGCCCACTAGGGTGGAAGACAGGTCCAGAGGAGCAGTTCCAGTTTAGACTCTGCCACACGGAAGAGTGGTGTGGCCTTGGGTTAAGTCAGCACTCAACCTTTCTTCACCTTTTTATCTCTATCCACTAAGAAAATACAAATGCGTATATAGAAATGCATACACGTGTAGATACGCATGTAGGATTCACCTTGTAATCTGTCTTAGGATGTTGCAAACAAGGGGCTACTTCTTTTTTCTGGCAAGCATACTCTGGTTTTCCTTCAAAATCAAAAGATAATGGGACGTTTAGGAAATAGAGGCAAGTCAAAAGATTTCTCTGGCTTTTACTCTTTTGAAAGTAATATACTAAGCAATATTCAGCAATTTCTGGGTTGCCTCATCCCTCCAGGGTGGTCATTGGTCTAGTGAGTCCTGAAACTGCCTTCCAACACGTGTCCCTGGGGGTGGATAAACACAGAGAACTTCTACCCATAACCCACAGCCAGGCTCTGTAGAGGCCACCAAACAGCTCTCCCCAAGCAGGGCAGTGTTTGATGCCTGGCATATGTGGAAGGCCTTTGTGGCCATCCAAGTGTCCAAACCTGTTGTGGGGCAAAGCACGCTAGCACCATGGCTCAGTAAGGCAGCTTTGCTCAAGGGATTTTGTGGATGTTTTGCATCTCCCTCTCTTCCGGTGATGTAACTTCTGGGAATGAGAACCTACATCTTGGAATGTTTAAGATTCTAATCAGAAATCACAGCCTGTAGCTCCCATCTGCTTCCCAGGAGAAGAACTGATCATCCCTGCTAATACCAGCACCAACAAGGAACTCTTTCCTGGGGACTTATACCATTGCATTACTGAGTGTAGTCATAAAACATGAAAATAACTTGAGAAGTGAAAATCCATCAGGGGTCTGTTGAATGTTTACTAAGTATTCAACACTGAGTTTTGGATTATATTTTGTTCTTGTTGCTCTCTGAAATCTGCCTACAGCAGCTATGGATCCATACACTTTTATGGACAGATTGGCCCAGAGTTTGCATGCATACACATGTGCCCCAGTGTCGAAGTCTTTAATACACCTACACCTACACGTACCCTGCATTCACCTTCCCCTAAGCCGGTGCGTTCAGACCCCGCATCCTGGAGTAAACACACATGTTTAGGCCTTCAGATAGTCCAGGAGAGAATTTCATAATACATAAAAATATGTATAAAGAGACCCGCTCCAGGAATTAAAATGAACTTTCCTCCTCTTCTGGGCCAAAAAGTCATCTTTATAAAACAATTAAGCACATGCTGCAATACCAGTGAGAATTTGCTTCTTCCTTTTCCTTTTAATGAAACTTAATTTGAGGCGTGTTCCAGGCAGCTCCACTGTTCATAATGAATTGGCTTAAAATGAATGCAGACACCTTTCCATTTAGAAAAGTGAGCAGCCCCAGGGATCTATAATGAAATCTTTGGCTTTTCTTAGTATACCATTTGTTTTAGAAATATAAATATTTGCCAGTTTCAGTCAGTTCCTGTGTGTTAATGCTTCATGTGAATTCAGCTCCAAACACATTCAGAAGTCAAATCAAAAGGGAAATGCCAAGGCATTGCACAAGAAGGTGTAGAAATTGCTGTCATAATAATAATGATAGTACAGTAACGTGGGCATGGTCACCAGCCCCTGCCATCTCACACTGAATCCTCACTCTGCACCAACCACCGTTTGAATGTGTTGCATATATTAACTTATTTAAACTCAGGACAACCCTATGAAGCATTAGCATGACTCCATTGTACAGATAAGGAAACAGAGGCACAGAGAAGTCGAGTGTCCTGCTCAAGCGGCAGGGACAGCCCACATCTCTAGAGAGCACTGTTGTGCCTCTGGAACACCTGAGCAGTCATAGTCACGTGCCACCACTGTCCCGAGCTCTTCCCATGCACTAGCTGGCTTAATCCTCACAGTGAGCCCTTGCCCATGTCGCATAGTTTGGAGACTTAGGAAGTGGTGGATGCAGCCTGGAACCCAGATAATGTCTTCCATTGTGTCACTGATGAAACCAAGTCACCTTTTCCAAAATTGAACTGAACCAAAAAGTAACACTTTTCTTCTTCCAAGTTCATAGTGTCTCACTTAAGAGTGGACAGGAAAAAGCAAAAGTTTTTCTAGAGCATTCGTGGTTCTTATGTTATTTACAAATTTCTTAACACATTTATGTAACAGGCAGTATATTAACTTATTAATATACTTGCTGTCCTCCAGGCAATGCCAGGACTCTGGGGAGTGGGGGTGGGAGGTTCTAGATATTGTGTCTATTTTGTCTCTATACACTCTGGAGACACTGGACATTCTTCTGGCAACATTATTCTATTTTTAAAGTGAAAAACAAAGACTCACTTGATGAATGAAAGAGGCAGATTGTCCCAGCATCATAAAATAAGCTAAATCATAGGAATCCCAGGAGAGCAGAAGCACAGAGAAGCATAAAATGCACAGGACTTGTTTATGGATAGGAAATCCTGGGGAGCAAGTGTTTCAGGTCTGATTCTCAGGTGAGCCTTGGCATGACCCTATTCTGTATCCTTCATCAGGTTTAACATTTCTACACCTGCTTTTCGAGGCTGCATGAAAAATCTGAAGAAAACCAGTGGTGTTGTTAGGTTGAATGATACTGTGGGAGTCACCAAAAAGTGCTCCGAGGATTGGAAGGTAGGTGGAGGTTCAGAACCTTGCAAACCAAGTACGGCGTGCATCCCTGTTGACCCATCTCCTGAACTTTGGACTTCTTTCTGTCCTACACTTTCATCAATACAGGTGAACTGGTTCACCTACCCTGCCCACATATTTGCAAGGTACAGAGCCTCTCCCGGCTTACACATTAAATTTGTGGCAAAGTAAGAATATCAGCAATATGCACAAATTCTTACAGATGATTGGTAACTTATTATGCAGAAACGCAAACTCGGTTTCTTTCTGAGTTACAAAAATCACCTTCATCAGTTCCAGTAAAGTGATATAGGGCAGGATACTGTATTTGAGTCATGAAATGTTGATAGTGCCAGTAATTTATTCCACATTTGCATTTCAGCTTGTGCGATCTGCCTCATTCTCCAGAGGAGGGCAATTGAGTTTCACTAATTTGGGCTCGCCCTTGCCTGACCGTTTCCAGGCCTCATTTGGGTTTCAGACCTTTCAACCCAGTGGTGTATTATTAAATCATCAGACACGGGTAAGAAATAGTACCTTAATATTGAACAAGGTTTAAACTTGACTCAAAGTTTTGTGTCAAAAGCAACAGAGATGTTTGGAAGGTAGAGTCATAGGACATTTTAAATCTTGTCATGGCAAACACTACTGTATAGTTCAAGCATGAAAACTATACCCCACCCTGGGGTAGGTCCTAGAAGAAATCAGGCTTAGGAAGTACCTAGGATTTACAGAACTGAATTTGTGTGTATCCATGTATTCACTTTTATTCTTTTAAAACTTTTATCTATTAGTGCATTATGAAATTATACAAAATAAGGGGGTTGGTCCTGACATATTCATAAATGCATATAGTTTTCTCCATTTTGATCCCCAGTCTTCCTCTTTCCATCCCCTCCTCATTTTTGTTCTTCATAGGCATATTTTGTGATTTTAAGTGAATTACAGCTATTATTAATAACAACATGGTAAATCTCAAATCTAAAGTAAAAAAATCCAAATTTTTCTGTTATTACCTTTGATCACACAAAAGATAGTCCTTCAGAGTCCTTTCTTTGCAGCAACTAGTTGAACAATAGTTATATCTAGAGAATGGAAGGAAAGAGGATCCTTTGCTCCCTCCCCATGTACAACAGAACCTCAGAAATTCTCTTTGGCGAGGAGGTGCCCTCTGCAGCTGAAGAGGATTTTGCTGGTGTGGCCGTGTGGGTGGAGGAGTCAACGAGTCAGCACTCGCAGACACCACAAAATGCACTTGCAGAAAGAGTGGAATTTTTAAGTAGAAGTAGAACACTGTTGTTCCTGGATTTGTTTCTTTAGGATTGTCAAGCACACTATATATCTAGCCTCTGTTGAGAAGACCGTGGGAGGTAGCTGACTGACTCTGAGGCTACCCAGTATTAGGAAGACCTCTCTTGGTAACTCACTCACCAGCCCTTAGAGATACATGAATATATATATATATATTCATGTATATATATATGTATATATGCATATATGTATATGTGTGTGTATACACACACACACACACACACACACACACACACACACATATTTAGTCACATCAAAGCACATGCCAACATTTGACAGTGGGGGTGACTTCCATCAAAGCAGGAGGTCTTGGCCTAGCTCTTCTGAAACCTAATACTTGTTTCTTCTGCCATGTGTAGGAACACTCAGTATACAATACAGAGAATGGTCCAAACCAGGTGGGAGAGTAGAGTTAGCAAATTACTAGATCAATCCTGGACAAGAGAGGAATCTTAGAAATACCTTAGGGACATTGCCTTCAATTCCATAATGGGTAGTTAAGAAACACATAGGAAGTAGCATTCTTTGAACCAATTCAAAATGAAGACTGCCAAGTGGAAAGAAGGCAGCACAGTAGGGTGTAGTGGCGCATGCCCTAATCCCAGCAGCTTGGGAGGCTGAGGCAGGAGGATCACAAGTTCAAAGCCAGCCTCAGCAACTTAGCAAGGTCCTAAGGAACTTAGCAAGACCTTGCCTCAAAATAAAATATAAGAAGGGCTGGGGATGTGGCTCAGTGGTTAAGGACCCCTGCGTTCAATCCCTGGTCCCCCCAGCCCCCCCCCAAAAAAAAAAACAGACTAAAAGCTAACTGAAGAATCACATCCTTCTGAGAAATGCAAAAATTTGTTCTTGGTAGAAAATAATATAAATAAAATTGGAATGACAGCTACTGAAATTGCACAGTTAAAAAAAAAATGACCAAAAGAGACAAATCATCTTACGAAAATTTAGACCTGCAGAAATTTACATGAAAATTTTGACTTCCTAGAAATAATGACCAGATATTAAAAAATTCATAATAACCAAAGACAAGAAATCATTGTCATAATGTTTATGTGGGAAAAAATCATTGTTGGAAATTCCTGTGTCACTTACTATTGCTTACAGAAGTTTCAATGTTACTATTAAAATGGCTCATTGCATTTCATATCTCCAAAGAGTCAGAGTAGGATGGAACGGGCCCGAGAAAGAAGTACTGTTGAGCAGAATGATCAAAAATTAGCATATTTCCTATTTTAAAAATCGATATATCAACTCTTTGCTGTAAAAATTATTCAGAAAAGAATTGGATGGAAATAACTTCAACAAAATAAAAGTAAAAATAGAAACATTTAGAAATTGTATAATTATTTTGTATAACTCATTGAGAAATCCAGTTGGCTTAATGAATATATTAAGTCCAAAAAAATGAAGTTGACAAATTCATCAAAGCTGAATTAATTTGGCTAAGATTTTTATATTCCAGGAGTCAAAATATTCAAAAGTGAATCTTTAGATTAAAATGACTAAGCCAAAACATCTGGGTCAAACATTGTGTTTTATACATGATTTGAGTCATAAATTCAGTATTCATTCATAATCCTTGAATGCAAATTAATTGCTGATGTGTGTCTTCTATGATGATTTCAGACCACTAGCCTTCAGGTCACTCTGGAAGATGGTCACATTGAATTAAGCACCAGGGACAGCAGCAGCCCAATTTTTAAATCTCCACAGACATATATGGATGGTTTACTGCATTATGTATCTGTAATAAGGGACAACACAGGGTAAGTGGGATGATATTTCTGCCAAAGTACATAGAGTTCTGCTTTATTTAGTTTAATAAATTTTTCTGGTACCTTTTTGCAAAATATTTATTATTAATACAAATGCAATTTGACTAATAAGTCTTGGCCTCCTTCCTTGTTCCATATTAATCTCCTCATTCACAAAATAAATCAATAGTTGGATAGATAAATTAACTGGTACATTTAAAATGAAATACTATACAGCAATAAAAAGAAAGATCTAGAACTGTAGTAATGACATGAATGAACCTAATGTGGAGCAAAAGGAGTCACACATCAAAGAGTTCAACCCCTATGATTTTATTTACATGAAGTTCAAAAATAGGCCAAATTAATTTATTATGCCAAAATCCAGAATACTGCTTATTCATAGAGAGGGAGGGAAGCTAGAGATGAAAAAGGAACACAGAACAGGGTTCCTGGGGTGCTGGGCTATTTTCTTTCTTTCTTTGGGTGCTGGTTATGTTGGTGTATTCATGTTTCAAAAATCCATCGAGCTGAACATTTATGTTATGTGTACCTTCTCTATGTATACAATGTCTAATAAAAATGCTGGGTGAAAACAAATACATGAAAAAAAATTAAGTACTCTTTTAAAAGTCTAACTAGTTCTTTTTTTTATTTTTATTGTAAACAAATGGGATACATGTTGTTTCTGTTCGTAAATGGCGTAACAGCATACCATTTGCATAATCATACATTTACAAAGGGTAATGATGTTTGATTAATTCTGTTATTTTTTTCCTCCCCCCCCACCCCTCCAACCCCTCTTTTCCCTCTATACAGTCCCTCCTTTCTCCATTCTTGCCCCCCTCACACCCCCCATTATGTATCATCATCCTCTTATCAGTGAGATCATTCGTCCTTTGGTTTTTTGAGATTGGCTTATCTCACTTAGCATGATATTCTCCAATTTCATCCATTTGCCTGCAAATGTCATAATTTCATTATTCTTTATAGCTGAGTAATATTCCATTGTATATATACCACAGTTTCTTTATCCATTCATCAATTGAAGGGCATCTAGGTTGGTTCCACAATCTGGCTATTGTGAATTGAGCAGCTATGAACATTGATATGGCTGTATCTCTGTAGTATGCTGATTTTAAGTCCTTTGGGTATAGGCCAAGGAGTGGGATAGCTGGGTCAAATAGTGGTTCCATTCCAAGTTTTCAAAGGAATCTTCACACTGCTTTCCAGAGTGGCTGCACTAATTTGCAGCCCCACCAGCAATGTATGAGTGTACCTTTTCCCCCACATCCTCTTCAACACCTATTGTTGCTTCTATTCTTGATAATCACCATTCTAATTGGGGTGAGATGGAATCTTAGTGTAGTTTTGATTTGCATTTCTCTTATTTCTAAAGATAGTGAACATTTTTTCATATGTTTGTTGATTGCTTGTAGATCTTCTTCTGTGAAATGTCTTTCATATCCTTAGCCCATTTGTTGATTGGGTTATTTGTATTCTTGGTGTAGAGTTTTTTGAGTTCTTTATATATTCTGGAAATTAGTGTTCTATCTGAAGTATGAGTGGCAAAGATTTTCTCCTACTCTGTAGGCTCTTTCTTCGCATTGCTGATAGTTTCCTTTGCTGAGAGAAAGCTATTTAGTTTGAATCTATCCCAGTTATTGATTCTTGCTTTTATTTCTTGTGCTATGGGAGTCCTGTTAAGGAAGTCTGATCCTAAGCCAACAAGTTGAAGATTTGGACCTACTTTTTCTTCTATAAGATGAAGGGTCTCTGGTCTGATTTCAAGGTCCTTGATCCATTGTGAGTTGATTTTTGTGCAGGGTGAGAGATAGGGGTTTAATTTCATTCTGTTGCATATGGATTTCCAGTTTCCCCAGCACCATTTGTTGAAGAAGCTATCTTTTCTCCATTGCATATTTTTGGCACCTTTGTCTAGTATGAGAAAATTGTATTTATTTGGGTTTGTGTCCGTGTCCTCTATTCTGTACCATTGATCTACCTGTCTATTTTGGTGCCAATACCATGCCGTTTTTGTTACTATTGCTTTGTAGTATAGTTGAAGTTCTGGTATTGTGATACCCCCTGTTTCATTCTTCCTGCTAAGGATTGCTTTAGCTATTCTGGGTTTCTTATTCTTCCAGATGAATTTCATGATTGCTTGCTCTATTTCTGTAAGGTACATCATTGGGATTTTAATTGGAATTGCATTGAATCTGTATAGCACTTTTGGTAGTATGGCCATTTTGACAATATTAATTCTTCCTATCCAAGAACATGGGAGATCTTTCCATCTTCTAAGGTCTTCCTCAATTTCCTTCTTCAGTGTTTTGTAGTTTTCATTGTAGAGATCTTTTACCTCTTTGGTTAGATTGATTCTCAAGTGTTTTATTTTTTTTTTGAGGCTGTTGCAAATGGAGTTGTTTTCCTCATTTCCCTTTCAGATGTTTCATCACTTGTGTATAAAAATGCTTTAGATCTATGCGTGTTGATTTTATAGCCTGCTGTTTTGCTGAATTCATTGATGAGATCTAGAAGTTTTCTGGAGGAGTTTTTTGGATCCTCTAAATAGAGAATCATGTCATCAGCAAATAGTGACAGCTTAAGTTCCTCTTTTCCTATTCATATCTCTTTAATTTCTTTGGTCTGCCTAATTGCTGTGGCTAGAGTTTCGAGGACAATGTTGAATAGAAGTGGTGAAGGAGGACATCCCTGTCTTGTTCCCATTTTTAAAGGGAATGTTTTAGTTTTTCTCCATTAAGAATGATGTTGGCCATGGGCTTAGCATAAATAGCCTTTACAATGTTCAGGTATGTTCCTACTATTCCTATTTTTTCTAGTGTTTTGAGCATGAAGGGGTGTTGTATTTTGTCGAACGCTTTTTCTTCATCAATTGAAATAACCATATGATTCTTATCCTTAAGTCTATTGACATGATGGATTACATTTATTG
The DNA here is from genome assembly GCF_902686445.1 of Sciurus carolinensis. NCBI lineage: Eukaryota > Metazoa > Chordata > Mammalia > Rodentia > Sciuridae > Sciurus > Sciurus carolinensis. The sequence continues at coordinate 34,177,883 of NC_062227.1, forward strand.
ATTTACAGATGTTAAACCATCCTTGCATTCCGAGGATGAGCCCCACTTGATCGTGGTGCATGATTTTCTTAATATGTTTTTGGATACAGTTTGCCAATATTTTGTTAAAGATCTTTGCATCTATATTCATCAAGGATATTGGTCTAAAATTTTCTTTCCTTGATGTTCTTTGCCTGGTTTGGGTATGAGGGTGATATTAGCTTCATAGAATGAGTTCGGTAGGGTACCCTCCTTTTCTATTTCCTGGAATACTTTGAGAAGTATTGGAATGAGTTCTTCTTTGAAGGTCTTGTAGAACTTGGCTGAAAATCCATCTGGTCCTGGGCTTTTCTTGGGTAGTAGGTTTTTAATGGCTTCTTCTATTTCATTGCTTGATATTGATCTGTTTAAATTGTGTATGTCCTCCTGGTTCAGTTTGGGAGGAGCATATGTCTCTAGAAATTTGTCAATGTCTTCGGTAGTTTCTGTTTTGTTGGAATACAGATTTTCGAAGTAGCTTCTCATTATGTTATGTATCTCAGTGGCATCTGTCGTAATATTTCCTTTTTCATCACGAATTTTAGTAATTTGAGTGTTCTCTCTCCTTCTCTTTGTTAGTGTGGCTAAGGGTTTGTCTATTTTGTTTACTTTCTCAAAGAACCAACTTTTTGTTTTGTCAATTTTTTGAATTGTTTCTTTTGTTTCAATTTCATTGATTTCAGCTCTGATTTTAATTATTTCCTGTCTTCTACTACTTTTGCTGTTATTCTTTTCTTCTTTTTCTAGGGCTTTGAGCTGTAACATTAAGTCATTTAGTTGTTGACTTTTCATTCTTTTCTGGAATGCACTCCATGCAATGAATTTTCCTCTTAGTACTGCTTTCATGGTGTCCCAGAGATTTTGATATGTTGTATCGTTGTTCCCATTGACCTCTAAGAACTTTTTTTATCTCCTCCCTGATGTTTTCTGTTATCCATGTTTCATTCAGTAGCATATTATTTTGTCTCCAGGTGTTGGAGTAATTTCTGTTTTTTATTTTGTCATTGATTTCTACTCTCAGTCCATTATGATCTGATAGAACACAAGGCAGTATCTCTATTTTTTTGCATTTCCTAAGGGCTGCTTTGTGGCATAACATATGGTCTATTTTTGAGAAGGTTCCATGTGCTGTTGAGAAGAAAGTGAATCTGCTCGTTGATGGATGGAATATTCTATATATGTCTATTAAGTCTAGGTTATTGATTGTGTTATTGAGTTCTATGGTTTCTTTGTTTGGTTTTTGTTTGGAAGATCTATCTAGTGGTGACAGCAGTGCATTAAAGTCACCCAGAATTATTGTGTTGTGGTCTACTTGATTCCTGGAATTGAGAAGGATTTGTTTGATGTACAGGGATGCACCATTGTTTGGGGCATAAATATTTACTATCGTTATGTCTTCCTGATTTGTGGTTCCCTTAAGCAGTATGAAATGTCCTTCTTTCTCCCTTCTGACTAACTTTGGCTTGAAGTCCACTTTATCTGATATAACGATGGAAATCCCCGCTTCTTTACTGAGTCCATGTGCATGGTACGTTTTTTCCCATCTTTCACCTTTAGTCTGTGGGTGTCTTTTTCTATGAGATGAGTCTCTTGCAGGCAGCACATTGTTGGGTCTTTTTAATCCATTCTGCCAGTCTATGTCTTTTGATTGATGAGTTTAGGCCATTAACGTTCAGGGCTACTATTGAGATATTATTTGTATTCCCAGTCATTTGGGCTTATTTTTGGTTTTTAATTTGGAATTTGGCTTGGTTTCTCCTTTGAGTGGTTTTTCTCTAAGGTAGTTCCTCCCTTTGCTAATCTACATTGTTGTTTTTCATTTCCTCCTCATGGAATATTTTGTTGAGAACATTCTGTAGTGTAGGCTTTCTATTTGTAAATTCTTTTAACTTTTGTTTATCATGGAAGGATTTTATTTCATCTTCAAATCTGAAGGTTAGTTTTGCTGGGTATAGGATTCTTGGTTGGCAACCATGTTCTTTCAGAGCTTGAAATATGTTGTTCCAGGCCCTTCTAGCTTTTAGAGTCTGGGTTGAGAAGTCGGCTGCTATCCGTATTTGTCTCCCCCTATATGTAATCTTTTATGCTTTTCTCTTGCGGCCTTCAAAATCCTATCTTTATTTTGAATGTTAGGCATTTTCATTATAATGTGCCTTGGTGTGGATCTGTAGTGATTTTGTGCATTCGGTGTTCTGTAAGTCCCTTGTATTTGATTTTCCATGTCATTCTTCAGGTTTGGGAAATTTTCTGATATTATTTCATTGAATAGGTTGTTTATTCCTTTGGTTTGTATCTCTGTGCCTTCCTCAATCCCAATAGTTCTTAAATTTGGTCTTTTCATGATGTCCCATAGTTCTTGGAGATTCTGTTCATGATTTCTTACCATCTTCTCTGTTTGGACAACTTTATTTTCAAGATTAAATGTTTTTTCTTCATTGTCTGAGGTTCTGTCTTCCACGTGGTCTAGTCTTTTGGTGATGCTTTCCATTGAGTTTTTTACTTGGTTTATTGTTTCCCTCATTTCAAGGATTTCCATTTGGTTTTTTTTTTTTTTTTTTTTTTTTTGAGAATCACTATCTCTTTGTTGAAATGATCTTTTGCTTCCTGCAGTTGCTCTTTCAGCTTATTGGTATTATCATTCATTGCCTGCATTTGCTCTCTTATCTCATCCTTTGCTTCATGAATCATCTTAATCATGTATAATCTTAAGTCCTTTTCTGACATTTCTTCTACCATACTGTCATTGGATTCTACTAATATAGAATCTAGATTTGTTTGGATCATTTTCTTCCCTTGTTTTTTCATGTTGTTCATGTATCTTCCCATCTAGCAGTGCAGATCTGGGGTATTGCAGATTTCCCCCTATAGGCTTATAATGGCCTTATAGGTTTCCAAAACCTTTTCTTTAAGGGGAGATCAATATTAGCAGTGCCTAAATCAGACATTATGCAATCCTAGACCAAATAGCCCCTATGTGGACAATAACAATATTGTCATAATAAACAGAATGAGTTCAAATATTATCTTTAGTAAAACAAACAGATTTGCAATAAGGTCTGCAGTTTCTAATGGAGGACAAAGAGGATGTAGAATGTGGCTGTTAATGGGATAAGAAAAGAATATACAGAAGTTCTAGAAAATAGAAAGAGTGAGAGTGTAATTAAAAGAAATTGGATGTTAGCATGCAAAAAAAGGAGAAAGAGATTCTGAGGGAACAGATAAACAAAAGGAAAAGAGAGCAAGAAAAGTAAAGAAATAAATATTTAAAATTTTTCAATAAGGAGAAAAAAGAAAATCTACAGTATAACAGTCATATAGTAGTGAAACCTCCCAGTGTTCAGTAGCCTGATGCATGAGAGGTACCTGACAATGAGCTTCAAGCCTTCAGCAGGCGTCTCAGGATGGGATTTGCCCCACCTAAAGATCGGAGCTACAGCTTCCAGGATTATCCAAGATGGCCGCTCTGGCTTCCAAATGTGTTGGCAAATGGGGAGCTGCGGTTCAGGGGTGGACGTGGTTCTGGAGGCGGGATGCGGTTGATCAGGCAGGGGTCCTGGAGGTTGGGTGTGTTTGGTGTGGTTGTGGGATCCTGGAGGACGGGTGCAATCAGTTGGTCTGGGGTCCTGGTGATAGGGCGCAGTCAGTTGGTCTGGGGGTCCTGGCAGCAGGGAGCAGTCAGTCGATGTGAGGGTCCCAGAGGCAGGGAGTGATCGGTCGGGCTGAGGGATCCTGGAGACAGGGCTCAGTCAGTCGGCCAGGGGTCCTACGGGGCCTGGCTGTTGTCTCAAAATGGCAGCAGCCACGTGAAATCAAACCTGCAGGTACTGTAACAGTGAACTTCCAGGCAACAGCAGGCAACTGATGCTCCACTGGCAGTCGGCGATCAGTTTGCTGACTGTTGTCGGACGATCAGGAGGTGAACCTCGTGCATTGGGTGATGGGTAGGTGTAAGGCAGGTGATGGACAGGCGAGAGGCAGGCAAATGGCGGATGATAGGCGCCTGACAGTGAGCAATCTGCACTCAAAAAAGGCATCCATATGCTGGCAGAGTGCAGGTGATCACAGCAGACAAATGGGGTAAACAGCAGGGGATCAATAAGCAGCAAAAACTGCCTCACCAAGAAACAGATATCCTCTGCTTGAAACCAGAGTTACGAAGTGATGAGGAACGCAGCCTCCCTCTAGTCTGCCATGTTGGATCTCCCCTAACTAGTTCTTTTAGGTAATAGTTATTGAATTTATGTAAAGACAGCAAATTGACCAAGATGTTCTTACCTTTGTTTTGCTTTCTTCTCTTCCAGTCTCCGACTTCTCATTGATGACCAACCTCTGAGAAAGAACCAAAGGCTACCAGGCTTTTCAGATTCTCAGCAATCTCTCCGCCTGGGTGGGAGTTATTTCGAGGGTTGTATCAGTAATGTTTTTATCCAGAGGTGGGTGATCTTTTCTCGGTGTGTAACTACTGAGGATAGCCTGCCTGCACGAAGGATATCTCATTGATCCAGTTAGCAAAGTCAGATCAATGAACCTGCTGTACAAGCCTGTCACACTGCAGACTTCCAAAATACCCCTTTGGCAAGAGACATCCATTAACAAACAAACCAACAAAATACTCCTGACTTCAGTCTCCCTTTAGAAGGGCAGCATTGGCATATAACCTTGGAAAAGGTCTCACTAAAATTAGTTTTCAGATTATGGTCCTGGAAAATATTCACATTGAAGTTTTATTTCATTTTAATCAAGATTGTGCAATTAGATATGATCAACTCACCATGGTTTTCAAGCCAAGGAATTGCATGGACCAGTGCAGTAATAGGAGATCAAATCCCCACAGTGTTGAACACGACTTCTAGTAGAAAGAACAGAGCTTGGTGCTTCCGTGCTTGCAAGCATTTAACTCTTTTCCTGAAATTTTAAATGATTGGGTTTAGATAAGAAGCAAATCCTCCCCAGGGCAGAGGGAAGTCCTGGTTCTGGCCATACACTGTGGGTTTGAACTTGCAGGCTGCCCTAATGGTGCCACCTCCTCTCCCATCACCCATCAGGCACCAACCTCCTTGGCCAGGATGAGGCTCAGAGTTTTCAATCTCCATCTGTCTGATGAAACATCTTCCTTGAACAGGAAGTAGGAGTGATGGAGAAGACAGGGAGGGGCTTAGTCTTTCTGCCATCATAAGACTCAGACCACAAACATGGGATAAAGCAGATTTGCTACGAGAGTTTCCTACTCAAGCATAGTCAGATACATCCTTCATAAACTCACCTTTGGGGTTTGCTGTTATTTGCCATAATTCTATATCAGCCAGTGCCCATCTTTTCCCTCTCTGCATATTTGACTTTCACATTTCTCTCTATGACACCCATTCCCAAGAAAGAGCTAGTGTTCTAGCCTGCCACAATCCAAGTCAATAAATGCTTCTTGAGCCCTTATGCTGTCTGTAGATGTGATAGACAGGCAGGTGATCAAAGTTTCCCCAGGCACCATGGCAGTAAGAATTGCTATTTTTATGATGCTCTCTCTGTACCAGTGTGTCTTCCTCCATGTGTGAGAGTTTGGCAGCAGCTTCCATTTCTGCCCTTGTTCCAGGTTATTAGAGAGTCCTGAAGTCCTGGATTTGGCCAGTAAAACCACCAAGAGAGACGTGTCCCTGGGAGGCTGCAGTTTAAACAAACCACCTTTTCTAATGTTGCTCAAAGGTTCCACCAGGCTTAACAAGGCCAAAACTTTTAATATTAACCAGGTAAGTGTCAAAACCTCACTCTGAGTTTTACTTCTCCCCAGAGGATGTTCCTAAGCCTGCCTCGTGGGAGATGGTGGGCCAGGGAGTGGGCAATCACTGGGTCTGTGTTGGGCAGGGGCTCCGTGAAGCAGCACTGGTGGCCAATGACAGCTGAATTACACCAAATGGCAAAGTGGTTTGCTTTCTAACCTTTGTGTCTTGATAAAATATTAGCATTGTTGACAGTTGGGGAACAAATAGAAATGTAACCAAAGGCAACAGATACACCCTCGATGAGTGCAAAGCCAGGAGACAGAAGAGTTCAGAGAGGTTGATTACTTGTACCTGAGGGTTGTATCGGCAATGTTTTTATCCAAAAGTGGGTGATCTTTTCTCAGCGTGAATCTGACGAGGACATCCTGCCTGTAGCAAGCAAGGAGAGCCCTGGGGTTCATTCTCAAAGCAGTGCCCCTGCACTAACAAAGAGAGCAAAGGGCTTTTGTTGGGGAAACTCATGCACATTCATACTGGAAAGACTCTTATCACATGTAGAGGTGGGCACATTCCTGAGCATGCTAAGTTGGAAGTCATGAGTCTTCATATGTCACATGTTCAAAAATGACTGATAGGAACATCCATCCCCTGCGTGGAGAATTTAACATGATATTGAGATTACAATGAACAATGTGTACTCTAAAAGTTACCTAGAGGAGGGCCTGGGTGGCCTTGGCTGGTTTAAACCAGTTCCTTGTGGTTTTCTCCAGAGCAAACCAAACAACTGAAACAAAAACTTGAAACAAACAACTTGGAAAGAATATTAATAGTCATTTAAAGGGGCAGCAACTCCCTGGTCCAACATAGATGATTACCCTAAAACTAACTGATCAGCTGCTAAGAGAAGTTTAACTTGGGTTTTTTTCTGTAGCTGATGTCTTGCTCTTTCGACACTTGTGCTGAGTCTATAGCAGTCCAATGATTTTCTCTAGAATATAGTGTCCATACCCCTTCTCTTTCTCTTATATATTACCTCTGCCCCAACATAACTCTTATGACAAGATCTATCCATGCACCCAGACCTTGTCAAAGTCAATAACATGCATTATAGACTGCATGTTACAAATACCCAAGGAGCTTTAAAATCCCAATGTTCAGGCTACATCTAACTCAATTAGGTCAGATGCCCTTGGACAGGGCCAGCAAACCATAAGTTCACAAATTCCTCAAGAGATTCTGATGTGCAGCACTAAGATTGAAAGGAAATGCCATTCCTGGTGTGGGGGAGAGAAAGTGTTGTCATGAATTGAACACAGGGTTAAGATTTAAGTAATTCCTCACTCTACCTGAGGTCAGCAGGACAACCTCCCAGGCTCTGAGGTCACAATTAATGGACAACCCTGAATACCCCTGATCTATCAGGCATTACAGTAGCCCTCTAAGTAGACTTTTTTACTAAGCTCTTAACATTTTGTGGCAAGTACTATTAATAGGCACATCTTATAGAAAAGGACGCTGCAGTTTAGACAGGTGAGCAGTTGACCCAGGCTCCCCCAGGTAGGATGTGGAGGTAGAATTCCAACCCAGGAGCCCATGTCGTCTTAAGAGCAATCTGCCCTTGTTCAACACACTTCTCACTTGATGTCAACCACATGCTGCTCATCTATCAATATTTCCTTGCTGTACAATAATTTGGGGGCATGCAAACAGATAATACATAAGAAGAAATGTTTCATGTTATTAAGAAGCAAGGCATTTCTTGAATTCCAAAGGCCTGTCATTTTACTGCTATGAGAATAGTTTTAGAATTGCTCCCTCAGAAATGAAGTCATCTATTCATTTTTGTCATTGTAAGGCCAATAGCTACTGAGAGACAAAATCAGACAAGTGATGGTTGGTCTGGAAAGAAGGAGATGGATTCCAAAGCTATTTAGAAGATAAAATATATTGAATTGAGACAATGATTGGATTTGGGAGACCAAGGAAAAGCAGGAGAATTCCTTGGCAGCCAATCTGGGTTTTTGGGTAGATGGAGATGCCACTGAGTGCCACAGAGATGGGAGGACAAGAATTTGGAGGGAAGGAAGGGGAATGGAGTTTGTGGTATATTGAGCGATAGGTGTCCTTAGGACATCCGGGTGGAGGTAGTTAGTGGGAGACTTTCAGTGTCTCTGGGTGGAACTGGGGCTCTTCTATGGGAGACATCATTGAATACATTATTTAATTTTCCCTCTGCTCCAGGCAAACTCCAGGTTAGATAGAAGAAGATGGGTCCACTTCTAATAGCAGAGCACATGCAACATAATGTAGTAGTTAAGTCATAGAATTTAGAGTCAGACTTCCTGAGTTTGCATGGGGCCTCACCACTGACTAGGGTGTGCCCTTGAATTGTTTAAGTCTCTGTGGGTCTCTTTGCTCCAATGTAATTGAAGATAAATAGTGATAATATTTCATGAGGTTGGCATGAGAATTAAATGAAGAAGTAAACACAAAACACATAGAAAAGTGCCTGGCCTATAGTGTGCAATACATGTTAGTTATTATTACTGTGTGCGATAAGACGAACTTCAATGAGAGGGATGTAACATGCTATAGGAGTGGTACACAGGGATTTTCCTGTCATGGAAATCAGGGGAATTTTTCTGAAGGACCTGATCCAAGAGCTAGGGCTACATGGAGCATGGCTTGAGTTTAGATTCATGAATATTTGTGCAGCATGAACTGAAGCCCAAAGCTAAGAGGCAGGATGTGGGTGGAACTCATAGGTACAAGACACTTTGCAAGCTTCCTCTCTGATGCACTCAAGGCTTCGTGTTGTCTCTTTCAGCTTGCACCACACCCCTCTGAGGGCAAAATAAAATACCAACTTTCATGGGCCAGGACACTTAAAAAAAATCTTGCCCAAGAATACCCAGTCAATAAATGGTCGAGTCAAAATCTCAAATACTGTGCTTTTCAGGCCTCTACAGGCAGGGAAAGCTTGGTGAACAGTGAGAAATTTGGTGGAGAAAGGAGACCAGAGAGAGGTAACTTGAATCACACACTGGCATCTAATCAGCAAACTGGGTTGACCTATGTAACTTGAATGTTCGTGTACAGCCAATGCAAAGCCATTGAAAGACATGTTTTAAGCTACTTTAAAAAGTAAAGATTACTAAACTGGCAGCAGGCTTTGGGATGATTTGGTATAGGAAAATTTTATAGAGGAGTCAAATTGGCACGCTCCTGCAACAGCCCTGGCAAGAGGGTCAGGGCGACTTTAAGGGCAGAGACACTAGAAATGAAAAGGAAAAGTGAAAACAAAATATGTCCCAGAGAGGAAGAGCGGGATGTGAAGACACTGCATGAAAGAGGCAAAGGAGGCAGGTGTTCATGTTGACCAAGATTTTGAGTCTGGGTTCCTTGAAAGACAATGACACCATTAAGGGAATTAAGGAAGAATTAGTGGCCAAGGGGATTTAGCAAAACTGATCTTCTTGACATTACTGTTACTGCTGAAGAAACACAGGACAGCCTTGCTCAGATCATCTCTGATGAAAGTGAGGTCAGGATGGGGTCCCCCTGCCCTTCTGTGTCTTCTCTCGGTCCTTTCACCTGTCCTACTGCAAAAGCCCGAGTGAATGGTGAGGAAGGGGTGGGCAGGCTTGTGGCTCCAGGGATGCCTTGTGTTGCTGACCCCATGCTAGCTCTTTCAGGGGACACCATGGTTCTCCTGATACTCCATCATGGGGAAGGGTCCTGGATACCTGGGGGTCCCGGGTCCTGCAGCTTTCCAAAAAGAGACCCAACTTGTACAGGATGGGAATAACATGCATCCTCCTCAAAGAGAGAGCAAGAAAAGTGGGGTGTTTCGATTCTCTGAAACCTTGTCTCCCCAAAGAATGAACTCTTCCTCCTTCCTGGAGGCAAAATACCCCAAAACAAAGCCTTGCTGGGATACCCACAGGTGGATCTGGCTGTGGGTAAAGGGTTAAAGAGCTAAGAATGCATGCTGACTCTCACTTCCGTCCCCTCCTGTCACTCAGAGGCTCACAGGAAGGGTTCTCAGTGGGCACTTCCATCCCATGGGATTATTTGCTGCCTCTTCTGCTTCTCCATTGAATCCATGTCTTAGAAGGAAGAGTGAAAATCCGAACAAGGCACTTGGCAAGATAAACATTCTTCTCTCTTTGACCTGATAACTAGCTGCCCTCATTTTTTTGCTCCTCTCCCACCCAGCTGTTACAAGACGCACCAGTGGCTTCCCTGAAGAGCACGGAGGTGTGGCAAGACCGGAAGTCTTGCCCACTACCTCTCCAGACCAAGACCAGTCAAGGAGCCCTCCAGTTTGGGGACAGTCCTTCCAGCCACTTGCTATTCACACTTCCCCAGGAGTTGCTGAAACCGAGGTATTTTTTAATTTTCCTACTCCAGTGCCAACTCAGAACCCTACCACAAGTCTAGCTGTATGACACCATGCGCCTGTCACTAATGAAGGTGGCACTGCCATTTTTGTGATGAGAGGTGCTAGCCTGCACAGGACAGGGAGCATGATTGCCTTCCATCTGCTCTTCCCCCCAGCTGGATTGCAAACGTGACAGCGTGCTGCTCGGGCCTGAAACAATCAGCTCAGCTCCAGCTTAGAATTGACAGTGTTCTAAAAATAAGGCTGATTTTTTTTTTTCCAAAGCTGCTATTTATTGCAATGACAAATCACCTTTCTTCTCTTGCCTTCGGTAGTGAAAGGAAAATCATTCTTTTAGGTAGCCTCAGTACCAGATAGATCATTTTTAGAGAATGCATCTAGACTTTTTATGCTAACAAGTTGCATCCTTTTGGAGGAGGAGGAGGAGAGAGATGAATCATGTCGGTAGAAAGTAGAAAAACAAGGTTTGATATTTTCAGGTGATTTGAAGGAGACATAAAGAAAAAGGTGCCAATCATCCTTTAAGAGTCCTATACAGAAGGAGTATTGCCCAGGAGTCAAAAAGACCTGGGCTTGAACTTGTGACTTGCAATCCCTGCTTGGCCACACACTGGCTTTGTTGCCCCTGGCTGTATGCTAGCTCAGCTCCTCTGAGACAGGATGCCAAGGTGGGATTAGGTGGGCAAGAGTTTTATTGTGGGAACGCCTGTGAAAGGTGACAGGGAGGGGACAGATGCAGGCAGAGAGAACCTGCAGCTGGGAGGGTCCTAAAGACACCTGTGGAGGAACAGGTACGGGGGGAGGGTCAGTTAGAAGGACCTCATCCTGCAGTGCAGCTTTGAGAAGTCAACCAAGGCCACAGGGACCACTTCTGAGAAGGGCCCAGTATCCGGCGTAAGTGGCCTGGCTCTAGTACGCTGACCAAGCTCAGTCCTTGGCTGGAAGCAGCCTGAGTGCTGCTGCAGAGACTAGAGTGTGACAACTGGGGGCTGCCAGCAACCGTGTCCCACAGTAGGTTCTCACCAAGGAAGCACATCTGTGTGGTCACCATAAAGTGTCACTCTTCTAAGTGTAAGCTTTTCCTCCATGCCTGTTTCACATGTTTTAGCAAACTGCTATGTATCTCTGGACCTCAGTTTGCTCATCAATTAAATGGGACTGATGCTTTCCTTGCAGCAAAGAGAGGTAATGGCCACAGAACTCTCTCAGTAAATCACGGGTGTGACTCACAGGCAGATAGATGTGAAGGCCAGACAGGGCTTGAAATGTCAGCATTCAAAAGGGGAAAGCCTCTAAGGGCAGCTCCAGATCTTCAGTCGCCCCAGGAAAAGTCTCAGAATCCCTCGTTTGCCAAATCTGTGCAAGTGGAAGACTAAAACAGAGGGAGTGGGGCTATCCCTCAGTTTGCTCTTCCCTGGTGACTTCTCAGTTGGGATGCCCCACTGCCCTGCCCTCTTGGTCAAGATGACCTCAATGATAACCATCTCTCTTAAAGAAACAGCAACTACACATGCTGCCCTGGAAGCCCTTTCCCAGCCCCTCATGTTCTCCATTGCAGCTTCTCCACCAGCTCTGCCCTCCCCTGCTCCCCCTGCCCCCCACATCTTTTCCTTCAGCCCATTTAGTGGGGTGAGTTATCCACTGCTTCTTGATTCAAGCTCAGTACCTTTGCCTCCAACACTAAGTTACCCATCATAAGTGGAAAGGGTAACATTTGAAAAGGCAAAGTGAAGAATCTTTAGCAAATAGAAATTTTTAAATTATTTTTATCTCAAATATTATAGCAACTAGATTATATATTCAGGGGGTCACAAGATTTGTAACATTCTACCGTTCAGTTCTCATTCTGATGTACATTCCGGCAGTGTTTTGACTCTCCTTTAAAACTGGTCCCATTATTATACAATGTTGTTTAGCTTCCCCTCCCTTCCTCCAGCAATGAGGATTCCTAGCTACAACATCAGAGACGGGTTTGAATCTACTGCCGCCTTTTTGGAGTGTTCGTTAGTCTTTTCTGAAAGAAAATTGCTTTAAGAAACAGTGCTAGGAAACAAATGTGGAGTCTGATCACCAAGCCTACATATGCAAAGTACTTCACATTCTGGAGCAAGTTCCAGCATCCTCTTTAGGTTGGCAAATTGGCCAGCACTCATTCCCCAACCCTCCGCACTGGCACACAGACACCAGGAGAAACACTGAGCAGTGTTACCATCTGGGTGGTTTAATTTAACAACTATGGATTTCTTTTTCATTTTGAAGAATGTTGCCCTCTAGGAAACTTGGTAATCTGAAGAATAAATGTGCATCTCGGTCTCACAGTATTAAAAAGTCAAGAGAATTAACAGTGTACTTTTTCCTTCCACTTCCAGTTTCAGCCTCCAGATTTTTCATTTACTATTTAACCCAATTTAGTTTTTATTGAATGCCTCCTATGTACGAGGCTCTGGGGAAACAGCCGTGAGCAGAATGAACCTAGTTCCTGCCCTGTGTCTCCCTAGACATGAACCACAGTGAATAGGTATTTTAGTGTGCTTTTCATCACTGTGATCAAAATACCCGATAAGATCCACTTAGATAAGGCAAAGTTTATTTTGGCTTATGGTTTCAGAGGTTTAGTTCACGGACAACTGACTCCACAGCTCTGGGTCCAAGATGAGGCAGAGCATCATGGTAGAAGTACTTGGCAGAGAAAGGCAGCTCAGGACGTGGTAGCTAGGAAGCAGAGAGAGCTCTACTCACCAGGGACAAATTATATAAACCCTGAAGTTACTGCCCCCAACCCCGCCCCCCTGTGATCTACTTCCTCCAGTCACACCCTATCTGCCTACATTTACTACCTGGTTAATCCATTCCAGTGGATTAATCCACTGATTAGGTTACAGCTCTTCCAATCTCATCATTTCACCTCTGAACATTCTTGCGCTGTCACACATGAGCTTTTGGGGGCAACATTCTTCAAAATGAAAAAGAAATCCATAGTTGTTAAATTAAACCACCCAGATGGTAACACTGCTCAACGTATCTAGACCAGAACAACGGGTGATGATACCTGTGTCTCCATCACGTTTATCAGTTGCCCTTTTATGAAGCCCTCTCACACACATGTACCAGAAACAACTCAAGGAATGGAACATCCAGGGCTGCATTCCCAGAGCCCAGTACAGTCCTTATACATGCTACATGCTCATTAAATATTTATTGGATAGGTGGACAGTTGTGAGTTTTCATAGAGTGTAAAACTTGCTTATCCAGATAGGCACATAATAAGGAACCATCATGTAAATAAGTATTAACTTTCAATCTCTGAACTCCATGATGTTTGCCTAATTCCACTTCCATCATAGATGAAGTTGTAAAGGTCAAAGAAGTATGGAGGTGGGTAGGAGAAGGTGACTCTGTACCCCTGTGCCTTTCCGCTTAATATGTCTTACAGAAAAAAAATGCATATCTAATATTTGAGTCACATCCTTGTCATTCAAGCTGTCCCCTACTCCTCCTACACTTCCCATGAATATACACAAAAGAGGATACATGTTCATTGGGTTTAAAGAGCTCAGGTTATTAAGTGAACCCGGTCAGTCACAGAAAGACAAGTACTGTATGATTGCACTTAATTGAGGGACCTAGAGCAATCAAGTTCATTAAGACAGGAAGTAGAATGGTGCTTGCCAGGGGCTGAGGGGAGAAGGAAACAGGGGATGATTGTTGAATGGGTGGATTCAGTTTTATAAGATGAAAAGAGTTCTGGAAATTGGTTGTACATTATTATGAATATTCCTTGTGTGTGTGTATGTGTGTGTGTGTGTGTGTGTGTGTGTGTACTGGGAATGTAACTCAGGGACACATGGCCACTCAGCCACATCCCAACCCTATTTTCTATTTTATTTAGAGACAGGGTCTCAGTGAGTTGCTTAGCGCCTTGCTTTTACTAAGGCTGGCTTTGAACTCATGATCCTCCTGCCTCAGTCTCCCAAGCTGCTGGGATTACAAGTGTGCACCATGGTGCCCAGCTATTATGAATATTCTCAACACTACCGAACAGTGTGCTTAAAGTGGTTAAAGTTGTACATTTTATATTATGTAAGTTTTACCCTAATTTTCTTAATATAATTTTTTAAAAAAGTCCAGGCATGTTCTTTCTTGCCACATAGTAGGACTTATACCACCAACTAAGTTTGCCAGAGAGGTGCCACATTATTCCCCAAAGTCGTAAGGAACTTGTACCAAAAAACTATTCATAGTTGGATTAGAATGTCTTCTGAAAGTTCCCAGAGAGACAGGTTAGTTAGTTTGTGTTTGACTTTTTTGTTGTTTTTTGTTGTTGTTTGTTGTTTGTTGTTGTTGTTGCAGTACTGGGAACCGAACCCAGGGTCTCACGCATGGTGCCTCACTTATGCATTTGAAAAATGGGAGTTTCAGTGTTTGCTTCCCACCCATCTCCCAGATCAGAGAAGCTGAGAAATACTAAAAACCTCTATTTTCCTTCCTTGCCTGTTGCTCCTTCCCTACAGATCCCAGTTTGCTGTGGACATGCGGACAACATCCACCAGAGGACTGGTGTTTTACATGGGCACCAAGAACTCCTTCATGGCTCTTTACCTATCAAAAGGACGCCTGGCCTTTGCATTGGGAGCAGAAGGCAAAAAATTGAGGCTCAAAAGCAAAGAGAAATACAATGATGGGAAGTGGCACACGGTAAGAGCTGGGGCTGCATCAGTGCAGGTCAGACACACCCAAATCCAAAATGTGTCAGAATCCTAGACTTTTAAAACACTGGCTTGGCACTGCAAGTGGACAACTCCAAACCCAATCTCTTGTGATGGATGACAATCAAAACACAGACACACTAAAAGTTTTATACCAAATTCCTAGCTACAAGTCCAAGGTACATTTGGAACATAAATCAATTTTGTGTTTAGACTTGGGTTCCATTCCCAAGAGATCTCATTACATTTATGTGACTATTCCAAAAGCTGAACTCTGTAACAAGCACTTTAGATAAGGGACATTCAACTGTACCTCTAGTTGTTGTGCGATTCACCGTCTGAGTAGCCAAAACCAGGAGTCCCAGCACTCTTCTCAGGCACGAAAGGCACAGGCGTAGGGAGAGCTGGTGTGGTTGGAGGCCCTGAGCATCCGCATCTTGGGACTGGAGACTGGTGCACATGCCTGTGTGGGTAACATCCCATGTGCCAAGATGGACTTGACCCATGTTCTTCAGTCCCCTCCACACCTTCCTGGGCTCCTTCACTCCCCTGGCCTGCTTCTACCCCTGCTTCCTGGCCCATTGCTCTCTTACAGGGCCAATTTCCAGGCTGCCAGACCCCTTTCTGGACCTGAAATTGCCTTCCCATAGCACAAGTATGCCTACCCACATCTCTCACCTTCCTTCCAAAACCGAAGAATATTTTACAAAGAGAAGATCCATACCCTGGAATCCTAGGCTCTGGCCCGAAGGCATCCCAGATGTCAAAAAATACAGTATAAATCCAGAAGGGAACTTTTTATTTTTTTTTTCCAAATGAAGAAACTAGTATTCAGAAAACTCAAGTGACTTGACTTAAGTCAAGTGAATGACTTCCACATAGTCATTCAACAAATGTTTCATGAGCTGCTTGCTCTCTTGGAGCATATAAACAAAAATATCCTTAACATAAAGTCAGAAACTGGTATCTTAAGAAACTACAAGAGCAAGATCAGGAAATGACAAAGCAGGGTAGGGAGGCTACCTTATATCTTAGGTCAGGGAGTCAGGGAAGGCCTCCAGCAGGGAGTCATCTTCATATGAAATGATGGGAAACAGCGGAGGGAACAGCTAATATGAAAACTTTGAGCTGGAAGTTAGCTCAGTGAGCAAATCACAAAACAGTAAGGTGGGAGAAGGAGGTAGGGCCTGATCAAGTCTAAACACAAAATTGAAAACCAAGCTAAGAACTTTGAATTTTATTCCCAGGGTCTCTGAAGTTTTTGAAGAGACTTAAGCTTGTGAAGAAGCAGAATTACATGAACAGATTTATGTCTTTTAAAAAAACTCTATTTAGTTGAAGAAGCAACAGGAGGGTTAGAGTAGAGCTGGGGTCTAGATGGATGCCATAGCCTTGGCCTAGAGGTGGAGGTGGAGAGAGCTGGGTACCTGTGTGTGTTCTGAAGGCAGAACAAGGGGGCTGGCTGGGGGATTGCAGGAGGGGAGGATTTGGGCCAACAGTTGGGTCAACAGCATGGCATTTACTGAGATGGAGAAGCTAGAGAGGAGGTGAATGCGGCCAGAGAGGTAGCTATTTAGGGCCAGAGAAAACTGGAAACTCTATTAAAGTGTCTTGGGGGCAGTGTCCAACCACACACTCTACCAGGGATGTCTGCAGACAGTAGAGGGTCAATTAATGAAAGTCCCATAGCCGTGAGATGCAGAATCCACACTAGAGCCCAGGGGTCCTGACACATGTAGCGAGGAGTTGAAAACACTTGCACCTCTTGGCAGAAGAGAAGTAGTTTCCATTTGCTCTGGAGCCCTGCCTCAGGGCAGGGGGTGACTTCCACTCTCAGCTCTGTGCAAACTGTTCCTTCTATTAGTTGGAAAAACATTTGTTGGTTTTGTGCCTTTGGTTTTTCACCTTTTATTTGAAGTTCCAAATTCATTGTATCTATTTCTTTAGCTCGTTTTTGAGCATTATATAGCTCACCTTTTTAGCTCAGTGTATTCAAGACCATAATCTCACAAAACCATGGTGATGATCATAAAAGGAGGAAAACATCTTTTAAAGTTAGCTGAAGGTTAGCTTCCTGTGACCACTAATAAAATATGGTATCGATTGTCAGAGGTAAAGATTTGATTCCTGCATTCTCTTTCCTCCGAAGGTGGCATTTGGACACGATGGTGGAAAGGGGCGCTTGGTTGTGGATGGGCTGAGGGCCCAGGAGGGCAGTTTGCCTGGAAATTCCACCATCAGCACCAAAGAACAGGTTTTCCTGGGATCGTCTCCATCAGGGAAGCCAAAGGTAGCTGTAAATTTAAAATAATTCACCTTATATTATAACCATTATGATTATATGAGATATTTAAGAATTTCAAAATACTTTAAATAACTTTTTTACATACCTGATGTTCACAACCCACAGGGAAGGTACCCGCTCCCCTTGCTGAAGCTTTTCTTTTTAAGGTGCAGGTCGAGACACGGACCCTGAGGAATTGAATATGGGTCTTCTGCATAGCTTTATACTCATGGGTCTCAGCTTCTCTTCCATCAAAACAGGCTTCAGATTGTAGATCTAAAGAGATTTTGAATTAAGATAATGTATTCCAGGCTAATTGTGCCCCCTTCACTGTCCTTGCTGTGCTTAAGCAATGGATTTCCTTCATGGTTTGCTCTCTCTTAATTCGCTATTGTATTTTAATGTGTTTTTAAGGGATCTTTTTCTCTGTCTCATAAATGGAAACCCAGCATCTTTTGCCATAAAGAGTAGGTAGCCATAAAAACCGATATGTGGAAATAAAACAGAGTTATTAAAGTCTAACTGGATATAATGGTCTATAACCTCTTCATTTGAAGAAAAAGGAGCTTACCAAGTGATCTAGGGCTGTTGAAGACATTATCACAAAGCTGAAATGTGTCCCTTGTTCTCACCAGGGGGCTAGAAAGAGAAACGCCAAAGGAAGAGGGCTGGAGGTGTAGCTCATAGTAGAAAGCCTGCTTGCAGGCACCAAAAGGAAAAGGGAAACTTAACTGACAACATTTCCTTGAACATTCAGTGAATGAAATAATAGAATGTCTCAAGACCCAAACTTGGGAATGCCCAATAAGGACAGTCAGGACTCCCTCTGTCTACAGGGAGGAGAGATACTCTTCTGGATTTGTCATGTTCTATGGCCAGCTGTGGACATGCCCTCCCCCTGCCTCTCTCCTCCCTCCCTGCCAGAGGGTAAATCACACCTGTGATACATGGGGTGACCTCGTGCATCCGTCTCTTCCCCAGAGTTCCTTTCTCCTAAAGGGTTAAATAAAATTGTCAATAACTAAGGCCTAAGAACCGTCTTCCACCTAAACCGTCTTCCTTTCCTCAAGAGCTGGTGGCACCTTCTGGTGGGTTTACATTTGGTGAGACAGGGAAGGGCCGGTACTCAAATGGGAACCCAGAAAGGAACATAATTAAAGGAACATAATAATATCATCATATTAGGTCTTTACCAGCTTGGGCTCTAGAGCTCAGACTGATCTAGCCAAAGTCAAGGTATCTCTACAGGGCACAGCCTGCCCACTTGCATTTTGACCAGGGCTAAGGGCCAGGCCAGAATTCCAAAAACCAAGAAAGTCTTGTCTTAGTTTATTATATACACTGACTTTTACATGTATATCACAATGTAAAACATATGTTTATTGCAATGCAATATAATACATGTATGCAATATGTGTAATATACAACATATTCAGTGCTAAAGAGGATCCTCAATGCTAATGTTTACTTTTCCCTACCCTCTGTATTTATTTGCCTTTCAGAGAAATCAAAGGAGGGAGTAGCTATTCAAGGGCACAATTTGGGCATTCTTTTGACCTGAATAGATTTTCTTAAAGTCACCTGGTTTCCCAACATTTGGGCAAATGTGGCACCCAGTGACAATATTTTCACAGTGAAGGTTTTACTTTGTGGCCCTCCTGCAGCCTGGGAATATAAACCATTGTTTAACCCTCTTCCATATCTTTTCCAAGGGTAGTGCTTCTTGAACACCAGAAGCATACTCAATCCTCAGCATACTCAGGAATTCAGTAGCAGGTTACAGTTCATCCTGGGGTGTCTGCACTTGGTTTCAGACTCTAGTCTTTCATTGTCATGTGAAAACGTAACAAATCTTGAAAAAACTAAAGATTTCACGAGGAAACCAATCAGCAGCTTATAGTTGACACTGGTACCACATACATCTCTAATATTGCCATTTTCTCTTAAAACTACCACTTCTCTTATGTCTAGATTCCAGGGTCCTAAAAACTTTTATTATAGAAGGACAGTAGGAATGTTATTGAATGATTCTTAAACTCTTTTTTTTTTTAGAATTTTATGAATGTTTTGAAAATTTTGCTGATTCTTATGGTCCTTCTCCCCAGAAAAATGAGAACACCTAGTATAAAACACAAGGGGTTATAAATCCTCAGAAGCCCATCTCTGGGCCCAGGTGAGGAGCCCTAGTTCCAGGCCAGCTTCGGGCAGGCAAGGACCTCCCCACAAGCCCACTGATGATGCACACAGCGTCTTATTTTAACTCCACAGCATTCGTGATTTGTGGGTAAGACACTGAGCCTAACGGTGTAGGGAGCTGTTTTGCACTTTATTATTTTTGGAACATTTTGGCCTCATTTTTCAATCAGCTGCCCTGCATTAAGCTAGCACATTGGCTCATAAAACCCAAAGAAGTGGTTTATACCTGCAAAGAGACCATGAGCTCTGTGAACTGTGGGGTGGAAATTTCCCCCTGTTGAGGCTCAGCCTGTGTGGACCAGGATCAGGTCAATTCTCCTTGTTCTTCGTCCAGCACAAGCTGGAAGCCTCCACTGCCCCTCCCTTCTACACACACTGCTTGGTTTGGTGACACCATCAAGCTTGGACCACCCACCATACATCTGGTATGCAGGTTTTTCTTGACACTGTAGGCAGAAAGCCAAATGGCACAGTCAGGCCCACCTGACTTTTTGAAGCAGGATGAATGAATGACAGACTGAAGTGCCCTTAACTTTGGCCACCACTGCACTTCTGAGAGTTGTAATAATGATTTTTTCCTTTTCTGCTTGTTACAGAGCCTCCCCCAAAACAGCTTTGTGGGATGCCTGAGGAACTTTCAGTTGGATTTAACACCCTTGGATTCCCCTTCTGCAAGCTTTGGGGTTTCTCCTTGCTTGGGAGGCTCTTTAGAGAAAGGCATTTATTTCTCCCAAGGAGGAGGTCATGTCATCTTGGGTAAGAAGCAGTTTAGTAGAGTATCTCTAAGTCTTGAGAACCATCTTTATTCTTTAATTGTGATGTTTTAACTGTTGTGTGTGTGTGTGTGTGTTTTTTTAAAGCTAATTCTGTGTTGTTGGGGCCAGAATTTAAACTCGTTTTCAGCATCCGCCCCAGAAGTCTTACTGGAATTCTCATACACATCGGAAGCCAACCAGGACAGCACCTAAGTGTTTATATGGAGGCAGGAAAGGTATGTGACAGTTGATGACCTGGGAAGGGTAGATGGTAACCAGATGCCATTTCTGGAGACCATGGTAGGTGAAATTATGGGAGAAGCTGGAGCCCAATTTTATGTTGAAGAGACCTAGCTCTGGGGTCACCTTCCTATTTTCCCTCAGCAAGAAATTTGTCCTCATGTTTTCTCCTTTTCATTTTCAAAACCAGGAAACACTAACAAGTTGGGCTGAATTTCAGACACACCAGTTAGTTGTAGGGCCCTAGGGAAGTTGCTTAAACTCTCTCAGCTCACTTGCAGTGTCTATAAAATGTAGATAATAATTCTTATTTCCTAGGGCCACCATGTACCCCATAAATGTTCATGTCCCTCCTTCCCTTCACCCTCATCACATCCCTACTTTAATTCAGAAGTGTAGGGACAGAATCAACAAAGCCTGTCCTCCTACTGGCTATCTACAAATGGCACACCTGTGCCCGTGGTCCTGGACCCATGGCATCAGCTCTGGATCCCCCTCATCTCTCTATACAATTCTAACCCTCTACTCCCCACAGTCAAGCTGGTTGCTGGGTCCCACACTGGCTGTCCTTTGGTTTTTCATGGATTCCTTCCTCAGTTTATGCTTTCCTGTCTCTCCCCTCTCATCACTCCCAGGCTTGTGTCAGTATCCTGTTCTCAACCGTGCAGTAGGTCTCCTTCCTTCTCAGAGAAGTATCTTGAAAAATTCTTCCAGGAAGCCTCTCATAGCCCTCAAGGCAAAGATTGATGCTGCACCATTTTTTTAATCTCCATCTTTCCACACCTTTTAAATGTGAAAATAGTGTCAGAATAGAATAAAATGAACCAAACTCCTAGTACTCTGTGTGTGTGTGTGTGTGTGTGTGTGTGTGTGTGTGTGTGCAGTGCTGTGGATTGAACCCAAGGTCTCTTACATGCTAAGCAAGTGCTTTACCACTGAGCTACATCCTCAGCCCCTGGAATAATTTTTACTGGAGTTGTAACCATTGACTCTGAGCAGATCCCCAGTTACCCAGAGGAATAAGCAACTACCCATCTGTGGGTAGATGGGACAAAGCTGGTTTTTCAGGGAACCTTCCAGTGGGAGTTTATGGATAGGAAATAAACTCAAGAAAACAAAATCAAGACCTGAGGACCTTTATACCATCAATGACATTGTTTACCTCAAGAGTTGCCTATGGGGGCTGGGGAGATAGCTCAGTTGGTAGAGTGCTTGCCTTGCAAGCACAAGGCCCTGGGTTCGATCCCCAGTACTACCAAAAAAAAAAAAAGAGTTGCCTATCAATAGACTGCCCCATCTAGTTAGAGACAAATTAAATGTAAATTATTTACAATGACACTTCTTTAGTCCTCTCATTTTCATTCACCTTAATTCAATCCTTGGAAGATCCTGAAGGGTCCCTGATCTAGAGATTGGGAAGGTAGGATTCTACACAAGACATGTTGAGTGCCCAATGCCAGACACATGCCCAATACAAAGACAATCTGTTCGCTTGTCTAACATCTCAAATGAGATACTCTAACTGTAATGCATCATGGGGTTATTACTATTATCTGGCCCTTGCAACAGAGTGTAAACCTCCACCAGAATTTTTGCCTTCCAATTTCTCATGATCTTCTAAACAGATTCATTGTCACATATTAAATGTTAAGGAGGATGGCTGGTATTCATCTGTAATCTTTGAGTAGGGCAGAGGGGGACAGGGTTTGAACTGGGAGGGAACAGCTCATTGCCATTGCTAGCAAGGTCAAACTGGGCCTAGATTTGCAGCTTCCTGGATTTGCAGCTTGCTTGCCTGGGAGGGATACAGCAGAGGAATTTTTCAGGAGCCTTAGTGATCACCTGGTACAGGAGTTGGGAACAAATATTCAACATGCTTGTAGGCTGTCTGCATGGCCACGCTTAGGGAAGGAAAGGGAAAGAAAAGAGGGCAGGGGAAAGTTGACTCCACCTACCTTTTGAAAGGAAATAGAAAAATGCATGTGTGTTCCAGGTCACCGCCTCTGTGGACAGTGGAGCAGGTGGGACCTTGACATCAGTCACACCAAAGCAGTCTCTTTGTGATGGACAGTGGCACTCAGTGGCAGGTATGTCATCCAGTAGCCTATTGTTCATATACTGAAACATTCTCCTTACTTCTGTATTGAATATGTCAAAGGCAGCTTTAGTCCATCCATCCATAGTGCATGACCAAGGTCAACCCACCAGGTTAAAATGTCTATTCTCAATCCCAACTGTGTTTAAATAGTTCAAGGTTGCTGCCTCCAATTCTCCATGACATACCTCATTTTTGGTTTTTTGGGTTTTTTTTTTTTTTTCAAGGTAATCTAATATTGTGATTCAGATTGGAACTCTGAAGTCAGTTCAATCCCAGGTCTCTCCTTTACAATGTGTGACCTTGAGCAAGCTACTTAAGTGCTCTTTACATTCAGTTTCCTCATCTGTAAAATTGAGATAAAAATGGTGCATACCTCCTGGGTTGTGAACAAGAAATGGGATAATGTGTGTAAAGTGCTTGGCCCAGTGTCTAATGCATAGTGAGTGTTCTGCTTTTAGTATTATATTATTAAAGCTCCTTGTAATATTATTTTTTAACAATCATTTAATGTTAATGCAAACTACTTAGACAAACCAAAGGTAAAGAGCAGCCCTATCCTCTCAAATAGAATCTGTTATTTTATTAATAACCTGTGGATATTAGTTTAGAGATATGTGAACCTGCATTGGCAAATTCCTTTTGTAAAAAGTGGTCTTTTCTTGACTCCCCTGAAAGCTAACTACATTGCAGTTAGCTCAGATTGTCAACATGGGAGGACTTTGATGTCAAGGGTCAAAATTGTATCATTGTCTTTGGTGTCAGTTTTCAGAAATCAGTGCTTTTGTAGAAAGTAGCTGAGATCGGTAGAAAGTAACAAAGTAAACCTGACTTCTGGAAACAGGAGACCAGGGTCCAAACCCCAGCTCTTTAGAACCAGGCCTTCTGCTCAGGTCATAGAGTTACAGTCTCATATCTGGGAGTAATAATAACGTCTTCCCTGAAGATTCATTTTGAAGATTAACACTGCCTGGCGTTAAGAAGTTAGTTGAATGTATCCTGAAGCTACAGAATGCCTACACCCAGTAGTCCCATGGGTCCTGTGGGGATGAGGTAAAAGGAAGCCCATGGTGACACAATCATGCAGATGTTAAGCAGTGGGAAGGGCTCTCATGTGACAGACCCATCCAGCTTCCTTTCTTTCCTTTCCAGTCACCATCAAACAACACATCCTGCACCTGGAACTGGACACAGACAGCAGCTACACAGCTGGACAGCTCACCTTACTGCCTGACAGCACCCAAGGGCCACTACACATTGGAGGTGTCCCAGGTAACTCTGGTTCTGATTTCTTCTACATCCATGTTACTCCATCTTGGCTCTTAACATTTTCTTCTTAACCCAGTATATACCATGCCCAGCAGATAGGTAATTAGCAGGGCAGCCTTTGTCTGGATGGTGGAGATGGGGAGGCCCTTCGCTCTAGCTTGCACACATTTCAGGGCAGTCCAGGCCAAATTGCTGCATCCCCTTGACCCAAGCCTATAATTTATAAGCCTCTCTTAAGAGGTTACATTAACCCAGAAATCTGAGATAAGCAAAGAATCAGGAAAGGGGCTAAAAAACTTGCCTCTCCTCACAGGGTGTTTAGTTTTACTGCTAAAATTAGGAGGTTTTCTTGGGACAGAATGGGAGAATCAGGTGGGTAGAGAGGGAATCAAATTCAAGGCTGGAATTTTGCCTGGAAAGAACCTTTTAATTCTTCATTGTTTTATGTCCTTCCTTATAGTCTGGTTGTTAATTTTATAGGCCTTTCATGACCCATAAAAAACAGCAGAGTCCAGAGTTGTTATCTATTGATTCCAGCTGTGGAATCTCCTCTGAAGAACTTGAGTAGCCTTGCTGGCAATTTATCACAGCAGGTGCAGCATCAGACGTCAGCTTCAAGTGGGGAAAATGCCCGGATGGGATGACCTGGGGTTCCTTCAGCTCTTTCTAATAAGATTCTCTTGCAAAACTCAGGGTGTATTCATCTGACACTATGATCTATCCACCCAGTGCCTCTGGCTTTTCTCTTTCAGCCAATTTGAAGACACTGAAATTCCCTGTGTGGAAATCATTTTTTGGCTGTCTGAAGAATATTCAAGTCAATCACATCCCTGTCCCTGTTTCTGAAGCCACAGAAGTCCAGGGATCTGTCAGTCTGAATGGCTGCCCTGACCACTAACCTCAGGCTACTACCCAGCAAGGAAACTCACCTTCATAAGCACTGAGGGAGGACCTGATGTGCCTCCCTTCCCCATTCAAAGTCATTCTTGACTCAAGACACCATCAGAACAAGTTTAAGAGAAAATCTGATTTTTATTTCCAACCTCATAGACCCATCATTTTGGCCAGTTAGTGCTGTATCTGTACTTATACAGAAAATCCCACGTCTCGAAGAAGATGAACAAACTGTTTTCAAGCATACGCATGATGTTTTGGTGATATCTTCCACTAAAAATTAAATGTCTTTTAAAGAACATTTCCCTCCACTTGTTTAAAAAGATAAATCTCTTTAGAGCACTTTAAAAATATTAAACTTTTGCCTATGATAAAGGGTTATAATTTATGGAGTTAAATAAATGCAGTGTACTCTTCTTATTATGATGCTCTATTAGTGTAAAACCAAGGATTTGATGGTCATTGTTAACTGTGTTAATTCCTTAACACATGTACAGTGTGCTACCTACAATATGGTTTTATACAAACAGTTATCAAGCACATTCTGGGAGATTCTGTGTGCTCAGTATGTGAACTACCCTGAAGTATATGAAGTAATTCCTGCCCTTCAGGAATATGCAATTCAATTGGGGAAATAAATCTTCATAAACTAGTAAATTACAAATTGAACTACTGAGGTCACTAATTAGTGAAGCCCATGAACCCCCCCCCCCAAGCCTTGCCTTCACTGGTTCACTACCAACCAAGTCTAGATTATAGTTATCAATTTCTGAGGGCACAAACCACCTAGTACAGGAACTGGGATGGATACATATACCATAACTGCCACTTTGTATGTCAAACTAATAGGAATACATGGGAAGGAGAAATCACTTTAGTTTTATCTAAAATTAGTAGATGTACTAGACCAATACTAGACTATGAAAGCATTTCTGCATCTTTCACATTGTGTCTCTGTTCAATAGGAGAAAAACAACAATTCTAAAAATTGGGCTTGATAATCCTATGGGGTGTCGTTATAGATATGTGCCCTCCACCTGTGAAACTGAGTCATGTTCTTTTATGACAGTCACACTGTGGTCTTATGGGCATGCTTTCTAATAACCCAATCTGTACAAAACTGAAATGTTCTCCTGGAGAGGTATCCAAGACCCCATCATATGGAGGTTGAGTGGTTGTCCTTAGAGACGCTCTGTTGGGTGAGAGGCTGAATTAAATGACTAAGTCATGTGTTTTCTGAAAGCATTGATTCTCAAATGAAAAAAATTCCCCAGGCAATTAAACACCCAGGATCTGAATCAGCAGGACGATTGTCCATTTTACCTATCTCTGGCAGGTCTTTTCTGAACCTACACTTCTCTCTTCTGGGTTCCTGGTTTTAGTCTAACTGGATCTATAGGGTTATTCAATCATACTGATTATTTGTTAGAACTTCCTAGATTCATCACAAAGGGGCAGTTAATTCGTCACTGACTCATCCTATGATTTCCCCTCCATTCTGTAATAACAAGAAGTGACCCACAAGGCCCATGATGCACTTGAAACTGCCAGAGGTTCCCCTCACCAAGGACACTGCCCTTCTTAGAAAAACATGGATATTAATATTATTTTCTGTTGACAGCACTGCAGTTGAATGCTAGATAATTGGGTCACTTATTTTCCAGAATATAGATTTCATTTCTGAGGACTCATAATCCCTGTAGGAATAATAAATACCTCCTGAGATTTGCCTTTTGCCTAGACACCATGCCAACATCTATCACTGGATGCACAGCTTCATTGTGACTGTCCAG
Organism: Sciurus carolinensis; assembly: GCF_902686445.1. Lineage (NCBI taxonomy): Eukaryota > Metazoa > Chordata > Mammalia > Rodentia > Sciuridae > Sciurus > Sciurus carolinensis. The sequence goes on from NC_062227.1 coordinate 34,204,252, forward strand.
GAATGCATGCCCCTGAGTATGATGCAATCCAAGCTTCTGATAAATTATCAAAAGCCTTTTTAGCAAGGGATGGATTAATCAGTAAGTGTGTACCATGCTATTGGTGTGCATTCATGGAGTCTCAAGGGTTGCACAAAGTTCTCGTCCTTTACCCTTTGAAATTCCCAATTCTCTTTTTATTGAGGACTCAGTGTAGAGTGAAATAAACCACACATTCAAAATTCATGGAGACTCAAACCTTCTGGCAGTGAAAAGGTACTCTTTACATTCTGAGGTCATGGGAGCCTTTATAAGCAAGAACCGAAAAAGCATTTCCAGTAAATGGTATTCATCATCTCAAGACTCTGCCCTCTACTTTGGGAGAATAATTGTTCCTCACCCTGAAGGCAATTAGCAAGAATATTCTGATTTTGTTTCTGTTTTTCATTCTCAAATATGTAGATGTGGTGCCAGAATTTCTATGCTGGTGGATTAAGTTATATTGTTGGGCAAATGGAGAAACTAGAAAAATAATACATCTGTCACTTTCCATCATTGCTTTTACCAGTATTACCTATGTTAAAAGAAAGAAAGAAAAAGAGAGAGCTGGAACCACAAATAATCAAAGTAATTATGGACGAAAAGAACAAAGCTTAAGACATCACAATATCTGACCTCAAAACATACCACAGAGCTATAGTAACAAAAAGAGTATGGTACTGATATAAAGCCAATACACAGACCAGCAAAATGGAGTGGAGAATCCAGAAATAAATTCATGCATCTATAGCACCTTTGGCAAAAGTGCCAGAAACATACTAGGGGAAAGGACAGTCCTTTCAATCAATGGTACTTGGAAAACTGAATATCCAAATGCAGATTAATGAAATTAGACTCCTGACTCTCACCATTTACAAAAATGAACTCAAAATGGATCAAAGATCTAAATGTAAAAGACCTTAAGTTATGAAATGGCTAGAAGAAAGTACTGGGGAAACACTTCAATACATCGATATAGGCATTTTTTAAAGATAAGACCCTTAAAGCAAAGACAACAAAAGCAAAAGGATTATAACAAACTAAGCAACTTTGGCACAGCAAAAGAAACAGCATAGTACATTGATACAGTTACATCAATGTTTATAGCAGCTCAACTCACAAAAGCTAAACTATGGAACCAACCTAGGGGTCCTTCAACAGATGAATGGATAAAGAAAAGGTGGTATATATGTCATCACTATAGTATATTCTGGAAAATAAGTGACCCAATTTATCTAGCATTCAACTGCAGTGCTGTCAACAGAAAATAATATTAATATCCATGTTTTCCTAAGAAGGGCAGTATCTTTGGTGTGGGGAACCTCTGGCAGGTTGAAATGCATTATGGGCCTTTTGGGTCACTTCCTGGACCAAAGATTAGCTGCTGCTGTGACAGTTCCTGACAAGTCTAGCTTCCAGTAGGGTTTGTCTTCTGTTCCTTACCTTTCTCATAATCCATTCAATCCTACTTTCCTACAAGAAGAAGAAATCCCACACATACTTCAGAGAAGAACTGTTGATCTTAGAAGTCTCTTGTTTCTGTGCTACTCCTGCTGTCTTGACCCTAAAGTTTCAGCTGAGGTTTAAGTATGCAGGCTCTCTGCTGTGAGGTTTAGAATATTCAGAAGTTAGAACAGATACTACCTCCCCTACTTTGCAAATCATCTCTCAGAGTTAGAGATGATAGATGTAAAAATGTGATGAGAATATCACATGGAAAAGAATATATCATGGAATAGAAGTGTCAAAAGTTAAGTGCTTCATTCAACATGAGTTATTTCAAGAAAGTATCTGGAAATTCAAATATTCTGCTTTTGATTGATGTTTGTCACTTTTCCTGATTTCCCTCTGTGTTATGTAGGCGTTGTGTAGCATTGTTATGTACCTAAGTAAGGTATACTTCCAATTAAGAAGAAACCTCTGCAGTAGAAGCATTTCTTTGACTGAAGCCTTTCTCTGGCTGTTGAAGTTGGCCTTGCCCACCTGTACAGCAGGTGAGCTGCAAGGGAGGATTAATTCCCAGGCGTATCCCTCCAGCATTGACTCATGAGAGTCAATGTCCAGCTCCCACAGTCTTACGGCATTAGTCAGGGTTCTCTAGAGGAACAGAACCAACAGGAGGTATGATTATAAAAAGGGGATTTATTAGATTGCCTTACAGAAGTTGTGTAGTCCACAATGGCCGTCTGCAGACTGGTGAGTTGAAGGAACCAATAGCTGTGCAGTCCAAGATGCTGAAGACTCAAAACAAGAGGGATCAACCATGCTACCCCAGTCCAAGACTGAAGGCTTCTGGAAACTTCCTGGGGAATCACTAGCAGAGTTTACTTGAAAGAGTGAAGGAGTGAGAGTCTGATATCCTCAGGGGATCACAGCAGCAATCAAGAACCCATTCAAGAAGTGTTGAGCTTACATCTGCTGCCGCTTCCTTGTTCTTCCAACTTTTATTCCATTCAAATCTCCAACCTATTGGATGGTGCTGCCCACACTGAGGGAGAGTCTTGACTTTACCACATGCCAATCATTCCTAGACATATCCTCCTTGATATATCCAGAAGCCTCCTAATCTTCAGCATCTCTAAATCCAATCAAGTTGACAATTCAAATTAACCATTACACCTAGGAACACGAATTCTACACGATTCCTGGCGGTTCCCCAGCAGGATTACAATCTAGTCATCCACATTGGGAGGTGTTTGGGAATATTCCTTCATTGTCTGCCTTTCCTCCCCTCTCTCCCTTCCTCATTTCCCTTCCCCTATTATTGGCATGTCCTTCATCTCTCAGATAAAATACCTGCAAGGGCTCAGGGTCTGCTCCAGGGAAGCCAAACTTAGACACCTCCCAAAGCATAGACAGAGATCTTGTGCTAGATTTTGACAATATTATATTGTGTTACAACGAATTCTTGTTTTCACAAAAACAGTGAAAAGTGTCGTGTAAGCTCATTGTGTCAACCAGTATCACGAAATTCTTTGATCACTTTGATTTAATAATAACCAGATTGTGGTGTGAATTTCAGCTTGTTTACCAATGGGGAATATCTTCTGAATAATAATGTTCATTGGTACTAATGATACCTTATATTTGAATAGCACTTTACGGTTTAGAAATAAATTTAACATATATCTGCTTAGTCCATCACAGGCAAAGAAAAGAGGAATGCTTTTCCAAATTCCAAGGTTGTGTCATGCTACTTAAGTATCCAAGCAAATACTGGAATCCAGCCTCATATTTCCTGTATCTTCCCTGCCTGATCAATCTTCCAGAGTAAGCAAAGTCAGCCATCTCTCTTTCCAACTACATGAGGAAAAATAGAGTTCAAAGGGCTTCTGGAAACAAGAGGTGGCTCATTTTTAGCAACTTTAGCTTCCATGGTTAAAAGTTAGATGACACATTTTCTGGCTCTTTCAGCCCAAGAAGAGTGCTTTTGCTGGTTTTTTTTTTTTTTTTTTAATCTAGGATGAAGTAGGCTGAAATGATAATATTCTACCATTTTTGATCAGATGATTTGGATATGAAGTATACCCTGAAAAACTCATGTTTGTCAGTGAAGGGATGTTCAGAGGTGAAATGATTAGATTATGAAAGCTCTAATGCCATCTGTGGATTAATCCATTTGATTTGAATGGACTACTGGTTGATAACTGTAGGCAGGTGGGGCACATGTGGAGGAAGAGGTCACTGGGTGTGTTCCCTTGAGGATGATCTATTGTCCCTAGTTCTCCTTGTTCTCTCTCTCTCTCTCTCTCTCTCTCTCTCTCTCTCTCTCCCCCCTCCTCTCTCCCTCCCGTCTCTCTCTCCCTCTCTCTTTCTCTCTCTCTCTCTCCTTCTTTCTTGGCTCCCGTGAGTGGATCAGTGATCTCCACCATGCCTATTCTCCATGATGTTCTGTCTCATCTTTGGCCCAGAGCAGTGGAGTCAGTAAACCATGAACTGAAGTGCTGAAACTCTGAGCCCCAAATAAACTTTTCCTCTCCTAAGTTGTTCTTATCAGGTATTTTGGTCACAGAGATGAAAAACTGACTAACACATTGGATAATTGACTAAGTACTAGAAAAATTAGATAAAGAGAGATAACTATTTTACATACTATAACAAAATTAATTCCAGATGGATGAGTGATTCAAGTGAGGTCAATGAAACTGCAGAAGTGCTAGAGGAAAATGTTAGGGGAATTATTAACATAACTTAGGTTAAGGAGGGGTTTTCTAAACATAGCACCAAATTGAAAATATAAGAAAAATAATTGATACATGTGGTTGCATGGCACTTGGAAGCTATGGTGGCAAGACTTGAAGGTCACAGGATGAAAGTATGTGAGCAGGACACTGACAGCTTCTAGTACAAAGGTTTCTTCTTTTTCTTCTTTCCTCCTCCTTCTCCTCCTTCTACTTCCTCTTCTTCTTTTCTCATGGTACTAGGGATTGAACCCAGGGGCACTCTACCACTGAGCTACATCCCCAGTCCCTTTTTCTTTTTATTTTGACACAGAATCTTGCTCATTGCCAAGACTGGACTTGAACTTGTGTTCCTCCTGTCTCAGCCTCCCAAGTTGCTGGAATTACAAGCATGAGCCATCGTACCTGGTCACAGGTTTCTTCTTCATTTGAAATACACCTTATTTATGTACATAACAATGCTAAACCAGAGAGGAAATTTTATTTTCTTTCTTTTTCTTAGAAAGGTGAATCAGGAAAAGAGATAAACATTAGACATTAATTTTCTGTATGGCAAGAAATACAATGAAACAGAACACTGGAAAAATATTTATAAAATATGATGGAGAAAGTATTTGTATTTTTATGCATTAAGAGTTCTTACAGATTAATAAAAGAAAATACAAACACACCAATAATAAAATGGCCAACGGACAAGATAATTTACAAAGAAATGCAAATTGCCTCTAAGCACATGACAACTATCCTCAACCTAATTAGCAATCATATAAATGTAAAATATAAAATATATTATTTTTGCCTATAGTATTGACTAAAATTGCTTAAATAATAAGATAAATGAATAAATATATAAAGAAGTAATAGAATCATATAATAGCATCCTTTTGAGGGAAGAAAGTGGCAATTTGAGAATAAGTATCAAAATTATAAAATATGCATTCTACTTAGGAGTTTGTCCTGATAAATTTAAAAAGATACAGATAACAATTTAACCACACAGGTGTTCATACTGCATTATTTTGCTATGTGCATTATGTATTATTTATATATTATGCACACACATAGTGTTCTTTTAAGTTGTAAATGAAGTGTATTCCCAAGTCGGAAACCCGGCTGCAAGTCAGGAATGTGAGTCAAGGAGCCTGGTGGTCTGGGTACTCTGGAAGAAGAAATGAGCAGTGTAAGGTTGGCGCTTTAATGGTATTCACTGTATGCAGATCTCCCCACAAAGAGGCTGCCATCTCCCTTCTTTACTTCAGCTGCTATTTCTTGGCCCCCAAAGTAGCTGCTTTATCCTCCTCTGTATATTTCTGGTGACTGAGGCTCACATGGTTTCACCTGATAGGACAAGAAAAACTACCTATCTAAAATCCTGCCTTTTTGCCAAGATGTGTCACCAGGGCCTCACCTGATAATGAAGCAGTGAGGACGATATCCATGGCCACCTGGTGAACTTCCAGTGACCTGGAGATGGTTACCTTGGCTGCACTCAACCTTTTTTTTGAGGGCTAATGACCCACACAACTAGATGCCCTGAGACACGAACCACAGTGTTGTGACTCCATGACAGTAGTGTGAGATGGAAAAATGTTACCAGGACCCACAAAAACATCTCTTCCCTCTCTTACATACTTTGTTCAAAATGATAATACTGCATTTGAAGAAACGAGGGGTGCCAACCAAGACCTCACCCATGAGGAGGAGGTTCACCAAATGTTCAGTGTTGCCTTGATCTCCATGTTGCTTCACCCAGAACATTGTTGCTCTTTCAATAGGTAAATGATCTTGCTGGCCATAAGACATAGACATACCTCCCAAGAGATAACAAGATCTTAAAATACATATTATGTATGAGTAAGTCAGTCCTGCGAAGTAAAACTCCCTAGATATGGTGTGTGTGTATGTGTGTGCGGGTGCGCACACACGCACGTGCACACACGCATGCATGTGGCATGCATGCAGAAATTTGTATTTTTTATACAAATAGGAAATATAGTTGACAACCCATCACAGGAATGAATACTTGTATTATCAGAAGTTTGCATTTCATCCCATTTCAGGTAGATTTCCCTAGAAAATGACCTGATTATTAGCATTCAAATGTAATGGAGAATCTGCACTGAAGTAAGGGTCTAACATGACCTTCCAGTGGAATGATGACAAGTGGCATAAACCTTCTGAGTTACTATGGCCCAGGAACATCTGTTGGTAATCCCCAGGAAGTGTCAAGGAGTCCCTGGTGCTTCCCAATGGTGGAAGTCATTTTATTGCTGCTGTTGTTCTCATTTGAATGAGAAAGTAACTTTTTCCATCCAAAATGAATGGGAGCTAGGAATAGAGACTGTGGGGATAAACGTTAGAGGTAGAACTAAGGGAATGAGCAATGCCACAGAGAAGAAAGAGGGCGTGATTTAGAGGAAGTGAAGAGAATCCTGGGATGCCTGAATAGAAAGCATGAATGCAAAGGGGCAAGTCGTGTGAGAAGATGGCTCTGGAGGGTTGGGAAAGAGCCAGGTCCTTGGAACACATGGTCATCCCAGCTATCTGCTGTGAGTCATTGGACTTAGCAAGAAAGAGGCAGTTGGTACCTTTGTGAAAGCAATTTCTGCAGAGTGATGGAACCAGAAATCAGATTACTATAGACCCAAGGGACAAATGGGAGGTGGGAAAGTACAACCTGTCATGTCAATTACTCTTCAAAATGCTTAGTTATGATGAAAAAAATATGCAACTTGGAAGATATATGATTGAGAACAGATCGCTTTGTTTTGTTTTGATTTAAGAAGGCAGAATAGATTTTTTTTTATCTATCGGAAAGAGTTGGTTTGTTTGACAAGATTAACAATGAAGGGCAGAGAGAAGATAGCCTATGTCCCTGAAGAGGTGAGAGGATGATGGGAAATGAACTGGGAGGACTCTGGGAGGGAATGACCTTGAAACAGATAAGAGAGGTCTCTTGCCTTGAGCCAAGAGAAGAGGAGGTGAGGGTAGGTGGATAGAGAGGTCATTATGTGTGGGTGGAAAATTAAGGAAGTCTCTATTTACCAGTGAATTAGGAGATAGAATTGTCTGGGTAAGGAGGCTGGAGGAGAGTGGGGGAAGTATCCATGGGCATTGTGGGCAGTGTGAACAAACAGCCAGTACACAGACAATTACTACTGAGGGAAACTTGGGGATTATTGTGGGTTATATTTTTAAATAGGTTTCCAGTGGCTCATATAATTAACACTTAGGTGGGTAGAGAAATAGAGAATAAAGCTAGATGATTCTTCACATTCTTTTTCATTCTATTTTCATTTTCCATTTCTAGATGTAAAGAATTGAATTATACACTTTTTTCAGTTTGCAGCCTGGTTGAACCATCTTGTTCAGTGGTTCTCAACCTAAGCTGTGCTTCAGAAGCATCCGGATAGTTGTTTTCAGTACGGATAGTGTACCCCAACCCAGAGATATGGTCTTGAGTTGGGCCAGGGACGCATAAATTTTAGAGCAACCCAGTTGATCCTAATGGTAGCTGGGACAGAGAACCTCTAATCTTAGCCAAACCTGGGAAGGCTCCTTTTCAGTTCCTTGGTGGGGAACAACTGGAAATTTATGAGATACCTACTGAAACTATTTTGAATCTTGATTTATAGATTTATCTTTAACTCCAGTAAATGTATATAGCTTTCACCATAAAGTGTCCTTTTCAATAAAAGAAATTCATTTGAATTTCTGCCAAGACCTGAGCTAAAGAACTCCTTCGGATATGGTTTTAGGTAGCTAGGGAGAGGTGACTGGGCACAAAGATCACTGGAACTCAGAGTGACCATCATGGTTACAGGTCTTGACAAATTGAGAAGCATCACTTGTGGGATGGCAGCTACTTCTACCTGACTGATGAGTGTGGTGCTCTTTATACTAGCAGAGCCTTTGGGGAAAGGGGTTCAGGAAAAGGTACCAGAACAAAGTGGATCGTACTGGCTCCTGTGTACCTCGGGGTGGGTTCTAAAGACTGCACACCCACATACACAAGTTCTCAGCAGGCAACAAAGAACTGCTATCCAGGTAAAGGTGGTAGAGGAATAGGAAGAGTGGGTAGAGTATTGAGGGAAGTGTGTGACCAGGGGAAATGTGCCAAACCTGCCCTTTGCATTTAGTTTAAATCATGAGAGGCAGAGGGGCATAAACTTATCCTTGACTTAGATGAGGGATGCAGTCTAGGACCTCTGCAGTCCTCCAAATCAAATCAACTACTTTTGACCTTGGCAGTTGCCTTTGCTGCTGGTTGCCTAGCACAGGGTGTGATTGAAGCTAGTGGAATAACAATTCCTGGGGCTTACATCATGCATTACCATGTACACCACCTGGGCCCTGGCTCTTCTTATTTTGGATACTTTTCAAGACTCAGCCTCGAGCTGATTCAGGGCCAGGGAAGCTGGCCACTTGCCCAACCCTGACCAACCTTGCTACCGCCCATTAAAAAGCTCGGCTTTCACCTCAGTGGTATGGAAAGCCTGTGGCCAGACAGCTCCTGGGCAGTAACCTGACATCACTGTGAGAGCTGGCAGGGTTGGTATTGGATGTGCAGACAGAGACGGTCAGGGAAGGAGGCTGGGCAAACTGACATGCAGGTTCTCATCGCTGACCTGGACACACCACGGGAGGCGAGAAGAGACATCTGCCATGATGCGTCATTAAGCCACGCCCACTGGCTCCGCCCTGATTTCACCCAGGAGTGGTTCCGCAAGCCCGGGAACATGTTGGATGACGCCTGACACTGTTCAACTTAAAAACAAATGTTACACAGACTTCCATTTCAATATTTTTGTTTAGAAGAGAATTATGTACTGGGGGGTTGCATATTTTATAGATAAGAAAATTTCATTAGACCCAATTTACCTATATCTTCATATTCTTCATCTTCCTCTTTTTTTTTTTTTTTTTTTTTTTCCCAGTCTTTTTTGCTCCACCAAGCCTCCCTTTTTTGCTGCATCAGGCTTTCCTCTAGCCTGGTAGGCAGCAACGTCCTTTTCATGTTCTTTTCTCTTTCTTTTCATGAGGCTGCTTGTCCTCTGCAGCAGGGTTATTCCACATCTCTCCAGGCTCTTTGCAATATCTCCAACAGATAAGGCGGGATGTCCTCTTTTGGTTTTGGGGTGATTCTCAGAACAGTACAAGAAGGAGGCTGAAGGAGGCCTCCTGGGTCCTTTGGGATTCTTCAGCTTCTTTTGTGTTTCCCCTGTAGGACGGACATAGGTCTGCATTTCTCTTTCATAACAGGTCATGTTTGCCTTTGCCAGGTCTTCACATTTTCCTTTCTATTTGGCAGACATGGTGTTCCCCCTCTCTGAGCACTTAGAAAACTCTGAGAAGCTGACTGAGGCATCTATGTGGGAAGTTTGCACAGAGTACCTCCCAGAAGTTTGCACAGAGTACCTGAGGCACTTTGCGTCTCAGCTTCTTGGGAGCTCCTTTATCCACCTGTAGTTGCTTTTCCTCAGCAAGATACAGAGCCACCCAGCACCCATCAGGCTCTCACTTGCCCTAGCACTGTCTCTAAAGAGCTCAGGATACGGGGCTGGGGAGATAGCTCAGTCGGTAGAGTGCTTGCCTTGCAAGCACAAGGCCCTGGGTTCGATTCCCCAGCATCCCCCCCAGTCCCCCAAAAAAGAGCTCAGGATACTACGGTGGCTGTAAGAGCAGGAGCCAGATGCAGCCTCCAGCCTCTGAAGAACATCTCACTGCATCTGTGTCTCACTTGCTGCTGACCTTGGACCAAGAGCAGCTGGGTCAGCTAGTGGGTAAGTATTTCAAGTCCTAATGGTCCTGTTGTTGTGCTGTCAATTATTACACCAGTTTAAGAGTTAGTAGCCCTTTGGTCTGATGACAGTGCAGAATCACAACAAGCTAGATAAAGCTCTCCAATGAAAGGAAGGGAAATTTGTAACAGAGTCAACTAATTACTCTCCAGCACAGCACTCTCTGGCCTTGGGCTTCAGCTAGGTGCCTCTGCACATATCACTTATTGGTATTTTCATTTAAACACTAACAAAAATGGAGAAAATCCTAAAATAAAAATAAATACTGTCTTTGTAGTAAAAAAAAAAAAAATGTGAGGCACCTTGAGCATTGCTTGGCCTATTTCCTTCCATTAAATTCTTTTATGCAAATTGCTTCCTCCCTCTGCCTTGGGCATAATAAATATTCATTGAAGGAAGGGGGAAAAAAAGGAAAGAAATTGCACAAGTGGGAGAAGAACTAAAATGAAAAGATTTCCAAACCTTGCTCTTACCAGCACCATGTATTTTACAACTAAAGATTAAGGGGAAATTGGCCCATTAATCAATCATGGAAGACATTCAGCAGAGGCATGACAACTGGACTATTTGGTGAAAACTATGGAAACCACTTACTCTGTAGGTCCTCACAATAAGTGGATTCAGTACAACCTATGGATTTATAAGAACAACTTTTGTGGGTGTTTACAAAACCTCTGGCTACAGATGAAAACTACTTTCAATCTGGAAAATCTGGTATTTAAGGAGCACATCTGATCTTCCTCATTCAATACTGTGAAACAACACTTCAGATTTCTGTAACCAGCGCTCATGATCTGGACAAATAAACATGTATGCTCTATATTGACCCTGCACCAACCCCCTTGCCTATGCATCTAATTTGATTCCAACGATTAATTGGAGAGGCAGGTATGACTCCATTTAGCATTTACCTCCTCTGTTGGACTTCCACGCTCAGGGCCACTATTCACCTACACTATTCCCCAACTAGGTACTGTACAACTAGGAATAGCCCCTCTCTGCCTTCCCACGGAAATCACGATAAAGGCTCTTGCCCACATTTTCCTCTTCATCTGCCTTCTAACTGGCCCTGTTATTCCCAGTGTGGCCCCTGTCTCAGGCCATGTTCCTCCTCTTGGAATCTGTGAATTTCACAGGCTGTCTCCTCCATGCATGCTGGCCTTCCATATTTATAATAATAAGACTCACAGTTTGATAGGCACACCCACACTCGTCCCTGCACTTACTTCAGTCAAGAAAGAAGAACCAGAGAAGAAAAACATCACGTCTTGTTTATTATTAGTATCAGTGTTCTCAAAGACAAATGAAGGCCTTTAGAAGTTGTGTTTGTTGCTTCCTCATCCATATAACAAAAATCCGAGCTAATCAACTTATAAGAGAACAGGTTTATTTGGGTTCACAGTGTGAGATGTTTCAGTCCATGGCCCTATTGCGTCAGGACTGTGGTGAGGCAGCACATCATGGCAGAAGGGCGTGGTGAGTCAAACTCACTCACCTCATGGCGAGCCAGGGAATGACAGAGAGGAAGAGGAAGGGGCTAGGCTAGAGTTCCACTCTCCCCTTTGAGGCACATCCCAAATGACCTAAAGGGGCCCTCTTCCGAAAAGCTCTATCATCTCCCAATAGTGCCATGCTGGGGACTAAGCCCTTAAAACATGGGTCTTTGGGGACCTCTCAAGATCCAAACCATAGCAAGAGTATAATCCAAGAGCATGAGAAAGAAAGACTGCTAATGTAATCCTTGAGTCCTCTCAAAGACCCAGAAAGTAGTTATTTGTTTACCCCTTCATTTTCATGACATTGTGATAAAGAGGAAGGAAAATGTCAAGATGTCTGTAAAAACTTCATTTTCATAGTCATGAGAGGGGGCTTAGAAAAGATTATCAACACTAGTCAAAAACAAAGTCATACTTTCCCTCTGGTCAGTCATCATTCTTACTTCATCCAGAAAGAGTTCTTCCACCCTGGCAGAAGCTTGTAAGTTAGCTGGTAAAGTTAGCTACCCTGGGACAGCTGGCCAAATTAGCATACTTATCACAGATAATTAAGCCAAACACTTCAGTTGAAAATAGTGATTAATCACCAAAATAACTCTACTCAGCCTGTGTCCTCACACTGTTCCAGCTGACACAAGTCTGCATTTTCTGAAGACATTCTCACCCTGACACCATTTTTGTGAAAATCGGCTAATGCATGAGTGAACTAGTGCTTCAGCCCCTAACCTTCAAATCCTCTCTTGCTTGAAGTGACTTCTATACATAGGTAGAAAGATACCATGTAACTATCTAAAACCCAAGTACTAAAATACCACCCAAATCTCACATCTTCTTTCAAAAACATGCTTTTCAAAGGAGTCTTAATCTTCCAAGATACAGCCAGCTTTCAATTATATGAGTCACACAGTTAATAGGGCTTAGCTGACCATGTTGACCCCAGGGAGTCACTATCAGCACTAGCTTCCATTATTCATACCTAAGTAATTGATGGAGGGACTACAGAGTGGAAGATTCTATAAGCGGGTACACCTAACCCAAACTGGGCATATACAGTACTTTTCAAAAGAGGATAGAGTATATCAGATATATTTGTCAGATTTTCATCACTGTAACAAAATACCTAACACAGGCTACTTACGAAGTAAGGAAAGGTTTATTTTGGCTTATCTTTCTGGAGGTCCAAGTCCAAGATCAGATGGCCCTATTAGCTTGATCCTCTGGTTGGGACAGCAGAGGGGAATGGTGGCAGCATGTGTTAAAGCAAGTGTTCACCTCTTGAGCTAGAGGAGAGAGAAAGAAAACAGGGGGGAGGGTCCCACAGCCCTTTTCAGGGTCATGCCCCCAGTGACCTCAGGACCACTCTGAAGGCCCCATCTTCTCAAGGTTCCACCGCCTCCAAATTGTGCCATCCTGGGGAACCAAGCTCATTCAAACCACAGCAGCAGGTCATAAAACTTGGTCAGTATTTGTCTTAGTATCAAGCTTCTCCTCACCTGGAATGGGGGTGGCATTCATTCTATAAACGTGGGAGTGCCCAGCCTGCCACTGAGCTCTCTGCTGATACACACACTCTTTTATGCCTAATCCCAGACTCAGACCCCTCAGCTGCTCCTTTGTATCTCTACCTGGATCCACCCAGGTACCTTGAGCAGGTTGTGCCCCAATCTAAACTGATTACTCACCCACGCCCCATATCTCCCAAATGTCCTAATTTTAGTAAGATGGTCACTACCTCACCAGGACAAAACCCTACATCGTCTTTGATTCCTCCAGCCAGTCCTCTCGGCACTACCTTCTTCGTACATCTCAGATTCGTCCCTGTGTTTGGTTGTCACTGTCACCTTGATTTCAGTCTTTCTCAGGAGCCACTGTAATCGTCCTCCCCAGGTTCCTTCCTGCATCTGCTCCAGTTCCCTTACACATCACTCTTGCCATTGCAGCCAGAGGGGATGGTTTTAACATATCAGATCATGTCCATCAAGAAAATCTTCATTAATAAATGTATTAGACACTTATAATCAATGTGTCAGAGTCATTTATTTTAATCAGACCTGAAGGGAGAAAGTCAAAGACTTGATATTTTCTTGGGGGAAAAAAATAAAAAGAAGAATTCAAATCCAATGGGAATTACAGAGAGTGGGTTGAGTACAATTTTCTATTCCAATCAATTACTATATTGCTTTAGGATTGATGCTTTAGGTGGTATTTCACTAAGTCCAGACACGTCTTTAAAAAGTCCTTATAAACCAGCCAGGACACCTTCATCATGAGTTAAAACAGGACAAGGCTCAACCTGATACCAAGGGGCCTTCGCCCCAACACAGGATAGGACTGGGTTTGGACTGACTTTCTAAGAATCGCCAAGTGGAAAGTTCTGTAAATAAATATTCTGAGCCTTTTTTTTTTCTCAACAATGAGCCATAAAAGGCTTTATAGCTTAGGGCCTGCCTCCCCATGACAACTGAGTCAACATTATTTCAACTTCCTAAGGTTCTTTGCTAACGACTGCTTATTAGAGGTTTGCAGTCTCTGGTGTCAGCATAATTTTAACGACTATTTTAATAGCCCTATCAAAGTCATAGGTCTTTTGTAGTTTTCCTATCCTGCATTAAAGAATGTGGAATGTATAATTTTCTCCATCCGCATGTTACTCTTCCACCTAATACCACTGTGTGGTTTCACTTTTTTTAAACCTTTCTTTTTTAAATTTGTTGTAATTTGTTTTAATTAGTTATATATGACAGTAGAATGCACTTCGATACATCATATATACAGAGTATAATTTCTCACTCTTCTGGCTATACACCATGTAGAATACCACCAGTAATATAGTTATATATGTACACAGGGTAATAATGACTGACTTATTCTACTATCCTTCCTATCCCCATTCTCCCTCCCCTCCCTTCAGTCCCCTCTACCTAATATAAAGTAACTCTATTCTTCTTTTAGCACCCCCCCCCACATTGAGAATTAGCATCCACTTATCAGAGGAAATATTTGGCTTTTGTTTTTTGGGGATTGGCTTATTTCACTTAGCATGATATTCTCAAGCTCCATCCATTTACCAGCAAATGCCATAATTTTGTTCTTCTTTAAGGCTGAGTAATATTCATATATATATATATATATATATAAAATATCAATCAAATTATTTTTATCCATTCATCTGTTGAAGGGCACCTAGGTTGGTTCCATAGTTTAGCCACATTGATGTGGCTGTGTCACTATAGTACACTTTTTTTAAAGTCCTTTAAATATAAACCAAGGAATGGGATAGCTGGGTCAAATGGTGGTGCCAGTCCAAGTTTTCTGAGGGCTCTCCATACCGCTTTCCATAATGGTTGCACCATTTTGCATTCCCACCAGCAATGTATAAGTGTATCTTTTTCCCCACATCCTCACCAACATCTACCGTTGTTTATATTCTTGATAATTGCCATTCTGGTTTCACTTTTTAAAATAAGACTCCTTATCCTGAAGTCAAGGTGCTGGGGCAGTGCCCTCCCGGCTGGTTGGTCCTCCCCCGCCTATCCCATCCGTACCCAACAGCTTCCGACCTCCTTTCTCCTCCTCATACATTCCCCACTCTTTTGCAGGATTCCTTTTACTTCTTCCCTCTGCTTTAATGCTCTTCCCTGACTCTTTTCATGGCTGATACTTCAGGTCTCAAATTAAACATCAGTTTGGACTACCTAGACTACTTACCTCTGCTGAGAATGGGTTCAGCTGCAGGTGACAGAAAACCAGAGAGAGACAGGTGTCTCTGACTTCTGTGCATCATTATTGGCTCTAATTCAGTTGTTTAATGGCATCACCGGATTCTGAGCCCTTTTTTTTTAATTTTTTATTTTTTTGTAGTTGTAGATGGGCAGCATGCCTTTCTTTTATTCATTTATTTATATTCGGTGCTGAGAATTGAACCCAGTGCCTCACACATGCTAGGCAAGTACTCTACCACTGAGCCACGACCCCAGCCTGGTTCTGAGCCCTTTTAAACTTTCTGCTCTATCACACTTTTGTCTTTATGCTCACTCTCTCATGGTCTCAAGGAGGCTATTCCCAGTTCAGATGGCACATTCTTTTGGTTTGAGGCAGGGAGTGTGGAGGGAAAGGCATAAGGTTTTCTCCCCACCAAGCAGGAACTGACACCTGTCTTATTTCACCCCACCAGTCAGTTGGCCCTAGAATCTCACTGGGTTTTATGACTGACTACTTTCAACCCAGTTGCTCACCAGCGGAAGTTGGATACCACAGTGATTGAGGCCAGTTGTGACTCATCTCTGTACCCTTTCATGATCAAGGAATCTCCATCTGCTTCCTGAGCACACTAGGTCCTATTAGAAGGAACAGGGCTGGAAGAGGAGGGTGCTGACCAGCCTCTGTTGCATCCCTGTTACCTTACATTCTGTCATGTCATCCTATTCATGTCCTTTAGTGCAGCAGCCAGACTCTGTAAAGTTTTGTATAACTCTTACTGTTCATTTGTTTGTCTATTGTCTGTCTTCCCAACTGGAAGGGAAGCCCTGCCATAAGGGCAGGGACCTCATCTGTCTTGCTCATGGTTGTAGTTCCAGGGTCTGTCAACCAGTAACCATTTCTTTGGATCTATGAGTACAAATACCTACTGCTGTTTTTTGGACCGCTCCTTACACTTCAGCTGCTTTGCATATGTTAATGCATTTAATGCTATTCTGTGTGGTCTGTATAAGTCTCCCCACATAACAAATGGAAAGACTGAGGTTTGGGAAAGTTATAACACCTACAAAGTCTTCACAGTGAGTGACAGGGCTTGGATTTGAGCTCCAGTATCCAGCTCTAGCCCTAAGTGATCCTTAGGTACCTTTTACATTCATGGAATGATGTAACCTAGTGACCTAAGGATTACTTATGCCTAGAGCTTCATGTCCTCTTGGCCTACCTGTTTCCAGTGCAGGTGGAAGAAATGATTCCTTGCTAGCTCTTCTCAGTTTGGGCAGACAGAGTGCAGGATGTTCTATGTTGCCACAACATCAGAGTCCACTGGCCCTATCCATTGAAGCCTGCAGGTGCAGAAAATTTAGTTGGTTCTTGGATGTACCCTCAAACAACCGGGACTGGGGGAAGGATGTGAGTGAATAAATTCTTTGGCCTCTGTACTTCAGGTGGGCAATACTGGGACTCCATATGCTTCTCAGAGTTCCAGTGGAAGAGATTCCACTACATGCCTACAGTATAGTGCTCCTGTTGCAGACAGAATAATGGACACTCCAAATTATCTACATCCTAACCCCAGAATATGTGAATTTGCTCTTTCATGGCAAGGAGAGTTTTGCAGATGTGATTGAGTTAATGAGCTTGAATTGGGGAAATTATCCTGGGTTATCTAGGTGAGCCCAATCTAATTACATGAGTCCTTAAAAGCAGAGAAATTTTCCCAGCTGTGGACAGAAAAAGCCATGATAACAGAAAAAGGGTCAGAGAGATGTGACTTTGTTGGCTTTGAAGATGATAGAAGGGACCACAAGCCAAAGAATGTGAGTAGCTTCTAGAAACTGAAAAAGGGAAGGAAAAGTTTCCCTCAGAGAGACCCCAGGGAGAAACACAGCCTGACTTGAGACCTTGATTTCAGCTCAGTGAGACCTATGTTGGACTTCTGGCCTACAGAACTATAAGATAATAACGTCGTGCTCTGTTAAGTCTTTATATTTGTAGTCATTTGTTATAACAGCAAGTGGTAACTAATGTATCCAATATTATTAGCGATGTCCTTATATTAGCTTTTCCTCTTTCCCTATCTCTCCCCATTTCTTAACTTCCATTTTTCAGGATTATAATTCCCAAAGCCCACATCCTTTCCTCATGGACACTCAAGTTCAGATCATGGACATGTTTTCTACTGGTCTTTCTGGTCCCTTCCTCTGACCCCCATACCTCGTCGTCAATGAGTCTGAAATACATTCAGGGAGCAGTTAAGAGTCTTCAAACTCCATGCTTCTAAACAAATTAACAAGTTGTAAATACAACCATATCTTTCTAAAATGAATAACTAACACGTGCTTGGCTTCTGGTGTTTTAAAAATTATGTGGTTATTTCAGATTACATATTTTGCTGATTATTATTTCTAAATGTCATCACCATGATTTATGCCACTTGAAAGGAAATGGATGCCTTAAAGAAATGATCATTAAAACAGAATGGAGCCCAACTATTTTAATGGAATGAAGATCCTTTGAAAATGTACTAGTCTGTATTGCCCAATCATTATATTGATACCATTAAGGACATATTAGGGATCACTGATATTGGAACATTATCATCAGAAATGTTCAGCACTAGGTCCCACAAAAAGTATGTCTATGTGATACACAAGTGTTCAGTTACTCACATTCCACCTAGTTTCAAATCCTAAAGAGAATGTTAGTGTGTCTTTAAAGGTATCCTAACCCATGTGCCAGGAGCTGGGAAATAATTTGCAAGGCAGCATGGATTTCGAGAGGTGGTGGCAGATCCAGTGGCAGACAGTATGCAAGAGTTTCTATTCTACATAACCAACCTCCTAGCCCCTTTACGTTTCTTCATGACACTCTTTTCCCATAACTAGTTGTTATCTTGCTAAAGTTTGATCAGGTGCAGCTCATGTGTTTTACAAGAATTATTAATGAAAGCCACAAGTGACCCAAAACAGTCTGGCTCAGAAATTCTCTTGTGCACATAGATCTGCCTTAAGACAGAGGTGGCTATAAATAGCAGGCCAGGCAGTAACTCCCCAGGCTCCACCCCAATGCTCCTGTAACTTTGGCCATTTGTTCCCTGAGCAGGCAGAGGGCAGCTGTCTGCAGCGCTCACTCTGACTGACAACTGCTCAGCGTCAGGGCCAGAAATGACGGCTGCGGGGAGCTCCCACAATGTCACCATGGTCACCATCATGAAAGCTGCCTCCCTGCAGCTGCCCAGTGCTTCCTCTCCTGGCTCAATAATGTGTCTTTGGACAGTGCCTGGTTTAAAAGCCAAAGGCTGCTGCTCAAAGGAGACATAAGGTCTGCATCAAACTAGATAACAAGTAACCAGCATATAAATCTCACCATCCCCACACCCATCCACAGTGACAGGCAGGTTAATGCCTGAGAGCTGCGCCTCACGGTGTTGGTATCTAGTAACTGCAGGACTATTCGCCATTCCATTGGAGAGCAAGTGGGGAAGTGGACAAATGGGAACCTTTAAGTGGCTCTGCTCCCAGGTCGTGCACAGACCAGCCATGACCGAGTGCCGAGAATTAGGGTGAGAATTCACACAATTCCATGTACTGACGACAAGGAGAGAGGAGGAGAAGGAGGGAGAAAGGCCAAGGGAAGGAAGGAGGCTTTGTTCCAGAAACTGGAATTCATTCCGAATAAGAGGTTGAAGTCTGTAGTTTGTCTTTGGTTCCTGTCTCTTGGAAGTGTGTTTGGGATTCCTCTTTTCCCAGGGACCAAAACTATGGCAGCCTTATTTGAGTCAGGTGGGCTCCTGCTTCTGACCCTTCTTCCTTTTCAAAAACAGCCTGTCCTGTGCTCCCATCCTCTCTGTCCTGATGTTTGCTGGCTGACAAGGAGTAGTGACAGACAAATATAGAAGTCATGACAACTAGCCAAGATGTTTTATCTTTTAGAGAAAAACAGTTTTTCTCTTCAGGTAAGGCTACACAAAAGGCACCTTTCTTGAACACTGATTCCCCTG
The DNA here is from genome assembly GCF_902686445.1 of Sciurus carolinensis. Classification (NCBI taxonomy): domain Eukaryota; kingdom Metazoa; phylum Chordata; class Mammalia; order Rodentia; family Sciuridae; genus Sciurus; species Sciurus carolinensis. The sequence goes on from NC_062227.1 coordinate 34,223,447, forward strand.
CAGAATGCACAGCAGTGGATCCACACCAGCTCAGCCCCACCCTGGCCTCTGCCTGGCTCTGTCCTGTCCCCTCACATCTCGGTGATGACTTGCTTCCTCACTTCACTTGCTCTTCTATGCAGGGTTGCTTAAAGGTCACCTCCCTGGAGACTGCCTTCCTGTCTCATCATCAAAAGTCGCTCTCCATCCATCTGTATCCCCTTCCCTTGCTCTATTTTCCTTTCTTAAACTTCAGCACTGGTTAACTTTCCATCAACTGCTACAAAGGTCTGTTGGTACCACAGTTACAAAGGTCTGTTGGTATCCCCTCTAGGATAGAAAGGATGCAACCATCACATGACAACCCACATGCTCCCTCTGTGCCAGGGAGCAAAACCACCTTTCCATCCTCTCTGAGAAAGGAGAGTTCACACACAGATTCTGTGGCCAGTGTGACTCTCCATGTCGGTATCCCTTTCTTCAGAAAGTGGAAATTCCCTGGCAGCCCAAGTTTCTAATCCATGGAAAGTTTGAGGTTACATACAAATAGTTTCTTGAGTGATTGTTGCTTTTTTAGTGTGTGTGTATATATATATATATATGTGCGTATATACATATATACACCACACACACACATACACAAAGGAATAATCAAAGACCCAGGATTTATTTTTAAATTACTTTTAAACAAGCACATACAGATCTAAAGCGGCAATTTTTTCCATGTGGAGTGAAATGTTGACCAAGAATGAAGATCAGAGAACACAGGAGTCTGGGTGAATCCACACAGTATCCAGCCCCTGGAGAACCAGCTAGAGAAAGAATCAGAAATAGGGAATTGGGAAGCAAGGGAATTGCCCTTTAGAAACTTCCTCCTGTTCTTCCCGGTTCAATTGGACCTCTCTTGTTGCTCCAGGTGCCCAACCCCAACAAGGCCTCTTTCTCTCCACTGCTTAGCAGAAGCAGCGTATCAGGAAGGAATTCATCCAAATTGTTTGAAAATAATGACTCTAACTTAAAACACTATGTCACCCAGGAGTTGCAGGTATTTCAGACAGATGTAAGATTCATCTTTTTTGGGGGGAGGTGGGTACTAGAGATTTGAACCCAGGGGCACTCAACCACTAAGCCTCATCCCCAGTCTATTTTATATTTTATTTAGAGGCAGGGTCTCACTGAGTTGCTTAAGGCCTTGCTAAGTTGCTGAGGCTGACTTTGAACTTGTGATCCTCTTGCCTCAGTCACCTGAACTGCTGGGATTATAGGCGTGTGCCACCGCACCCAGCCTTAGGGGTCTCTTTTATAATCCCTTAGAACCTGATGACCTTCCAAAAAACCCCACCTGCTAATACCACTACATCAGAGGTGGGATTTGAGCATGAATTTTGTGGGGACACCAACATTGAGATCATAACATGTGTTATCTTGGTCCTAATCTTCTGAAAGAGAAAATACTCAAAATAAACACTTGGCTACCCCCAAATGAATTACTACTTGAAAATTAATGCTGGTCAAGTAACTCATCAGATGTGTAAAAATATTCAGGCAATAAAGCAATCTGTGGGTAATTTATTTTCAAGTATGTACTTGTAAAGCAAATACTGCATTTCAGGTTGATTTTAAAACTTATAGGGAAGACATTTCAAGATAAATAAGAATATCATGATAAATAAAATGTAGGACATTACCCAAAGCAAATTTCCAAATTTTCTTTTTGGATTACCTGAACTAGATCTGTGATCAGGAGAAGGCCCAGTTAATTTATGCCTGTCAGTTGCCATGAGATAACTATAGGTACATAGGAAGGTACCATACACACACAAGCGCGAGTTCTGCTTTGCTCTTTGTTTTTCGTACTTTTTGCTCAGCCTTCTACATTTTAATTACTTATAATCGTTATCCTCCCACGCTCACACTAGCATATAACCTTCAAATGGTCTTTTTTTCTGTTCGTTCACTGATGTATTAACAGTGTCTGGCATGTTGCATGAATAAAAAAATCTCACCTCTTTTGAGAAAAAACATTACATTCTCCAGATAAAATTCAAGCATTTAATCAAATTCCAGAGGCATGTAAAACCTCCTATTCTCTAAAGCCCAGACCAGCATTTTCCAGAGCAGAGCCAGGGAAATTCCTGAGGGGAAAGAAGAGGTGGTAGCTATTCTGCCAAGACTGTCAGAGAAGGAGATTAGAGGACCGACTGCTCAACAACAGAATGGGTGGGTGACTTTTGATTTAAAAGAAAGAAAAGGAAGGAAGAAAAAGAGAGAGAAAAAAAAAGAAAGAAAGAAAGAAAGAAAGAAGGAAGGAAAAGGAATCAAAAGAAAAGAAAAATAAGAACCAAAACATTCATGAGAATTCCCCTTTTGTTAGAAGATGTTCTAAAAAGAAAATAAGATTGTTGACTAAGGTTTCAAGTACAGATTATTTGGTTTCCACTCCACATAGTATACATAGTATGTAGCAAATTCTTTCAAAGGGATTAATCTGCTGCAAATAAATGCCCCTAACTGTTAGGCTTTGTATCTAGAATGTCTCCCCAAGTTCCATGGGTTCAGAGGTGGGACTTTGAAAAAGGGATTGGGGCTTTTCCAGATCATGAGGGCTCTGACCTTATCAGCAGATGCAGATTAACCCATCGATGGCTGAAGGAACTTCCAGGAGGTGGGACCTACTTGGTTACTGGGGACTTATCCTGGAAGGGTTTATCTTCTCCCCAGCCTCTCCTCTCTCTTCCTCCCCACCTTTCTCTCTCCCTCTCTCCCTCTCTCTCTCTCTCTCTCTCTCTCTCTCTCTCTCTCTCTCTCTCTCTCTCTCTCTCTCTCTCTCTCTTCATCTCTGCTTCCCAGCTGCCATGAGTTGAGGAACTCTGCTTTACCAGGCTCTTTCACCATGATGTTTCTGCCATAGAATCAGCCGACCATGGACTAAAGCATTCTAAACTGTAAGCCAAAATATATCTTTCCTCCTAAGTGGTTCTTGTCAGGTATTTGTCACAGTGACAAAAAGCTGACTAACACAGAAAATCTTCAGGCAGTGCACCTGGTTGTACATTTTGCTTGGAGGAAAAATGGCCAGGTGTGTGGTTGTATACCAATTCATCTGCTCTAGCCAATGGTTTGGCTGGTCAAGGACTTGGAAGGTACATGATTGGAAAAATTGGTGACAAAGACATTTGAGGAAGAGGTCTGTGAATAGACCTCTCCAAATGGGTGAAGAACGTGAAGATATTTGTATTCCATGTAAATGTTCCTCAAAAGGTAACCTGAGCAGACTAGGACTTTATTTTTTTTTATTGTAAACAAATGGGATACATGTTGTTTCTCTGTTTGTACATGGAGTCAAGGCATACCATTTGTGTAATCATAAATTTACATAGGGCAATGTTGTTTGATTCATTCTGTTATTTTTTTTCCTTCCGCCCTACCCCTCCCACCCCGACTAGGACTTTAATAATCAAGTGAATAGGATGACCTGGTCTGTGGATAGCAGTCAACCTCCTTTGCAGTCACCTTGTCATTGCCCAATGGGCTCATGGAAGCAGGGATGGAGATTATGCATGGGTTCAGCAATATGGTCTTTCACTCACCACAGCTGACCTGGCTGTGGCCACTGCTGAGTGCCCAATCTGCCAGTAGCAGAGACTGACAGTGGGCTCCTACTATGGCAACAATTCCCAGGGTGATCAGCCAGCAACCTGGTGGCAGGTTGATTATATTGGACCACTTCCATCATGGAATGGACAGTGCTTTGTCATTACTAGAATAGATACTTATTCTAGGTGTGAATTTGCCTTCCTTGCTTGTAATGCTTCTGCCAAAACCACCATCCATGTACTTGATGAATGCCTTATTCACATTCATTATATTCCACACAGCATGGCTTCTGATCAAGGAACTCTTCACAGCCAAAGAAGTGTGCCAATAGGTTCATGCTCATGGGATGCACTGGCCTTCCAGTGTTTCCCACCAACCTAAAGTGGATAGTTTGATAGAACAATGGAATGGCCTTTTGAAGGTGCACTTACAGGTCCAACTAGGTGACAATACCTTGCAGGGCTGAGGCAAAATTCTCCAGGAGGCTATGTGTGCTCTGAACCAAAGTCCAATATATGGTACTGTTTCTCCCATCACTAAGATTCCCATCACTAAGATTCACAGGAATCAAGGGGTGGAAATGGGATGATACCACTCACCATTACCCCTAGAGACCTCTAACAATTTTTTGCTCCCTAGTCCCACAATATCATGCTCCACTGACCTAGATGTCTTAGTTCCAGAGGTAGGAATGCTTCTACTAGGAGACACAATGACGATTCCACTGAACTGGAAGTTAAGGCTTCCTTCTGGCCACATTGGGTTCCTCATGCCTCTGAGGAGAGGATAAAAAGGGACTTGTCATATTGGCAGGGATGACTGATCCAGATTACCAAGGGGAAATTGGACAACTCCCACAATGGAGGTAGAGTGTGCTTGAAGTTCAGGAGATCCTATAGGGTGTCTCTTAGTATTACCATGCCTTGTTATTAAGGTCAGTGGAACTATGACAATCCAATCCAGGCAAGATGACAGACAGCCCAGATCCTTCAGAAATGGAGGTATGGGTCACTGCTCCAGGTAAAGAACCAAGACCTTCTGAGATGCTTGCTGAAGGCAGAGGGAATATAGAATAGGTTGTAGAAGAAGGTAGTTATAAATACTAAATAAACACATGACCAGTTACAGAAACAAGGATTATAATTGTCATGTCAAGTATGTCTTTCCCTTTTTGTTAAAAACATTTATACATGTATACACATATTTTAAGCAGATACCTTTGTTTTCTCTCCTCTCTCATTCCTTTACTATATGATATAATATCGCTTGACTTGATATTAGTACTTTAGTCTTGTTAAGTCTACATTGTAGTATTTAAGTTGTGGGATATCAGGAGAAGGGTAAGCATCACTTAAAAACTTTGCCTCCTATGTATCCCATTTGTTTACAATAAAAAAAAAAAACTTTGCCTCCTATTCTGGGATAATAATTAATGTATTTTCAGTTGTATGTAGGATATCATGTTAGGTAGAATTACATTGTTGTTGTGTTTATTTGGAGATTAAGTATGATTTAAAGAGATATGGTTGGGTATCTAGTTGAAAAGGGGTGGCTTTGTGATGGTTGATCTGGATTGCTGACTCGATTGGATTAAGATTGTATATGCTCTGAGCCAAAGTCCAGTATATGGTACTGTTTCTCCCATCACTAAGATTCACCGGTCTAGGAACCAAAGAGTGGAAATGGGATAATACCACTCACCATTACTCCTAGAGACCTGCTAGCAAATTTTTGCTCCCTATCCCTACAACCTTATGCTCTGCTGGCCTAGAAGTCTTAATCTAGGATTAAAAGATTTCTGGGTGTGTCTATGAGTCTGTTTCCAGAAATGACTGATTGACATGTGGGACAGCAAACTGAAGGGTGAGCCCCACCCTGAGTGTGGGCAGCACCATCCTATAGCTGGGGGCCAGGTAGAACAAAAGCAGAAGGAGGAAGCTGTTTGGATCCAAGTTCGATTCTTCTAGAGCAGATTCATCTGTTGCTGCTGTCATTGTGGGTGGACACCAGAGTCCAGCTCCTTTACCCTTCAAACACGGACTTTCACTAGTGATTCTGTAGGGAGCTTCTAGGCCTGCAGGCTTGGACTAGGGCTCTATCTCATTCTGAGGCTCCAGCTTCTTGGACTGAGCAACTACTGGTTCCTCTGGCTGTCCAGCATGCAGACAGCCACTGTGGGACTATCCAGCTTCTGATCCTTTAAGTCAATGTAGTAAAACTCCTTTCATAATCATACGGATACATATCCTGTTGGTTTTGTTCCTCTAGAGAACCCTGATGAATGCACTACCATATAAAGAAATATGGTTATTGAATGTGTGGTCAGTGTCTGTGTGTAAATGTGTTTACCCTTTAACCAGAGCAATGAACATGACCTTGGGTTTATTACTAAGCTGCTCTGCATCTCATGTCCCTCAGATATACAAAGTAGCTAACAACACCAACCTACCCTGCATAGGGTTGTTTTGATGATTAAATGAGAAAACACATGGATAGCTGTGACTGACACATGACAGCTCAAAAAACACCAGCTGTTATTATAATCATCACCAAATCCTACCACAATGGGGTTCAAATTGCTTGTGGAAATGGTCTTACATAAGCATCTTTCACTCTTAGATTATGAACTGTGAAGATCAAGTTACTCTTTTCCAAAGGTGCCAGGCTTTCTCTCAGTGCAGGACATTTGCACTGGTTGATCACTCTGTCACTTTACCCATCTACTCCCTCATTATCCTTGCAGGCATGGATAATGTTTATTCATCACTGTATCTATAACCTGGAAAAACACCTAGCTTACAGTAGGAAGTCAAGGAATATTATTAAGAGAATATTATTATTTAATAACCATGTTAATGTTTTCTGTTATGTTAAATAACAATGTTAACAATACTATTGCCCATGTACGTTTTTAATAGCATCCCATAATAAATACCATAATAGATATCTGAAGTCTTCTTAAAAAAAAATATAGTCAAACAAAAAAAATCCAAATACCATGTTACAGGTTAAGTTTAGGGAAACAGCTTTAGGAAGACTGAGACAACATTAATCACTTAAACTTGGAGTTCAACGATTCATAAAATGTAAAGGCTTTTTGTTTCTGGCCAAAATGTAAGTTATAGGGATTAGATTTACCACCCACCAGAGACAAACAAACATGAAACAAAGTTTGAAAGCAGCCAGACATCAAGCAATGAAACATTATGGTCTGTGAGCGATGGGAAGTGAAGTGAGTCTTTGATTGCCCTAGATAACCCTCTTGAGCGTTTACAGGCCAGAGCCCAGTGAGGAATAAGTCCAGGTAGACACCAGCAGACTGAGAGCGGAGCAGATGAAGCTGAGAGTCAAGGGAGACCACAGTAGCTAGAATTCCCAGGGCAGGTTGCTGCACTGGGAGGGGAAACTGGGGCACCCCCGTCAAGGTTTCAGCGGAGTTCTCACTGATGCATGCACATGAAGCAACTGCCTAAGGCTGGGGAAAGAGCTACTCAAAATGAGAGGTAACAGTAGCCAGCACTGGAGCCCTCCAAGATAGTATGTTCCCACCAGCCAGACGGGAAACCTCCTGATGCACAGGCCAGTGGTAGCGTGCAGGAGACCTTGACTGAGCAGTGGGGAATAATGAGCCCTGGACTCAGCCCTGTTCCAGACTCACTTAACACATCTTAAAAAGCAAAACCTGGAAGCGTCAATTTGTTGCAATTTCTTCGCATTTCACAACATAACTCAGTAACAGTTACAGGATTATAAAACAGCCAGTATCTAACAAGATAAAATCCACAATGTCTTTATTATGGACTGAATGTTTGTGTCTCACACCCACCCCTCCCAGATTTATTATATTGAAATCCTAACTCCCAAGGTGATGGTATTTAGAGGTAGGATTTAGGGGAGGTGATTAGTTCATGAGGGTAGAATCCTTATGAATGGGATTAGTGCTCTTATTAAAAAAGAGCTTTTTTTTTTTTCTCTCTCTCTCTTTTTAACTCTCTACCATGTGAGGATACAATGAGATATTGGCAGTCTGTAACCCAGAAGAGGGGTCTCACTGGAACCATGCCAGGGACTTCCAACCCCCAAAACTATGAGAAGTAAATGTTATTTATAAGCCACCCAATCTGTACTCATTTGTTATAGCAGCCTAAACCAACAAAGACAACCTGGAACCTAATGATGATGATGATGATGACGGCAATGACAATGACAATGACAACAATAAAAATAAAAGAATTACCAGGCAAGCAAACAAGCAGGAAAATGTGACTCATAATGAAGACAGACTCAACTGAAACTGACTCACAACTGACACTAAGATGAGAGCTGAGATGTGTTCCACATGTTCAAAAATTAAGTAGATACATGTAAGCATAAAAAAATCAAAATCCATCTTCTAGAGAAGAAAACTGAAATGTATGAGATGTAAGGAACACAGGATGGCAGGTTAGACATGCAGAAGAAAAGGTTATTCATCTCAAAGACCTAGAAATTAAAGTTATATGAAATGAGCAAAGAAAACAATAAATAAAACAAGTGAACAGCCAAGCAAAAATCAGAACAAAATGGAGCAAAGAAAGGATAAATTTCATAATGAACAGAGTATTAGGCAACTGTGAGACAATTTCAACATAATATAATTACAAATGGAATCCCTGAAAGAGAGGAGCAAGACAGGAGTACATACTTGAAGAAATGATGAGTGAAATTTTTTCCAAATTTGATGAAAACTATAAACCCACAAATCCAATAAGCTCAGTGAGCTTCAAATACCAGAGACATAAAAAAAAGCAACATCTGGTCTGGGGTTGTGGCTCAGTGGTAGAGCGCTTGGCTAGCATGTGTGAGACACTGGTTTTGATCCTCAGCACCACATAAAAATAAATGAATAAAATAAAGATCCACAGGCCACAGGGCCTCCCTAGGGCCCTGTGGAGGCCTTGGGAGGCCCTGGGAGGTCCTGTGGAGGTCCTGTGGAGGACTTGGGAGGCCCTGGGAGGTCCTGTGGAGGCCCTGTGAGGTCCTGGGGAGGCCCTGGGACCTCATATATATATATATATATATATATATATATATATATATATATATTTTTTTTTTTTTTTAAAGCAACATCAAGGCATTTCAGTACTAAATTGCCCAGAAACTGTGATTAAAAAAAATTTAAATCAGCCAGTTGGAGAAAATAATACACATTGCATACAAAGGAACAAAGATAAAGTTGACATCAGACTGTCTTCTCACTTCCGTTGTTCTAATTAAAGTATAATAACATCTCTACCATTATTGAAAGATCACTCTCTTAGGCAAGCATGACCCTGATACCGAAACCTAACAAAGAATTTACAAGGTAACCACAGATTAATATGGCTCATAAAGTCAATCTCTCTTTGTTTGCAGATGACATGACTGTCTATGAAGAAAATGGGATGAAATCTACCAAAAAAAGATAATGGAAATAACAAATGAGTTATCGAGGTCATAAGGCACAGTTAAAGAAAAATCAATTACAATTCTATATTCGCTCCATGAATAATTGAAAATTGAAAATTTAAAAAAAATTCTAGTTGTTGATGGACCTTTATTTTATTTATTTATTTTTATGTGGTGCTGAGAATCGAACCCAGTGCCTCACACATGCTAGGCAAGTGCTCTACCACTGAGCCACAACCCCAGCCCTAAAATGTTTAAATTAGAAATGAAAAAAATTTTGAATTACCACTTAAAACAGCATAAAGTACATGAAATTGTAAGGGATAAATCTGATAAAACCTGTGAAATCTTCTACACTAAAAACTACAAAACAATGCTGATAGGAATTAAATAAGATAAATGAATGAAGCAACATAGCACATTCATGGGTCAAAAGAATTAATATGGTTTAGATGCTTCTTCTTCCAGAATTAATCTGTAGATTTAACTCACTGCCACTCAAAATACCAGAGGCTTTGCTTTATAGAAATTGACAAGATGATTATAAAACTTGAGGGGCACAGAATAGTCAAAATACCTTTGGAACAAAAAATAAAGTTGAAGTCCTAACCTTACGTGATTTTAAGATTTATTACCAAGTTACATTAATCCAGATGGGTGGTACTGGCACAATGACAGAAAAATAAGGTTATGGAGCAAAATAGTGAGTCTGGAAACATACCTACATACATATGCAACTGATTTTTTACAAAGGCCATGCAGTGAAGACAAGAGACAACCTTTTCAACAAGGTGCTAGAACATTTGGATATCCACATGCAAAAATACCAAAATGGACTTTGATTGCTATCTTGTCTGATATACAAAAGTTTAACTTAGAACGGGTCATGGGCATAAATTTAAAACCTAAAATTACATGACTTCTCACCTTATTTATTTATTTATTTTTAATCAGGGCCAAGGAGTGAACTCAGGGCTTGCATGTGCTAGGCAAGTGCTCTACCACTGAGCTAAATCCTTGACCCCAAATTATATGACTTCTGTAAGACAACATAAACAAAACGTTTGGAGTTTGGGTTAGACAAATATTTCACAGCTTAGCACCAAAACTACAATCCAGAAAAGAACAAATGGACAAATTGAACTTCATCAAAATTCAAACATTTGTCTGTTCCAAAGAATGAGAAGACAGGCACAGACCCGTAGAAAATATTTGCAAATCATACATCTGATGGAATTGTATCCAAAATATATAATGAACTCTCAAAACAATAAGAAAACAGACAACTCAATAAAAACATGGACAAGGACTGGGGTTGTTGCTCAGTGGTAGCATGCTCACCCAGCATGCATGAGACCCTGGGTTCAATCCATATAAAAATAAAAAGGCATTGTGTCCACCTACAACTAAAAAATTTATTAAAAAAAATGGACAAAAGATTTAAACAGACACTTCACTGAAGAAGACAGACTGAGTAAATTAAGCACATGCAAATATACTCAACATCATCCGAGAGGGAAATAAAAATCAAAAACAGAATAAGATACCACTATAAACCTATTAAAATGACTAATAGAAGAACTGACCATGCCAAGTGTCGATGAGGATGTGAATGAGTTGGAACTCGCATAACCTATTGTTGGGAATGAAAAATGATGCAGATACTTTGGAAGATAATTGACAGATTCTTTGCAAGTTACACATACACCTACCATGTGATCTAGTCATTCTGCTTCTAGGTGCTTAACCAAGGGGGAAGGAAATATATATCCACAAAAAGACGTGCTTTAATACTCTTGGCAACTTTATTTGTAAAAGAAAAATTGAAAAGGACCCAAATTTCTATCCACGGATAAATGGATATACTATACTATATCCATTTAATGGAGTACTACTCAACAATAAAAAGAAATGAAGTATTAATATATACTCCAACTGGGATGCTGATCACTCTGAAGGAAGACAAAGAGTGCATCCTATAGGATTTCGTTCCTATGAAATGCTAGGGAAGGCAAATGATTTTATAATGACAGAAAGCAGATATGTAGTTGCCTAGGAATGGGTTGGGCCACAGAGGGATGAGATGGAGGGATGGCAAAGGGTCACGAGGAAACTTTTGGGGGTGATGTATTTGTTCATTATCTTGATTGTGGTGATGTTTCACTGGTGTATACATATGTCAAATCTTATCAGCTGGGTGCAGTGGCGCATGCCTGTAACCCCAATGGCACAAAAGGCTGAGGCATGAGGATCACAAGTTCAAGCCAGCCTCAGCAATTTATTGAGGTCCTAAACAACTCAGTGAGACCCTGTCTCTAAATGAAATTTTAAAAAGGGCTGGAGATGTGGCTCGTGGTTGAGTGCCCCTGGGTTCTAACCCCAGTTCCAAAAAATCCTTATCAAATAGTACCTTTCTAATATGTTTAGTACATGTCAGTCAAACTGTTTTGTTAAAGTTAAAAATTATCTGTGAATAATATTCATAACTTTTAGCCCTTGACCTTGGCCAAGATGACTTGGCATGTATAACTGTTTGTAAAGAAGGACAAATATTCTTCCCTTCTGCTGGTGGGCTAAGTGGTAAGCAAAAGTTTCCATCATGGTAACAGCTACAGTGCTAGCATTTGAAACATAGGAAGTGCCTAACGTGTGTAACAGCAGTATCATGCAAAGTAGTTATGTGGACCTAAAATTCACTAGCTAAAGAACTATTAAAATGTGCCTCCCAATAGGTTTTGTTGAAGAGATGACATCTGGGAAATACTGCACAGGGTAAGAGCATGTGTTTCTTCCAAATACACAGAAGAAAATGGTGGGGGGATGTGGCAAAGCCTCCCTGCAAGTGGTCCTGAGCATGGTGATCCAGTCAGTGACTCACAACCTGCCTTAGGCCAGGGGAGCCTGCCTTAGACCAGGGGAGCCATCTACCTCAAAATGCTGGACAGAAGCAAAATCAGAATGACCTGGGGAAAATACTTGTCTCAAGTTGCCTGTAAACTGGGTGTTGGAAGGAAAGAAGTTTAGCTCATGCAAACACAAGCGAACTAAAAGCAGAGATTATAGAGAGTGACTGTATCTCACACCAAATATTTACTAGCTGCAATTTTCATTATTACTGCTGAGTTCAATTTACAAAAGCAGCAATAATATTTATTTAACATCTTCTATGTGTCAACAGTGTGGCAGTCATCTGTACCGCTGTTAAGTGTTAGAATGAATTACAGAGAGGCAATGAAATCTCCTTTCCTAAAACTCTTTAGTGTTTCAATGCAGTATATATCCACATGGAATGAGACATGCAGATCGTCCAAGAGACCACAAAACAGACCAGATAACCAGCTAAGGTGGCTTCTGGTCTATTATATTCAACCTTTCATGGCCATCATGCCTTATACGTAGCAGTAATGTATCATTTCCCCAGGTCTGACCCAGGAATTCAATGTGAACAACATAAAAGATATATTGAGTGGCTAGTTAACTTGTTTGACTAATGCCTCAGTGAATGGGAGAAAACGTATTTGGGAGGTAGGTTCACCCTGCAACAGAAATACTATGGTCATCCATTTGTGAAACAAATACAGATGGTTCAACTTGTGATTTTCCAGCTTTATGATGATGTAAAAGTGGTACACATTCAGTCGAAACCATATTTTGAATTTTACTTTTCCATCTTTTTCCCAGGCTAAGGATATGCTGTAGGATGCTCTCTTGTGGTGCTGAGCAATGGCAGCAAGCCACAACTCCCTGTCTATCAAGAGACCACAAAAGAGAAACAACCAATGCTTTACAGTGTTCCGTGGGGCTACGTTATGATGCTCAGTAGGTCAGGCATAGTATATGAGTTTTTCATTTTGTGACTTTTTGTGGAGTTTTTGTTTTGTTTAATAGTAGGAGTTAAACCTAGGGGTTCGTTACCACTAAGCTACATCCCCAGCCCTTATTTTTATTTATTTATTTTTTTAAATGAGTGACCTTTACATTTGGAAAACTAATTTGTTTGACATAAATATGGGAACTCTCATCATGTCACTTTAAACACAGAATTAATGGTCAATTTAATTTTCATTACAGAAAATTATTTCATTAATCAAAAATTATTTCATTAGTCAAAATTCATACCATATATTTCTCTTTGTTTAGCTCTTTTTCTTTATTATTTTTTTAAGACAGGGTCTCACTAAGTTACTTAGGGCCTTGATGAATTGCTGAGCATGAGACCCACCTACCTCAGCCTCCCGGGTGGCTGGGATTACAGGCCCAGCTCATTTAGTGATATTTTTGTAACCCTATCCTAACTTGAGACACATCTGCAGTCCCTGTGTTCCTAGTATGTCCTGGTTGTGTGCAATGGTGAACAAACCCAACACATGGTCTCTGCCCTCCCAGAGCTTAGAGAAAATAGATCCAAAAATAAGGTCACAATTAGACATTATAATAAGTTGAAAAGATTATGTGCAGAAGGTGGCAGAGAAAGCTCCCTGGGCTGCCTAGCTGTAATTTGAGTTCTCTCCAGAAACAAGAAAGGCATTGGTCCACTGCCACCTAATTGTAGCAGCTTTTCTGTTTTTACATCAGTAGTAATTATGTGCACTTGAGTTGTCATGCTCTGAGCACAGCAACCTGCCTAACAAGCACGACCTGCTTCTCTTCCCTCTTTTAAACTACTGAGTCATTGGCAGGCGGGCCAGACTGACTTGCAGCAACACAGAGCTAAAGCCAGCAGCCAAACACTTCAGGCCAACATGCTGTGTTCCTGGGTGCCCAGCACAGACAGCCCGAGAGCACCCTCAATTTTTGTAATCATGCTCACACATATAGGTTAGCCACAATTATGAAAGCAGATTCTTAGCAAAGCTAGGGAAGAGAAGGGGGAGTTTTGCTACAATGGTGGCAGCACTCTGAATTTATTTCTAGGTTCATTTCCTCTCCCTCCTGAATAGCTGGCCTCTCCTGCAGCTGCATACACTGCATCTTGGAGAAGGATAACCCTGCCACTAACTCAGAAAGGCAAATCCTAAGATTTTTACTGTCTTGGCACAAAGACATCTGGTTTCTTTGGTGATAAGTAGCTTAATGAGACAAGATGAGTGATGAGCAAGAATCGCTGTTACATTATTTTGTGTTTTTATCGTAGTTGTCATTGCACCAGTTAAGTTCATCTTGAATGTTAAAATACTAATGCAAATCAAGGATGTGATTCTTAAAAAAGTCTTTCAATGTGAAATGGACAAAAATATAATGGAAAGACATGCTTTCGGAATGGATTTTAATTTAAAAAATGACAAGACTTTCTTGGTACCATTTTTAAAAAAATCTGTGCTGATATTTAAACAATACCAGATGTTAAAATATTCCCAAGGTATTCCATAGAAGGGTAAGTGCAAAGACATACACTGTCAGGTTAACAGAAAGTATCTACTATAATATAACATTTATGAACAGCTCAATACATGCTCATGGTGTTTGTAGTAACAAATTATCATGAAGAACATGACCCCCTTTTAGACGGGAAATAATTTTAGTAGACCCCCACTTGTAGACCTTGAACTCTTAATGTGGTTGAGAATATATGAAAAGGACAAAAAAAATAAAGTCACACTGACTTTCAGTTAAAGCAGTTAAAGCTTGTATAAAGTACCAAATGTAGCCCTCCAGCTGTGAGGTCTAGAATGTCATCTTCTGCTATCCTTGAGCTTCTGTGAGTAAAATGGCAGATCAAAGTTCATTTTCCATAAATATTTAAATAATGTCACAATTAGCAATGCCATTCCGGATAGCTATTTAAAGGTACTAAAAAAGTATAAGCCAAAAAAAATCTATAAAAAATAAAATGGTATCCAGTTTAATTATCTTGGGAAATATATTGGAAATGGAACAACAGTTTAACATTAGATGTTTGGGTGGTTCCTATGACATCACCAACAACCAATCAGAAAGCTTCATATCCATCTGAAGTGAACTGCTACAATTAACAGAGCTCTCCTATCTGAGATTCAGCTGGAGAATTTCATTGTGGAAAACACATTTAAAACTATTAGGCACATGAATCTGAAAAGATATGACTCTCTAGTGAGGAAACAGCAAGCAATAAATGAAGGCTATAAATGGAAAACAATCTCTCAATACAAAAGATATTTTATTCATTTAATGATCAGTCCTTAGATATTTTGGCTGAAGATACAAAAAGAAAAATAATTATGTTTTCCTCAAGTATTCTCATTATATTTTCGTGCCATCATTTTCATTTGTTTAAAATAAGATGGCAGAGACAAAGATTAGGGAGATGAGAATAATGGTAGTCACAAAGGCAATCAGACTGTATCTAAAATCTTTGTATAAGAACCCATCAATGTGGTTGGCAGATGTTTTACTAATATTTGGGGGATCTGTTATGAACTTCAAACAGAACACCAAGACAGCATTTTGTATTTGTCCAGGAATCTGGAGAAACAAAGAGAAATTGAGCACAGGGCCTTCATTAGCCTAGTTGAATGACACGTGCTTCCTCCCATCCAACCCCTCACCCCTTTGCAAAGCTCGTGCTCACACACCGATTGAATTTTATTTACATTCCTTAGGAAATATCATCTGCTGGCTCAGTTTTGAGGTCTTAAAAAAACCTCATCACTATGCAACCCATGTTGGCCCCCAGCCTGCTGTGCTGTACCTTGGATGGTGGTTTTCTACTGACTGTGATGCTGTTGGCACAGAAAGCTATGAAACACGCCTTATGACAGAGACCTCAGTCTTGGCTGCTCTTAGTTGCCACCTCCGAAGCTGGCAACACGTTGATGCCTGGGCTCACTTTCTGATTTCATTGGTCTGAGAGTGGCCTGGACATCAGAATTTTAAAAAAATAATAATGTAAATTTAAAAGAGATTGCAACTTCTCCCTGGAAAACTGACATTGGTACAGTGGATGTGTACAGTTCCCTGCCATTTTATCACACAGGTAGATTCATACAACCACCACTGCTGTTAAGATGCAGAACGACTCCATCATTACAAAGATCTCCCTTGCACTAGCCTTGTATGGTATCACCTACCCTCCTTCTCCCCACCATCCCTAGCCCCTCATAAACACTAACCCATTCTCCCATCTCCATTTGTCATTTCAAGAATGTTACGTAAACATTTGTATATAAAGTTTGTGCCCTTTAGAGATTAGTTTTCTCATCATGCAATGCACTTGGGATCCGTCTAATTTGTTGTATGTTTCAATGGTTCACTTCTTTTTATTGCTGTTTTAGATGTACAGCACAGTTTGGGATTAATGCCATTAAAGTTGCCATAATCATTTGGGTAAAGGTTTTTGCATAGGAACCGAAGTTTTCATTGCTGGATCATATGTATTTATCTAGTTTTTAAAGAAACTGTCTAACAACTTTCCAGAGTTTTCCTTGGTACCAGCAATGTATGAGCCATTCAGTTTCTCCCCATTCTTGTCCAAAAGTCATTCTTCTAGGTGTATTGGAAAGTTTATTGTGGTTTAGTTTACTTTTGTGACTAGTGGTGTTGAGCATCTTTTCATGTGCTTATTTTCCCCTTTATGTGAATTTTCCCTTTGTGTCTTTTGTCCATTTTCTAATTGAATTTGGGCATAGACCAAGGAGATAGGAGGTCAAAAAGTTCTCTGGCATTTCTAATCCACAGCCAAGTCTGGGAAGCACTGCCATATTTAACCTCTCTATGTGGTTATGCTATAAACTACAGCTGTGGCACATGTGCTAAGATTAAAATAAGGCTTGCATGGATCTAGGTAATTAACTATGGCGGCAGTCCAAGGGAAAGAGAACTGGAGGTGTTTTCCATGGACTCAGATTATTTGCATATTCTTGTCACAGGGCTGCAAGAGTATCTGAGACCTGCAGAAGATAATTCCAGAAGTATGGTTCAAATACCTGCTGCTTCTGAATCATGGTGTGGCACATATAAGTGTATATGTGTGTTGTGTGTGTTTGTGTGTGTGTGTGTGTGTACACATGCATGCACCTGTATGCCTATGTGTAAAATAATGATTCTCACCTCCCCACACTCAGACCTCCTGGATCAGAATTTTTGAAAACAGGATGTACCTAGAAATATGCATCTATAGAAGATGATTTCTATGCTTTCAAAAATGTGTGGCCTACCTTGCTCCAGGAAGACTGCGGATCCAACTCTCTAATTCAGGGCATAGGTAAATTCCTTCTATGGAGAAACTGACCTTGAAAGGAATCGCTTTGAGAAAATTTAGGGCAGAGAAATTTGTGTTCTATTTCAGAGAGTGGTAGGGTAGTGTGTTGTGGGCTTTTGCATACTGTTAAGCTGGTCTTCCAGGAGCACCTTCTGTGTTGAGAAGCAATAATTTGTAGTGATTAATAACAGCAACAATAACTATCATTTACAAGGCACTAATTATGTACTATGCTTTTCCTACACACTAGCTCCCGTAATTCTTATAATAACCTAGAGTATTTTATTCTCCACTTTGTAGATGAGGAAACTGGTGTTCCAAGAGACCTACTTCAAATTTGCCCCAGTGAGACCTAGTAGATCACTGAACTGTTTCTTCTTCTGGAATCTCCCTTATTGTTAACCTTGTCCCAAACTTCAATTTTTATCTTGTTTTTCTTTTATAAGATTTGCTTTAAAAAAGAAACTTTAAGAATTTATAAATATATCTACAAGGCCTGAATAGTCTAACCGGCCACCATTTATGCAACTGAAATCGATGCTGCACTGAAGTTGTATTTCTAATTCTTTTTCTGGGATAGTACTACAATCTGAGCTATACATCTCAATCTGGTTTTACGGAGAGCAAAGCTCTTTAAAATGGTAAACTGCTGTACAGTGCTAAGATTTTTTTCCATCCTACTACTAGGAGCCTGTAATTATGGGAGAATAAACCACACCATTTTTAAATACATGTGTGGCCCCACATCCGTTTCCACAGATACCTTTACATGTTCACTCAGGTGAAAGTTCTTTTGTATTCCAGCTTCTGTCTTCAATCATGTTTGATGGTTGCCTCAGTACTCAGTGTGGCTTTAACATAATTGATATTTGCATGACATGCCCAGCATCATTGTTCACAATCTCTAGTTCTGTACTATTTTCTGTTTGAGACTTCAGTAAGTTCCCTTCTTGAGAGCTACAAACAACATTTGTATATGATGATGAATTGATTTCTTCCTTTCCCCTCCTAGATTCTAGACTGAAGCCTTTCTCCAAGGAACTAGCCTCCAGGAACAGGAGGAGCTAATTCCCCTGGAAAATTTCCAGGTATCTGTTGAGAGAAGAGCCTGAGGCAGACTTTAAGGTGTAAGGTCTCTGTCCCAGAGCAGCTAGAGTTTGGGTCAGCACACAGTGATGTGTGCCAAGTTGGTGGGGGTGACAGAAAAAAACCTGATTGTTGCTCAGTCACATTGAATTCTCTGAGCAGGCTGTGTGCAACCTGGGGAGGAGAAGAGAGGAATTTATCTGCTGATTCTGTCTCCTCACTTTTGCTGGTAGAACTGGTCTTCCTGGGAGCTGGCCCTCCCTCAATTCAGGTTTATCACCTGGCCCTCAAGCAACAGTAGAGCAGCCATCTTCTATGCCCCCAGCAAGGAGGAAAGAAGGAGCTATATTTAAGTCTGCAGGTGAGGTGGAGATAGCTCCCTGTGATAGGACTTGGACCAAAGTCTCTGTGGCTCCCTTGGGGTTGGCTCAGGAGCAGCTGTGCCTGAGCCCAGGGGAGGTTACCTCTGCAGATGGTGGCAGAGATGAGTGACAGTGGGAATCTGGGGCTCTCCATTGAGCAAGCAGTCAAAGCCCAGCAGACAGATGGAGCCAAGCAAATCTGGAAAGGCATAAAACTCAGGTTCAATACAGTGCCCTTTCCAATTGTGATGTAATATTTGCGTATCAGTCAGGGTTCTTGCTTGCAAGCCACAGGAACACACCTTACCTTCGATAAGTTAAAAATGGATTTTTTTTTTTTTTGGTACATATTTAAGAACTTTCAGAGACTGAAGAATAGGCTTAGAACTAACAATGAGATCTGTAAGACCAGCATCAGACACAGTGGCCCAACACCACTGTAATGGTGGCAGAACCCAAAACTCTCCCTCTACCAGGGCCAAGAACCACTGCCTTTCTATAATACTATACCCCATTAGGCATGCCTCCAAAATAAGGCAGGTGTTTTGAGTTTGTCATGGGTTTGATTGTGTCCTCCCCCTGCCAAATTTATATGTTGAAGTCCCATCCCCCAATACTTCAGAAGGTGTCCCTATTTGGAGATAGGATCATTATAGAAACCATCAGGTTAACATGAGATCATTAAGATTAGTACCAATCCAATATTACTAGTGTCCTCATAAGAAGGAAAAATTTGGAAACAGAGGCACACACAGAGGGAAGATGATGTGAAGATACAGGAAAAGATGAATATGTTCAACCAAAGACAGAAGCCTGGAACAGATCCTTCCCTCCCAGTTCTCCAAGGAACTAACCCTGCTGACACATTGTTTTGGGACATTTGGCCTCTAGAATTGTGAAACAATAAATATGCACTGTTGAAGTTACTCAGTTTGTGGTATTTCTTAATGGCAGCCCCAGAGAACTAATACAATGCTAGAAAGCCAAAGGCAGAGGGTGGGGAAAACCAGTCTTGAACTCTTTGCCAAAGGCTAAAGCGCACTGATGTCCTTATCTCATCTGGCAGAACTGACTCCCTAGACACAGACACTATGCAGTCATCCAGGGATCTGTTCTCAGAAGTACTCAGTCCTTGGTTGGATCTCTGCTGTTGCCATCTTGAAATTCTTCATAATTTTTCTAACAAAGGGCTCCATATTTAGACTTTGCACTGGGTCCCACAAATGATGAAGCAAGTCCTATTGCCTGGTTATCATAGTAATCCTGTGAGATTAAACAGAGACTTTATCATTGTTTGTGTTTATTGATGTTGAAATCAACACTGAAAGATGTTCAGCAAGTTGATCAAGGTCCACAGAACTACCACAGTTGGACACAGAACTGAGGGAAAGACCTTTGTTTTTTAACCAGTTTTAAGATTCTATACATCCAGAACTTACCTAGAAGGGGAAATTTATCCAGATTAAGTAAAAACTTACACAGCTGCCTTGCCTTAACTCATTTATCTTGGCCAATGTTTAATGTGTGAAAATAGACTGCTCAGTGTCTTAGATCACTCTGGATGGCCCTGGTTGCCTAGTCAAGGGGTTCCCAGTACCTGCATCAACTTTTGGTACTGTCTAGAATGCTAGTACTCTCTAGTGTTTCTACTTGACACCATACCTCTGGAGAAGCAAGGTGTTTGCCTACCTGGATCCTAGGTCACCATGGCTTGGGTTCAGATAAAAATTGCTGACCTCAGTTCACTAGATCTGTGCCAAGGTCTTTGAGAAACACCTTTAGGACTCAAATAACCTGTTTCTTGTTTCTAGATATTCACTCTCATTTTTCCTGGGATAAATCAACCCTTCTAATCTGCCCACTGGAGTCTCACCATTTCTCACAGTCTGTCTCCTTTGTCTTCTCTTTTCCTTTCTTGCTTTGCTGATGTTCTTTAAGTAGGCTGAAGTCCTTGTCCCCTGACATTCCTTTGATTTTGCTACCTTTTCCACAGCCCCTGTTCTACCATAGATTTTTAATAACCTCTCACTACTTCAGCTCTGCCACCAACATCACCAACATTGACTTGAAGAAGCATTAAACAAAGTCCTGCTTCATTTACTTTCAGGTCCTACACAACTAGACCATTTTCCAAATGCACGAAAATTTTTGAAAGAGGCAAGAGGAGGTTTGAGAGTTTGCACTTTTTTCTTTACCACAGAAGGCAACAATGGAGGGTGATGTGTGCCATGTTTTCATTTATTTATTTATTTATTTATTTATTTATTTATTTATTTATTCATTCATTCATTCATTCATTTAATTTTGCTCATTAATTCACCAAGGTACATGCAAATTGTTTGCCCATATTCCTTACTTTGGAAATAGCATCTCCCCTGTTCTTTGTGGGTTTGGCAGGGCTCTCAGCCTCCTGGTGGCCTCCTGCTATGATTTAGAGTAGCCAATCAATGATTGGGTCAGGGATTGCCATGTGATGCAAGCAGAAACAATCAGAATCATCCTTGAAAATCCCTAGATGGAAACTGGAGAAGGTCTGTCTTTCTCTAAGAATGGGAATGTATGGAGACAAAAGCTAAGAGGGAAGGAGAAAACTGAAAGAGGTGGAGGGTGAGATCTGAACTTAAAGATTACAACAGGAGATCTCTATGATGGTTAGTAGCTCAGAATCAATGGAGATTGCATCTGCTTAGAGTTTTTGGTGTTTTATTAAATGTTTTCTTAGCTGTCAATGGACTTTTTTTTTTTTGCTAGTTATTTATTTATATAATATGCTGAGAATTGAGCCCAGTGCCTCACACGTGCTAGGCAAGTGCTCTACCACTGAGCCACAAACCCAGCCCAAGCTGCTTAGAGTCTTTTTTTTTTTTTTTTTTTTTTTTTTTTTTTTATTGTAAACAAATGGGATACATGTTGTTTCTCTGTACATGGCGTAAAGGCATACCATTTGTGTAATCATAAATTTACATAGGGTAATGTTGTTTGATTCATTCTGCCATTTTTTCCCTTCCCCCCCTCCCCTCCCACCCTTCCCCTCCATCTATACAGTCCTTCCTTCCTCCATTCCTGCCCCCCTCCCTAAACCCAACTCCAACCCCAACACTAACCCTTCCCACCCCCATTATGTGTCATCATCCACTTATTAGCGATATCATTCTTCCTTTGGTTTTTTGAGATTGGCTTATCTCACTTAGCATGATATTCTCCAGTTTCATCCATTTGCCTGCAAATGCCATAATTTTATCATTCTTTATGGCTGAGTAATATTCCATTGTATATATATACCACATTTTCTTTATCCATTCATCAATTGAAGGACATCTAGGTTGGTTCCACAATCTGGCTATTATGAACTGAGCAGCTATGAACATTGATGTGGCTGTATCTCTGTAATATGCTGATTTTAAGTCCTTTGGGTATAGGCCAAGGAGTGGGATAGCTGGGTCAAATGGTGTTTCCATTCCAAGTTTTCTAAGGAATCTCCACACTGCTTTCCAGAGTGGCTGCACTAATTTGCAGCCCCACCAGCAATGTAAGAGTGTACCTTTCTCCCCACATCCTCGCCAACACCTGTTGTTGGTTGTATTCTTGATAATTGCCATTCTAATTGGGGTGAGATGGAATCTTAGGGTGGTTTTGATTTGCATTTCTCTTATTACTAGAGATGTTGAACATTTTTCCATATGTTTGTTGATTGCTTGTACATCTTCTTCTGTGAAGTGTCTATTCATTTCCTTAGCCCATTTGTCAATTGGATTATTTACATTCTTGGTGTAGAGTTTTTTGAGTTCTTTATAGATTCTGGAGATTAGCGCTCTATCTGAAGTATGATTGGCAAAGATTTTCTCCCACTCTGTAGGCTCTTTCTTTGCATTGCTGATAGTTTCCTTTGCTGAGAGAAAGCTTTTTAGTTTGAATCTATCCCAGTTATTAATTCTTGCTTTTATTTCTTGTGCTATGGGAGTCCTGTTGAGGAAGTCTGGTCCTAAGCCGACATGTTGAAGCTCTGGACCTACTTTTTCTTCTATAAGATGCAAGGTCTCTGGTCTGATTCCGAGATCCTTAATCCATTTTGAGTTTAGTTTTGTGCATGGTGAGAGATATGGGTTTAGTTTCATTCTGTTGCATATGGATTTCCAATTCTCCCAGCACCATTTGTTGAAGAGGCTATCTTTTCTCCATTGCATATTTTTGGCCCCTATGTCTAGTATGAGAAAATTGTATTTATTTGGGTTTGTGTCCGTGTCCTCTATTCTGTACCATTGATCCACCTTTCTATTTTGGTACCAATACCATGCCGTTTTTGTTACTATTGCTTTGTAGTAGAGTTGAAGATCTGGTATTGCGATACCCCCTGCTTCACTCTTTCTGCCAAGGATTGCTTTAGCTATTCTGGGTTTTTTATTCTTCCAGATGAATTTCATAATTGCTTGCTCTATTTCTGTAAGGTACATCATTGGGATTTTAATTGGAATTGCATTGAATCTGTATAGCACTTTTGGTAGTATGGCCATTTTGACAATATTAATTCTTCCTATCCAAGAACATGGGAGATCTTTCCATCTTCTAAGGTTTTCTTGAATTTCTTTCTTTAGTGTTCTGTAGTTCTCATTGTAGAGGTCTTTCACCTCTTTTGTGAGATTGATTCCCAAATACTTTATTTTTTTCGAAGCTATTGTGAATGGGGTAGTTTTCCTAATTTCTCTTTCTGAAGATTCATCGCTTATATATAAAAATGCCTTCGATTTATGTGCATTGATCTTATATCCCGCTACTTTACTGAATTCACTTATGAGATCTAAAAGTTTTCTGGTGGAATTTCCTGGTTCCTCTAAGTATACAATCATATCATCAGCAAATAGGGATAGTTTGAGTTCTTCTTTTCCTATTCGTATCCCTTTAATTTCTTTGGTCTGTCTAATTGCTCTGGCTAGAGTTTCAAGGACGATATTGAATAGAAGTGGTGAAAGAGGGCATCCCTGCCTTGTTCCAGTTTTTAGAGGGAATGCTTTCAGTTTTTCACCATTAAGAATGATATTAGCCATGGGTTTAGCATAGATGGCCTTTACAATGTTAAGGAATGTTCCCACTATCCCTATTTTTTCTAGTGTTTTGAGCATGAAGGGGTGCTGTATTTTATCAAATGCTTTTTCTGCATCTATCGAAATAATCATGTGATTCTTGACTTTAAGTCTATTGATATGGTGAATGACATTTATTGATTTCCTGATGTTGAACCAACCTTGCATCCCTGGGATGAAACCCACTTGATCATGGTGCACTATCTTTTTAATATGTTTTTGTATGCGATTTGCTAAAATTTTGTTGAGAATTTTTGCGTCGATGTTCATTAAGGATATTGGTCTGAAATTTTCTTTCCTCGATGTGTCTCTGTCTGGTTTAGGAATCAGGATAATATTGGCTTCATAGAATGAGTTTGGGAGAGTTCCCTCCTCTTCTATTTTCTGGAAAACTTTGAGAAGTATTGGAATGAGTTCTTCTTTAAAAGTTTTGTAAAACTCGGCTGAGAACCCATCTGGTCCTGGACTTTTCTTTGTTGGAAGGCTTTTGATGACTTCTTCTATTTCATTACTTGAAATTGGTCTATTTAAATTGTGTATGTCCTCCTCGTTCAGTTTAGGCAATTCATATGTCTCTAGAAACCTGTTGATGTCTTCGAAATTTTCTATTTTGTTGGAGTATAGATTTTCAAAATAGCTTCTAATTATGTTTTGTATTTCGGTCGTGTCTGTTGTGATATTTCCTTGTTCATTCCGAATTTTAGTGATTTGGGTTTTCTCTCGTCTTCTCTTTGTTAGTGTGGCTAAAGGTTTATCAATTTTGTTTATTTTTTCGAAGAACCAACTATTTATTTTGTCAATTTTTTGTATTGTTTCTTTCGTTTCAATTTCGTTGATTTCAGCTCTCAGTTTAACTATTTCCTGTCTTCTACTACTTTTGGTGTTGGTCTGTTCTTCTTTTTCTAGGGCTTTGAGCTGTAGTGTTAGGTCATTTATTTTTTGGGTTTTACTTCTTTTATTAAATGCGCTCCATGAAATAAATCTTCCTCTAAGTACCGCTTTCATAGTGTCCCAGAGATTTTGATATGTTGTTTCTTTGTTCTCGTTTACCTCTAAGAATTTTTTAATTTCCTTCCTAATATCTTCTGTTATCCATTCATCATATAGTAGCATATTGTTTAATCTCCAGGTGTTGGAGTAGTTTCTGTTTTTTACTCTTTCATTAATTTGTAACTTCAATCCATTATGATCTGATAGAATACAAGGTAGTGTCTCTATCTTCTTGTATTTGCTGACATTAGCTTTGTGGCATAATATATGGTCTATTTTAGAGAAGGATCCATGTGCTGCTGAGAAGAAAGTGTATTCGCTCTTGGTTGGATGGTATATTCTATAAATGTCTGTTAAGTCTAAATTATTGATTGTGTTATTGAGATCTATGGTTTCTTTGTTCAATTTTTGTTTGGAAGATCTGTCCAGTGGTGAAAGAGGCGTGTTAAAATCACCTAGTATTATTGTGTTATGGTCTATTTGGTTTCTAAAATTGAGAAGGATTTGTTTAACATATATGGATGAGCCACTGTTTGGGGCATAGATGTTTATGATTGTTATATCTTGCTGATTTATGCTTCCCTTAAGCAGTATGAAATGTCCTTCTTTATCCCTTCTAACTAACATTGGCTTGAAGTCCACTTTATCTGAAATGAGGATGGATACTCCAGCTTTTTTGCTGAGCCCATGTGCATGGTATGTTTTTCCCCATCCTTTCACCTTTAGTCTATGGGTATCTCTTTCTATGAGGTGAGTCTCTTGCAGGCAACATATTGTTGGATCTTTCTTTTTAATCCAATCTGCCAGTCTATGTCTTTTGATTGATGAATTCAGGCCATTAACATTCAGGGTTATTATTGAGATATGATTTGTATTCCCAGTCATTTGGTTCATATTTAAAATTTTTGACACATCTTGGTTCCTCCTTTATTTGACAGTTCCTTTAGGATAATTCCTCCCTTTGCTGATTTGCTTCTTTGTTTTTTATCTCTTCCTCATGGAATATTTTGCTGAGAATGTTCTGTAATGCTGGCTTTCTTTTTGTAAATTCTTTTAGCTTTTGTTTATCGTGGAATGATCTTATTTCATCGTCAAATTTGAAGGTAAGTTTTGCTGGGTATAAGACTGCTGTTGTTAGAGAAAACTCAAGTGTGGCCAAAGAGGGACCTTAAAAATCTAGAGAAAAGGTTCTAGTACCATTCTTAGGACTCTTTCTCTCTCTTTTTTATAAATATACAAGTATTTCTGGGTTATTAAACCGCTTGGTGGGCAGTGCTTTGGGAGTGCATTGGAAGGCAGGAATGCTAGATTTGCAATGTGTGGAATAGCTCTACAGAATGAAGAACTGCCCCATTACCTGCTCTCCCACTGCAGAAGAGAAGGACCAACCTGTACAGAGAAACAGAGTCCATGTGTCACTGAGTGAGCACTCTCAGACTGTATGTTTTCCATTGGAGACTCTTAGAGTTGGGTAGGTTCCATCGCTTGCAATAGAAAGGGAACTAACAGGTTCCCATAAAGAGAGGGTAGTAAGTGCTCTGATCTTCTGTAGTTGCCTCTCATAAGTCTCCGGTCTTCTTCACATTATATTAGCCTTTCACGTTAAATCAGGTGAGTTTTCAATCCACTCACATATCTGACCATGTCATTTCCCTACTTAAAATTTCTTTTTGGCTGTTCTTTACCCAGAGGTTCTGGAGAAAGGACTAGAAAGCCCCATTGCCCCGAACCCTTACCAGCTTCATCTTGGGTAACTTAACTGCAGAAAAACTACATTGTTTGAGAATTTTTGCTATTTCATAGCATTGCTCATGTGAGGACTTCTGCCTGGGCTATATGTCCAACCTCTCTCTTCTAAACTCAGCTCAACTGTCACATAGCTTACATGAAGCCTACATGAACCC
Source organism: Sciurus carolinensis (assembly GCF_902686445.1). Classification (NCBI taxonomy): domain Eukaryota; kingdom Metazoa; phylum Chordata; class Mammalia; order Rodentia; family Sciuridae; genus Sciurus; species Sciurus carolinensis. The sequence continues at coordinate 34,250,046 of NC_062227.1, forward strand.
CTAGTTGGACCAATGTCCTCAAGCATATAACATAAACCTCTAGAATATGGCTACTTTATGTTAACTCACCTGCTGGTGCATTTGCCTCACCCCTAGGCTAGAAGATTTTCAGATATAGGGTTGGTACTTATTTAATTTTGTCTTCTACAGCACCTAACATATATTGACTAATACATAGTAGGTCCTCAAAAAAGATACAGTCCAACTGAATTGGTCCTTTTATAGGTCAAATATGATAGCCTTTCTGATGTATTTGGTAATGAAGTCATCTTGGACAACCTGCCATTTATATCACACAACATTATTTGAATGAACCACTAGTGTACCTATGACTATTTGTGTAGCACTGGTGTGAAAAGAGCTCTTTAAAGACAAGGAATTTTCTTAAGTTGCATGAGGAGTTACCAAGTCAAACAAAGGCAAATTATAGAACTGTTACCATAAGATGAGAGGAACAAAGCATTTGTTACTTGTACATGACCACTTCAGTTCCTCAGGCAAGTACAGGGGATGTGGGGACAGCAACGCTCTCCAGGCAGAGGTGAGGGGCCAGTCCACCAGAGACTGTCTCCTTTTCCAAATGCTAAAGGAAATAAAGTTGTCCCTGGATCCAGTTGTCCTTTGACCTTCGGTGGGGAATGAAGAAACGAGTCCCTGTGTTATCTGGGCCTCCACTTTCCTGTCTGTGGATATAAATGGTGTTCTCATTTTCTCTTGATCATCTCATAGTACACCATTGTTTTTACTGTCTGTGTCTCGGTGGAGATGGCAGGGTGAAGCGGGTGAGGAGAAGTGAAGAAACGTGTATTTTTAGCCATGACACAGCAGAATGTTCTGAGTCTTCTTTTATAACCACAGTTAAAAATAAATGTCAAGAGTTAGAAATAAAGTGATTTCTTAGTGTCCACATCTTTCTTCCCTCAATGTGGACCTGTCTTCTTCTGACCTGGTTATACCCATGTGGTGTTACCTTAAATGCTAGATATCTAGGTCACTAGCCAACAGAATGCATGGAATCTCCCTCCACCACTTTTTGGTGCTGGGGATTGAACCCAGGGCTGGGCATATGCTAAGAATGTGCTCTACTACTGAGCTACATCCCCAACCCTAGAATGCATAAAATTTCTTAAGATTTACATGAAATGCTTTCTTTAAATTTATGATTTGCATATGTATATTTAAGTTTAATAGCACACCATTTATATTCAAGAATATAAAGTGATTTACTATGAAAATCATGCATTCAGTTATGCTTCACTCATTTATCAATATGATATTTCTCAAATATATAAGAGTAAGGCATCAGGTGATTGTTCACAAAGATGGTCAAGATCCCCTCTGCTTTCCAGGAGTTACCATCTCTATACCATGGTTTAGAAGGACTTAAAGCTTTTTAAAATTACTGCATTATGATATATAATTTAAATAATGTAAAACTCACCATTGAAAGTATACAATTCAATAGCTTTTAGTGTATTTACATATTGTGTGTCTATTACCATTATCTAACTTAAGAACTTTTTAAAGATGAGTTGTAATATCTGTATTATATGTGTGTGCTCATGCATATAGGTACTCTCCTTAGGTGAATGAATTTGTCCACTAGAATTTTTTTAAAACAAATATACTATATATATATATATATATATATATATATATATATATATATACTGAAACAGATATTTCCTCTTTTACAGACCTTGGGGATTCTAATGCTTTTTTAAAGTTATTATTTCTTCACCTTCCTAATGCTGCTACTGGAATTGTCTTCCAAAATCGATTTACTTTCTTTTATATGATGTTTGAATGTTACAGATCTTCTTTTTTGAAAGTTTTTAATTGGTGCATTGTAAGTATACATATTAGTGGAATTCATGGTCATATATGCACACAACATGATGTTGTAGATCTTCTTTTGAAAGTTGAAGTGAAAGTGATAAAAATAATGATGAGTTCACTTGTATGACTTATGGGGGAATTCAAACTTGTCAACACTGTTTCGGAGGTCAAAAGTCAAGGACTGGATATAAAATACTGAGACAGATGATCTGATGTGGCCCAAAAGTAAACTCCAAAGTTGTAAAGAATGAACAAATTAATAAAACATCAGTGAACATCAATTTATAAAGTGTACACTTATTATAGTCCTTTAGGAAGGTAACATTAAGTACAGTCATTTTTTAATATTTGTTTAATTTTTTTAGTTGTTGATGGACCTTTATTTTATTTATTTATATGTGGTGCTGAGAATCGAACCCAGTGCCTCACATGTGCCAGGTAAGCGTTCTACCACTGAGCCACAACCCCAGCCCAAGTACAGTCATGTTTTGGTTGATGACAGACCACATAACTGACAGTGGTCCAGCAAGATTAAAATGGAGCTGAAAAATCACTATCATCTAGTGATGTCACCATCATTGCAAGGTCATAGGGTAACACATTACTTGTATGTTTGTGGTGATGCTGTTGGTAAGCAAACCTGTTTAGGTATGTTGAGATACACAAATGCTGACCATTGTGTTATGGCATCACCTACAGTATTCAATACTATAACATGCTATACAGACTTGTAGCCTAGGAGCAGTAGGCTACACCATACGGTCCAGCCATGTAGGAGACTGCCTTCAGGTTTATGAAAGTGCACTCAATGATATTTGAGTGACAGTGAAATTACCAGACAACACAGTTTTCAGAAAATATCCCCATTGCTAAATAATACATGTCTAGAAATCCAGGAATTAAATGGATTCTGACCAACTTTGCCTAGCTCTACTATGACATCATACTGTATTATGAATATCTATCTGGCTATACGTCCCATCTTCAGTGAGCTTTTCTAAGCAAGGGCCCTGTCACTATTGCCAGCAGGCACCCCTGTTTCTGACACAGTGGGAACACTCTGTGAATGTCCTGGGGAAAATGAATTGTCTGGCTCCTTAGCTCAGGGCTGTCTGTGCATTTGCACAGGTAATACTGTGTGAATTACCTGCACTGAGGGAAAACTTCTTCAACTGGTTCATTAAGTTGCTTGCTGTAGGATTTCAGTGGAACAGAGTTCTGGGTTGGGATACCAGACTGCTAACCTGACTCTAGAGCAAAATCCAAGTGATTTATCAACAAGACACTATTTTATATTAGCAATGCATCTTTCTTTGCAAAGATTAGCAAGATGATGTAGAGATGCATTTAAAAATCTTCATACTAAATATTATCTACTTCCTTGTCCAAACCTTCAGACAGTGTCAAATACATATTCATAGGTTATAAAAACAGCAGAAATAATCCAGACCCAAATGAAGAACCCCAAAAGGTACATATTTTTGCTTTATATGTTTTCTACATTCTGCAGAAAATCTGCACTTCTTCCTCAGGCTGCATTAATAATAGCAAACATGTATTGTTTATATTAGAAACAGTTTAATCGTTCCCATATGATGCATCTGGTTATTTAATTGGATGGATTTCCATGAGCTGTATATTTCAAGATGTTACTGTTGACAAGTAAATATATGAACAGAAGGATCCACTGACTTTAATTAATATTAGAAAACAAATTGTATGGATTCAGATAAAATCTTAGTATTAGAGGTTAACGGAATATTTTTATATGTCCACCATTTTATTTTCTTGCTTTGAATTTACCGATTGTCTTCATAAATGTAGGTGAGGTATCTGAGGCTGAAAGAGGCTAAATGAATTTATCCTAGGTCAAAAACTTAATGCATTGCAAGCCCAGGGTCATTATCATGTTTAGACTTCTGGCTCAATATCCCCTTCCCTGTGCTTCCTGCTTACTCTCTTGGTAGCTCATCTTCACCATACAGCAGACGGACAGGTGTTAGAGGTATTGAGCACCTATAGCATGCTCTAGGCTAAGGAGATCTGCCTACACTTTAAGACTCAGAAATAAATCTACCCTGAGAACGAAATTCCAATGCTCCTGCTGTTCTCACACCTGTGTGATCAGGTGACCAGACAAGTACTTCCTCCTTCCTCCTGTAGTCAGGGAAGAAGCGAGATGATTAGAGGACAGCTAAAGAGGTGCCATTTGTCTTCCATCAATGTGGGAAAGAATTAATACTCTTTGCCTAATAAGGCCAGTATTGGTGGTAAGAAATAAGGTAGTTGCAGGAATAGAAGGAAAATCAATCTCTGGATTGGGTGAACAAGGAATCTTGACTGAAATTCATCATAGTAGCAAGGTATGTCAGGTTTTAGATAATCCAGGAAAAACCCTGCCTCCGCACTGCCTGGATCCTGCTATACCTTTCGACACCTCCCCCCTCTCTCATCCGCAGGACCAGAGTGCCTATCCACTTCCCTTCCAAGGGACTCAGCAGACCTGAATCTTGAATTCAGTGACAATTTCTCCTTCTACAAAGCAACAGTCAGTGAACAGAAAAGACAGACATTCACCAGAGACTGCAAAATGTGCAAGTGATGAGAAGATATCAGGGACAGAAATACTTTACTATTTCTATAAAGAGGAAGGAAGTTACAGTAGACCCAGGAATCAAGGAATAGCAATGAAAAAGGAATATTAATACAAGATGGGTTAAAGAGAAGAGAAGCATAAGTGGGGAGAGAGAGAGGAGAACATGAGGGAGTCACCACCTGAAGATCAAGAGAGGATGGCATTCCCACTCAGAGGCACCCCAGTCAAGGACTCCCGCAAGAGAGCTCCCTGCCTGAGCCACCAGTGGCAAATCAGCTGGCAGAATACGCGATGCCTTCTTCCCTGTTTTCTGCTGAATCTATACAGCCGTGGAACAACATCCCTAGTAAACCCCCTTTTATGCGGCTCCTGCAGTCCAGCAGATAGTCAGTTTCAGGAAAGGCAGATGAGGAGGTGTCCAGTCGGAAGGGGGATGGTTTCCTGCCCCACAATGCCTGCTGTGGTCTCCAGGGCAGTTTGGATGACACATCCAGCTGGGGAAACCACCAGGTGGACCCCCTCAGGTCCACTATATGCTTCTTTCCTTAGAGGCAAGCTAGTGACCCCCAATGATCAGAAAAGGAAGAAACTTGCCGTATAGTTTTATATGTCAGCCCTTGACCTGATTTGCCTTCTAATCAAGAGCAGTTAACTAAATTTGACCTCATGTCCTATAGAGAAAAAGGGGCTGTGGATTCTCCTAACCTACTCCTTCGAATTCCAGACATCTGGAGGACTTGTATTTATTCCTACTGATTGTATGATTTATAAAGAGCTATATCAAGGCATGCATCTTGATTGTTAGCATTATGAAAAGCATTTTAATATAATGAAAACATATAGAGTTAGATTTTTTATTTATTTATTTATTTTGATTTTTGGCACTGGAGACTGAAGCTGGGGGTCCTAAGCCACTGAGCCACATCCCCAGCCCTTTTTGTATTTTATCTTGAGATAGGGTCTTGCTAAATTGTTTAGGACCTTGCTAAGGTGTTGATGCTGGCCTCCAACTTGTGATTCCCCCTGCCTCAGACTCCCAAGTCTCTGGGATTATAGGCAGTGTCCTCATGCCTGATGATTTTCTTTTTATTTGTTCTTTTTAGTTATACATAACAGTAGAATGTATTTTGACATATACATATATGGAGTAAAACTTCCCATTCTTGTAGTTGAACACACACTGGTCATGTATTCATATATGAATAGCAAAGTTATGTCCAACTCATTCTACTGTCTTTCTCATTCTCATCCCCCCTTTTCCCTCCTATTCAATTCAGTGAACCTGCACTGCTCCTTCCCCCCACCTACTATGAGTCAGCATCCCCATATCAGAGAGAACATTCAACTTTTGGGTTTTTGGAATTGTTTTATTTCAATTAGCATGATAGTCTCCAGTTCCATCCATTTACCAACAAATACCCTAATTTCATTCTTCTTTATGGCTGAGTAATATTCCATTGTGTATAGGTACCACATTTTCTTTATCCATTCATCTGTTGAAGGGCACCTAGGTTGGTTCCATAGCTTAGCTATTGTGAATTGAGCTGCTGGGAACATGAATGTGGTCCTGTCACTATAGCATGCTAATTTTAAGTCCTTTGGGTATAAGCCAAGGAGTGGGATAGCTGGGTCAAATGGTGGTTCTATTACAGATTTTCTGAGGAATCTCCATACTGCTTTCCAGAGTGGTTGCACCACGTTGCAGTCCCACCAGCAATGTATGAGTGTACCTTTTTCCCCCCATCTTCACCAACATTTATTGTTACCTGAATTCTTGATAATTGCCATTCTGACTAGTGAGATGAAATCTCAGTGTGGTTTTAATTTGAATTTCTCTAATTGCTAGTGATGTTGAACATTTTAAAAATATATTTGTTGTATTTATTTTTCTGTGAAGTGTCTATTTAGTTCCTTTGCCCATTTATTGATTGGGTTATTTGTTGTTGTTGTTGTTGTTTTTTTTTTTTTTGGTGTTAAAATTTTTGAGTTCTCTATATATCCTGGAGATTATTGCTCCATCAGAAAACTTCTTGAACTCATAAATGTATTCAGCAAAGTAGCAGGATATAAAATTAACACCCATAAATCAATCAAGTTCCTATATATCAGTGATGAATCAACATAAAGATAAGTTAGGAAAACTATCCCATTCACGATAACCTCAAAAAAAAAAACTTTTGGGACTCTAACAAAAGTGGTGAAAGACCTCTACAATGAAAACTACAGAACATTAAAGAAAGAAATGAAAGAAGACCTTAGAATATGGAATGATCTCCCATATTCTTGGATAGGCAAAATTAATATTATCAAAATGGCCATACTATCAAAAGCACTATACAGATTCAATACAATTCCTATTAAGGTTACGATGACATTCTTCATAGAAATAGAAAAAGCAGTCATGAAATTCATTTGGAAAAATAAGAGGCCCAGAATAGCCAAAGCAATCCTCGGCAAGAAAAGTGAAGCAGGAAGCATCACAATACCAGACCTTAAATTATATTACAGAGCTATAGTAACACAAATGGCATGGTAGTGGCACAAAACAAACATGAAACCAATGATAGAGAGTAGAAGACACAGAGACAAAACCACATAAATTCGGTTATCTCATACTAGATAAAGGCTCCATAAACATACACAGGAGAAAAGATAACCTCTTCAACAAATGGGTGCTGGGAAAACTGGAAATCCATATGTAATAAAATGATATTGGACCCCTATCTCTTACCCTGCATGAAACTCAACTCAAAGTAGATTAAGGACCTAGGCTTTAGGCCAGAGACCCGGTGCCTACTAGAAGAAAAAGTAGGCCCAAATCTCCATCATGTTGGCTTAGAAACCAAATTCCTCAGCAAGACTCCTAAAGCACAAGAAGTAAAATCAAGAATCAATAAATGGGATTTTATCAAACTAAAAAGCTTCTTCACAGCAAAGGAAACAATCAAGGACATGAACAGAGAGTTGAATTTTCTTAAGGAATTTTGTTCTCTAAATGCTTTAAAAATATAATTCCCAAAACTCAAACAGCTTTAGTACAGGGGTAGAGAATGTTTGCTGGGTATCTTTATGCCATTACCTACCTGCCTCTTCCTAAGAGACCTGGAATTTCCCAGCCAGGTAGTTTGAGTGAAGTTGGTTTTAGCTGCTCAAGTCCCAGTGGCTCTTACTGAAGTCAGTCAGCATGATCCGGCATGCCGAGCCATGGCAACTGTTCAAGGTTGGACACCTTATCACAGGCTGGTCAATCAAAACCACTGAGATTCAACTAGGGGATTTTGATTAAGCTATTAGAGAAGCAATGCCTTCCTGCCAAGGGACTAGCATGCAGGTAGCCCCAGGACCTTCTAGAATCTACTTTTGGGACCCAAAGAGAAGGGACTATCTGAGAATAGAGCTGTCAAGCACCCAGGGGGCAGAGGGAAGAGGTAGAGGGGAGAAACTTGGTCCTCGTCACTGGGTTGGAACCCTGGATATAACCTAATTTTGGAAACCCCCTATACATGATCAAAAAATTTGCTTTTCTAAGACAATTTGAGTCGGGTTACTCTGTTACTTGCAACCAAACAACTTATGAAAATATTTACCATATAAATGATAAAATACAGGTCTAAAACCCACTTCCTGATCATTTGGACTTGCAGTTTCGTTTTCATAATGAAATCAGACAGAGAACCACGAAATAGTGGCAATACCCACAGGGGTTCACAGAAAGGAAGTGGGTTCTTCCCTCCATTGCTAGCTTTTCTTCCTTCCCCTCCTCCTCTCCTTTTTCTCTCTCTCTCCAACTTCTAAAGCAAACACTTGGGTGAATCCTATTTTTCTGAAGCCAAGTGCACTGAAGGAAGACTGGTAGTTTTGTAGGAAGGTGCTGAGACTCTCACATTGTCAAACGTGACAATGATGTATATGGCCTAGAGTGTGAGTAATCTAGATTTTTCTTCCTTTCATATGTAGTACACACCACAACCTCTTAAATACTCATTATCTATTGAAGAAAACAGTCTTAATTCCCCGCCTGCTAGGTAAACTTCAGGCAGGTGTCCATACCAACGACAGCTGCCCCAAGTATCACTGGTTCGTGTGTTCTCTTCCTTAGGATTTTGGGACCCATTGTGAATCCTCTTTGTATCCCTTACCACAGAGCAAATATTTAAAAATGTCCATTCACGATGATGACATGAATCTCATTGTTTTGTACACAGTAGTTATCCATATAGCCACACCACATCACCCCTGCCTATTATGGGGGAGCTGTGCCGCTGTGCTGGATGTTGCCCAGTCATTTGGCAGTTAAATGTCCCTAAGTCTACATGACCTACCATGCTGGGTGCATGAGACAGAACTAGTTCCAAAAGGTTTATTTTGACTTTGCTTACCTCTTCCCCCAGTCTCAGCTCCAGGCCCCCAAATACAACTTAATGCTCATGGTGTCACCGATTCCTTGAAGTTCTTTCCCCCCCTTTCCCCAGTAATAGGGGCATAGAGGACTGTACTTGGCAGCCTTCCCCACTTGGGGGAGGGCAGGCCATCTCCTAAGTTTGGTAGTGTGCTCTCGGCTTTCCTCCCTTGTTGACTAGATTATTTTGGGGATTGAGGGGTGGAGATGGTTCCATAAACCCAAAGTTCAGGCAGCCTGTAAACGGTAGGGACCTGGTCAGGCTGGCTGCACCCATTGTTATTGGCAATGTGTGACCAGGGGCCTCACGGGCTTCAGGAAAAAGGACACTCCCTAAGACCTGTTTTAGGAGGCCCGCTAATCAAAACACACATATCAATTTATTAAAGAACACCTGGGTACTTCTGTCACTCTGGCACTCAGTATTGGCTGGGTGGGATGTATGACCCTCCACACCCATTCTTACCATGAATACAATTTAGGTCCTAAGAAAATACTTCTTTACCACAATGTCCTAAACACAAAAAGTTACAGTTTCTGAATGCCAGGAAGGACTATGACACCACTAATGTTTGAGATGAGCACGATTTTATGTAAACACATAAAATTTTTATGTAAAAACATAAAAAGGTCAATTTATGAAATCCCTCTTCCAAGCATGAATGAAATGATTTCTGTAATACATGGTATTATTTCTCAAGGATGTGAAGCATTAATTTTCTTGCTTCTTTTGGTGTTCCAATTTGTGGTTCCAGATGTACTCAAGAATTAGCATCATTTTGCAACAGTCGCATAGGACAGTGGGACTTGAAGAATTGGTGTGGGCCTATAGTCCCAGCCACTCTGGCAGCCGAGGCAGGGGGATTGCTTGAGTCCAAGAGTTCAAAGCCATCCTAGGCAACATAGTGAGAGCCTGTTTCAGAAACAAAACAAAAACCAGTAACAAAAAAAAAAAAAACAAAAAAACAACAAAACAGTGAAGGAATGGTAGCGATTCATATTGTTCTTGCATTTGTATAGATGAATGTTAGAAATACTAGAAGTGAAAACAACGTATATAATGAACTTATTTTGCAGTATTTTCCGTGATCATTTATCATACTGATCCCATTATACTACAGGACATGATATTTAAAATTCATGGGTTATTTCTAAACCTGAGTATTGCCTTAATTTTAAAAATCAATTCCTTTGCAAATGCTTAAGCAGGGTAAAGTTTCTCCAAACTGAACTTAGTAAACTACACTCTAAAAACTACAATGATTCAGGAAAGGTGGTCTAATTTGGAATTAAGAATGAAATCTCGGTAGCAACAGTACATTTAGTGATCTTGCTAAAGGAGAGAAATATAAACGTATAGAAAAACATATGAAAGATAAGTGAATTTCCGTATATTTTGATCCAGATGTTACCAAACCATCATTAGCACAGTGAGATCAATACAACGATGATTAGATTGTCACTGACATTTTGCTGGCCTTTGGTCATATAAAACCCACAGCTTTTCTGTTCCACTGGTATGGAAAGTATAATAATCAGAGTGAGAACAGAATACATCTTAACAACTTAATTCATAACTTTTAAATATTTAGGTGTGGTGGCATACGGGTCTCTACTTCTCCACTGCTCTAATGCTGGTGGCGGGCCCCAGGGGGTGATACCCTGACCAGGGAGCTCTGCCCTAAGTCTCCAGCGCTGGGCTCTAAGGAGCGGTCCGGCAGGTGTCCAGAGGCCCCGCCCCCACGGTCCACCTCCTCGGGGATTGGCTGCTTTGATCCTAGCGGCCCCCGGGTGAAGTTGGGGGTCGCAGGCACTGGCTACCCTCAGGTTTCAGGCACTCTTGGCCAAAGCCAAGGCCACCTGGTCTCCAACCGCGCCCTACTCGCTGCGGCCCCGGCAGAGTTCTCGTCCCTTCTCAGACCCGCTTGTCCTCTCCCGAGCCCCCCGGGTTTCCCCTGACTCCCGGGTCCGGCGGTTTCACTAGAGGGTCGAAAGTCCCGGCCTGCCGGCCTTGCGTGGTCGGAGCAGCCTGGGCGTGCTAGTTCTGGGCGTGGGCGCGGGGTGGAGACCCGGGCCGGCGCGCGGGGGCTGCAGGAAGCGGAGGCGGCAGCCACTCGGGGACCGGCTCGTCCGGCTTTGAGACACCCGGAAACGGATTCGGCTCCGGTACCCGTGCGGGCCGCGTGCTTCGGAGCGAGCGAGAGGAGCGGCGGGTGGCTGCTGAGTAATCCCCCGCGGCGGCGGGTGGCGGCGGCCGGGCGCCCACGTTCCCCGCGCGCCGCAGCCGGGCCGCGGCTCCTCCCTCCCGCGCTCCGCGTCCCTCCCCTCCGTCCCCTCCCCTCCCCCGCCGCCCGCTCGGCTCCGCTCCGGGCAGGTAGAGCCGGGCTCCGGGCGCGCGTGGGCCCGCCGCAGCTGCCTCCGGACCTCGCCTCGGCCCAGCGCCCGGCCTCGCGCGCCCATGGCTGGCTCGGAGCAGCAGCGGCCGCGGCGGCGGGACGACAGAGACTCGGACTCCGAGGCGGCGCCGCTGCAGGACGCGGAGCTGGCCCTGGCCGGCATCAACATGCTGCTCAACAACGGCTTTAGGGAGTCGGACCAGCTTTTCAAACAATACAGGTGACCGTAGCGCCCCTGCTCCCCTGCCCGCGCCGCGCGACCTCGTGGCGGGCTCACGCGCTGGGACCTGCCGCTGGTCCCCAGACGCCCCCTCCTCTTCCCCTCTGCCGTAATTCTCAGTCCCCGCGTCGCCTCTCGGGGCCTGATCCGCAGTTGGCGCTTCTGCGCCTTTGCCACATCGTCCCTTTTCACCCCACCCCCGCCCCGTTGTCCTCCCTGGGACCCGTCGCGCGTGCTCCCGTCTCTCCCGCAGGCTCCCTTCACTTTCTCCCCGCCTCGCCCTCCGAGGTGTGCCTAGGGTTTGCTCCTGTCTCAGCGGTCGCCGTGTCCCAAACCGGGCTGTTTTGGGGACCGGATGCATTTGAGGCAGCTGCAAGCCTGGGAGTTAGGGGGTGACTCCGGCTCGCGTGCTGCCAGGGCAGCCTTTGTGACACGGAGTACATCAGCTGCATAGTGCCTGTTTGTTGCGCCTCACATTGCTTTGCATCGTTGTGCATTCTAGACGCTTTTATTGTTTGAAGACACATGCATAATTGTCATGCCGTGCAGGAATTCAACAATTTTCACCCAGCTCTGCTCGCTCTTCTCTCTGCGGGTCTTCTAAAAACTCAGTTCCTGAAATGAGTTTCAAATGCCTTTCAAGCGAGCGTGTTAATTAAGAATTCCTCTAATGTAAAGGAAGGAAGTAGAAAATGGAGGGATTTTTAAAAATGCTTAAGAATAGAAGGAGAAACACGTGTGTTCTGTTAATTTTTAAAGAATATATAAACGAAAGAACCGAAGCCTGGTAGCTTTCCAGTGGATGTGAGAGGAACCTTCATTTTATTGGGGACCAAAAGCGTCCGTTTTCCTGTTTAGGAAGCAAGTGTGTGATTTGCCCCGTTAGTATTGACAAGCCATGAGGATGTTGATTAGCAACTTTCCTGAACATGTTTAAGGGTCATATGCTTCTCACTTTTTTAGACCTCATGGTTTGTTGAAATGAGAGGACCGAGGTGCATTTGTGATGGAGAGCCACAGTATGAAGCTGGGAGGAGACACCTAAAGTTTCAGACCTCAAAGCTTGGGTAGCTGCCACATTCTTAATGCCAAAGCAAATACCTTAGAACTATGAACTTTCTACTAAAGCGGTTTTACTTTTAAGTCAGCTGCTCACCCCCCACCCCCACTGTAGGTTTGGAAATGAAAACGCCTAAGCTCTTCTCAGAACATTTTATTTGTAAAACGTACAAATCTGGTTTCAAGCCATAGTTTCATCAAAGGCTGTTGATGGAGGATTTAAAAGATTTACTTGTCCCACAATATCTCTCCTAGTTTTTCAGCCCTCTGAAACGCACCCGATCTCGTCTGAAAATGTATTTCATGAAAAAAAAAATGTCTGAATGTTTCTTATGACTTTTCTGACTACCAGTCTGTGTTATATGTGAGAGGAATGGAGAAAGTCTAGAGCGTCAAATTTCTTCTCTTTAGTTGCTGATCAAGGTACTTTCATATTTCTGTTCTTGTGTTGAAATCTGCAGTAGTTATTTTTGTGGTCTTTTTTTTCTTTCTATACTTTTATAGTATATTTAAACCTCATGGTACAGTTGCTGTTAGGTTGAAAAATGAAAATTTCGCCTCATCTATACAGTTTTATGCACTGTCAATAGAGGGCAGATCACACACTTTCAGGTTGTCAACAGAGGGACACACCTTGAATGGTATTTCTCTGTGGGTGAGGGAGGGGGCAGTGTCCAGGGAAGATGTCCCCTGTGTAACCAGGGAACCCACATTCCTTATCGGTTCTCACTGTTCTTAAAATAACAAAAGATGTATATCTTATGACAATTTTTATAACAAGAGACCTGAGACTCAGTGTTGGCCTGGGCATTATCACTGTGGTTTTAAATCAAGGACTCTGATTTGACCATTCTGCCTGATTATTATATTCTGTAATCTGCCCCATGACCTTATTTTTCAGCAATGTTAAAAAGATTTTCTAGGAGTGGGAGGGAAGAGGACAGATGATTCTGACAGCATTCTCCTGTCAGCTTTCCCTTGCTTCATCTGATGTTGTGATGTGAAAAGCCATTGCATTCTTCCCACCTCCAAAATATGCTTCTCATCCATGTTTTGGGAAGCACAGTTGCATAAAGGTCTGTTCAGGAACTGGCATCCAGTGACCAGAGTTCGAATCCTAGTTTGGCCACTTTTGTACCTGCTGACTTTCCTGTCTCAAAATGTGGTTCCTTGCCTATCAAGTAAGAGTAGCAATGATAGTACTGACTTCACAGTTGTTGAATCTGGCACAGTCTAAGCACTCAGCAATCACTTGTTAGCTCTGTACTTGTGGCCTCCCCTCTAGTCTTGGGTTCTATTTGTGTAGTTTGAGTATAAGACAAAACGCCTTATGTGTGGGTATCTTTGTATTTAAAACTCACCTCACATATTATGGCTGAAAGATGTAAGATCCTGGTATGTACTGGAAAACTTCTCTTCCTGTCTTAAAGGTGAATGACCCCCTGGAAGCTTACCATTGACTTCTTGTAAGTGTTCAAGAAACACCTCTAGCTCAGTTCCTTTGTGGAAGAGGGATAACCAAATGACCAGCTCCATCTTCTCTTTCATGATTGCTCTGTCGTAGGGGCCCCCCTTCAGGCCCACTCCCCTTCAGACCCACTCCCTTTACTTGTAAACCTCCTGAAGTCTTTTTTATTTTTTAACTTTATTTTATTTAGTTTTGTTTGTGGTGCTGAGGATTGAATCCAGTGCCTCATGCTTGCTAGACAAGTACTCCACCACTGAGCCATAATCCCAGCCCCCGAAGTCTTATTGTTACAGTTTAACAAAGAAGTATTTTGTGTCTAGTGTCACAGTAACAGTTTTATTAAATCAAGAAGGTCATTTTTTCTTGCCACATTACTGAGATGAAAAATTTGGTTGAATAGCTACCTAAAGAGAAGTGGTCACTTTGTAGAAACAATTTATCATGAAGGCCATTCCAAATTTGTGGAAAGTCTGACTAGTATAATTCAGATATGGTTCATATAGGAATTAGAAGTATATTCAGAGCAGAGACCTTCTTTTGAGATATTCAACAGTGCTCTAGTTAAAATATCCAAATGGAGCTGCTGCTTCTCTTGAAACTATAGGAATAATGTAGCGAGTGACAGGCTGCCCTGTTGTTGGCACTGAACTTCTGTTGTGTACTTTGAAATGTCTTCCCAGAGATGGGGACAGACTTGGACTGTGCTGTGCTGAACATACTGTAAAAGACTTGTTCCACACTGCTGTAAATGACTTGTTCCCTGGGATGGCACTATTGGAAGGTGATAGAACTGTTGGGCCTAACCAGCAGTTCTTAGGTCATTGGGGGCATGAGGTATTTCTCATGTGACACCTTAGTAGTTTTTGTGAGAAGGTTCTTGTAAAAAGAGCATGCCTCGCCCTGCTTGTGCTTTTTCTGTCTAATCCTGTCTGAGATGTGACTCTTCTATATAAGCTTCCACCATGATGTCCTGCCATCTGCTACCCTTACAAGAGGCCAAACCAATGGGGTCTACCTAGCTGATTTCGGACTTTGTACCTCCCAGAACACTAAGCTAAATAAATTTCCTTTTCTTTATAAGTAGGCTGTGTCAGGTTATTTTGTTACAGTAATGAGAAGCTTAACTGATAGAAACTGCTCCCGGGCTTCTCTACTTTGAGCCCATGGACATACCTTTGTAAATGTATGATACCGATAGCCTGAAATCAAACTCCTGAGCTTGGTTTTAGGGCTCAGCACTTTAATCCAGCAGTGCTCCCCCTACATAACACACACACATCAGACTCTGAACTGATTTCGACTCGTGTGACACATACTCAGACACGTGATAAGATGTGCCTCACCATGGGTGAGGTGCATGAGACCACGTCAGACTTTTGGTGTTATGCCGGAGGTAAGACTGACAGTGGAGGGGGGGGGGTGCTGGGAGACATATCCACAGGCTGCTGTAGGACCAGAGAGGAGCACCTCTAGCCCAGTCAGAAGGAAATTCTGCAGAGGAAATGTTGCCTGAGCTTCAGGGTGGGATAGAAGCAGGTCAAGTGAGAGAGGAATTGGGAGGGGTGGGTGATGAGAGAAAGGAGAAAAGGCGAATGTGAGGGATGGCGAGGCCTCACCCAGGTCTAGGGGAGGAAACGGTGGAAACCCCACAAGGCTATGTGAAGGTGCCTGTGGAGTGGTAGTAATAACTGCAGGCCGAGGGGTACCGTTTTGTGTTGCGCTGTTTGCTCTGTATGTTATTTTCTTCTCACCAGCGCTCATTTCCTATGAGTCGGTGCTTTTTCTTAGAGTTACTGGGCTGTTTGGTGTCTAGTCAGCTCACTTTCCCCATGACCACTGTCCGTAGTGTGGACGCCACATCCATAATTCACTCTTGGCTTCTGGGGCTTCTGAGTCCTACTGACACCATCTTTTTTTGATAATTTGAAATATTCCTTTGCATGTAGAAGAGGTGCAGCACGTGGAGCCAGGAGAGACCTTTGGAGCTCCTGCTTTTATTCTTGGCATTCTTTTTGACCCTAAAGGATTTCTTCTCTGCAGTTCTTACTCTGGTAATACTACTACTGATTTCTAGCTGTGAGTATTATTAATAAGTCACATTGAATTATTATCACCGAAAGTAAGCATATTAAAGTGTGTGCTTAGCACGTGTGAAATCCTGGGGTCAATCTTTAGTGCTGAAGAGAGAGAGAGAAAAAAAAGAAGCTCATAATGGTTATTATGAGATGTTCACTGGTGATAAATATGTATGAATAAATAAGGATTTGATGTAGAATGGTATTATGAATTGTGGTTTATCTTTTCCAGTTTACTTTATAAAATGGCAAAAATATATTAAAAATTAAAAGCAAGAAAAATTCATGGAGACCCTGTCTCTAATGAAATATATAAAAGGGCTGGGGATGTGGCTCAGTGGTTAAGAGTCCCTAGGTTCAATCACCAGTACAAAAAAGAAAGAAAGAAAGAAAAATTCATGGTAACTTATGTGTGTGTAAGTATATCAATCCTAAGTTACCTCGCAGTTGATGGCACACATGACAAAGGTGTGGCCTAATTTTGTGAGCATGTTGACTGTGGAGCCAGTATCACTATAAAAGTTAGTATAATTCTGGATGAGAGTAGATTATGGCCCATGTGCCAAACTGGGCCGACTACCTATTTTTGTAAATAAAGTTTTATTGAGACACAACTATACTCATTTGGTTATGTGTGATCTGTGCCTGATTATGTACTACAACTGTGGAAATAAGTAGTTAGGATCAAGACTTTGGCTCTGTGCAAAGATTAAGGACTTTATTGAACCTCTGGCCTTAGGTAAGTTTGTTGAGCCCAGTAGAAACCATGGAACTTCCTGGAAAAGCTCAAAGGCATGAGTAAGAGACATTGGGCTATTGAGCTTTGGAGCCTCTACTTTACCCAAAGTCCATGTCAGGTACTTGACAGGACAGGAAGCACATGTGGGTTGCTGGTGTCTCCTAGACACTTTGGCCACACAGCATGTCTCTTCCTTGCTGTGGGAGAGTCTGTGGGAGAGTCCCTAGGTGCAGAAATGCAAGAAAAGGAGAAGTCATAAAAAACAGAAATGGTTTGTGGGAACTGGCAGGAAAGACATGAAAGTTGTCTGCTCACTTTTTCCATCCTCCTCAACTCAAGAGGTATGTTTGTATAAAAGCTCATTACCCCTGCCACAACTATTGCACTGTCTGAAAATGTCCCAGTTAAATATTTATTATTCATTTTGCTTAACTGGCAATTCTTTTTAAAAAAATTAAGAAATGTAGCTGCCTATAAAATAATGGGAGGGTTTGGAGGAAATTACCAGGAAAAAAAAAAAAAAGAATATTTACACTGAAGTATGTGTATGTGTGCACACTTATACAAACCCACAGTTAAAGATGTGAACCCTTAAAAGAATCTATGTGTTCTGAGTCACTTCTGCTGTGTTAACAGCTGTTTCAGTGAGATTACCTTCTTTCCCTAAGCTAGCTGAAAGAAACTATTTTGAGTGAAGTGAAGTTTTGATGAAAATAACAAACAAACAAGGACAGCAGCAATATTGGATCATGGAGCCCTTTCTCTCCTAGTTACACAAAACCACTTGTGGATTTGCAAACACATCATGATATTACAGGAATCTATACCTTTCACACATGCTGTTTTAGCTTTTAAAATACCATTTTTGCACCCAATCTCCTTTGCCAAGGTAACCCTCCTACTTACCCAACCATAGCAGTGCAACTTTGAAAAGGCTAATGCTAAGAAGAACTCAAGGAGAAGAGGGTATAAAAGAAGCACAGGAAGTCTGTGATGGAGTAGCCAAGATGAATTTACTTACCTAGCACTGCCCTCTGCCTTCTAAAAGGGGTTGTGGTAGGGTAGGGGGAACTGGTCTCTGTCCTGTGCAGTAGTTCCTCTGTATCCACGGTTTTGCTTTTTGTGGTTTCAGTTACCCACAGTCAAGCATTAAATGGAAAATTCTAGAAATAATTAATAAAATTTAAATTACTTATTACACTATGTTGTCATAATTTTTCTATTTTTATCATCAGTTATTGTAATCTCTTACTGTGCCTAATTTATAAATTAAACTTTTATCAGAGGTATATCTATAAAATTGGAAAAAATACAGTGTATATAGAGTTGTCTGCCATCTGCAGTTCAGGCATCCACTGAGGTCTTAGAACATGTCCCCCACAGATCCAAGGGGCTCCCGTGCCTCTTTCAGCACTTACCTCTTGTTCCCAGCACACTCAATCAGTGACTGTGCTGCACATTCTGTAAATGGGTCCAATTTGAGATTGAATAGACTTTTGTGTATTAACCTATGGGGAAAACGCTTTCCAATTTCCAAACAAGTGACTGTGAATACATATCTTTGTGTAAAGTTATTCGTAAATTTGCTGTGTAAGAAGAGCAAGTCGTGGCTTCTTGACACCGATTTAGAGATTGAGATGGGGCTTTTCTTCTGTAAAGATGGTTGGCAGTTAGCCATCTGAGCCTTTTCCCTTGCTAAGTTGCTTTCTCCATCTCTTCCTTCTTGCGCAAGAATTTCAGAATGTAAAAAATACATGTGTACAACGGGTAGTTACTGCTGCCTGACAGGAACACTGTCAGTTATTTCAGTGAAGGCTTTAGAGAGTCAGGAAGTACATCTCTGTTGGAACTGGTATCATGATAGGAGGGAGGGGCTGCTGCATTCAGGACATAGGTGAGAAGCCATCATCTGTTCCAAGAGGTGTTGCTTAATATCTTTTAAAAAAAGTTATTATCTTTTTGACATTTGACATCTTTCTCAGAAAGAGTCACTTCAATAGTGGGTCCTGTCCCAAATCATACTGGTTGAGGTGACTTGTTCCCTCCTATGCATCAAAATAAACATAATGGGAGTGACTAGATGGTGCTTACTTGATGCCTGGCCAGCCCCTCTCCCCTGCTTCCTGGAATATTTTTACTCCCCAAGGAGTGGGGCTCTAGTTATTTCCCTTGAGTGGAGGGTGGGGTGTGTGTGTATGGGGGAGGGGGACAGTGACATGAAGCATGTGTCTAAGGTCATACAGCAGGAAGTGGGAGCTCTGGGGTGGAAACAAGGCCTCCCAGCTCCAGAGTCTGTGTGTGACCATTGCATGTGACTTCCTTTCTGTAACTTTCACAGAAAAAGGAGTTTACATGTGTGCCATCAAAGTCATTATGGGTGCATTGTCCCAGCAATACACAAACCATGCCCTGATATCCAGAGAGTCCCCTTCAAGCTACCAGGGAGCTCTGTCTTCAGGAGAGTGTCATCCCAAACTTTAGACCTTTGTGATTTCCAGTCTTCTGTGTGATACACTCAACATCCCAGCCTGGTACAAAATAGCCTCTGGTCTGGTCCTGTCTGCTTCCTGGCCTCCCTCCTGTTGCTCCCCTTGCCACTTCCATTCTGCATGTGCAGGAATAGTTTGCAACATCCAGCCAGTTGTGTCTTGTCCTTCAAGATTAGCTCAGATTTCCATGGAAAGACTGTGGGACTCCTCTGTCCTTACCTTTAGCCAGCACTTGTGTTATACTGACACCATTTCCAGTCTCCTGTTGAGGAGAGGACTGTGACTATAGAAACAGGTAATACCTGGACTTCCTCTGCAGTGTTGCTGGTTTTCCTGAGCTTGCTGGAATTTTCTGGGGTCCAGGATGTATTAAAAGCTCCCTTATTTGCCATTCAAAAAGTACAGCCCAAGGGCAGTGCCTTTAGGATCTGTGAAGGCCTTGTAGTCCTCACATGCTCTTGGGCATGTCTCCTACCCAATTTCAGTTGCTCCAGAGAAGCCCTAAAGTTGATGCTGTACTTCTCCTAAGCAGACAGTAGAATTCCCACCTAGCCCCATCAACCTCCTCCCCATGGTGTGTCCCAAGCTGCCCCACGCTGAGTAGGGGTCAGTGGGGAGCAAAGTTGCTGCTGAGCACACCTGAGCCTGGACAGGTGCCATCATGGGGAAGGCCACATCCCTAATGAGGCCCAGTCTCCATGAAACTATTCTGCTTCTGAAGTGGCCGTGGGTGTGAGTGCTGCCTGGGCCAGGTAGATGTCACTCTGGGGATCATAGCTCTCTGAGTGATCTGTCCTCTGCTCAGTGTTATGTCTAGTGACAAGGAGGGCAACCTAACTGGTGGGCTTTCATTTTCTTATTTAGCCACTTGCAAGGTTCTGAGGCTACCCCTGCATGGTGCTGCAACAAACTGGAGTTATTACCCAAAATACAACTCCCAGACTCCAGAAGACTTGGCAACTGGGAATTAACACTTTCCAGAGCAGGGATTCTTGACCCTATCAGATCTAATTCCCTTTTATGATGACAGACACTTGGTAATTCCCCCTTTATGATCCTAAAATGAAGTTTATAGATGAAATAACCTACCCACACATCCAGTGTCTAAAATATCAATAGAGTAGTATTATAAAAGGGAAGTATAAAAGAAATTCATAATATAAAATTACATGTATTTTTAATGTAAGTATTCAGTACACTTTTATCAGAAGTTAAAATGAAGTAGTTAGATGCTTGGACCTGTGTATAAGGAAAAAATTTGGATTTAAGAAGAATAAAAAGATGGGAAAGCTTGCATAGAGGTAGAGAAATGAGAGAGCAATACACTTTAACTTAAAGGAAGTAAAAACACATTTATCTGTATATGATAAGACAGAGGAGGTAATCATAATTGAAGGATTATAATTAACCAAAGTAAAATACTATTTAAGTGACGGAAATGAGAAGCATGATATTTTTGTAATAAGCCAGGCCATCTTTGTCAGGGTGGTGTCACAATAATTAAAGCCCCTGTGTTCAGCATGGGATGCCTTTGACAAAGTATCTCAGAAAACATCTCACGTCTTGAAATTCCTCCACAAACCTAGAACTTTAGAGGCCATTCATTGCCTTTAATCGATTTAGGATTAGAGGATAAATTAAAAAAAAAAAGTTTACAGGTCAGGAGATAACCCCTAAAGACAGTATCAGTACAGTTGAAAAATAAGAACCAAACCCAAAATAAGTAATTTCAATATGTAATTTCCATGACATTAATTTCATTATGCTACAAATTCTTAAGTATATTGGGAGGCAAAAATGATACAAATTGAATTATGACTTTTAATGACAGTAGTATTCAGTATTTTATTTGACTTTCAGTATATTAAAAGGAGCTTTCAATATCCCTGTTAAATACGGCATGTAGTAGCTATGAGTGCAGACCAGTTAAGCTCCGGGGTGTTGGCCACTTAAAAGCCAGTTGCAGTGTTGCAGCTGTGGATATGGTTCTCCAAAATCATAAACAAGTCTTGATAAAGTGTGCACATAAACAGTCAAGGAATATGGTTGGCCCTCCGTATTCACAAGTTCTGCATTCAAGGATTCATTTCTTGAAGGATTGATAATATTTGGGAAAAATCTAGAAAGTTCCAGAACACAAAATTTAAATTTGCTGTGTGTGTTGAGTACTGTGCTAAATCCACACAGATGAAGTATGTGTAGGCATTATATTAGGTGTGGTAAGTAACCTGGAGATGATTTAAAGTATGGGGAAGATGTGTGTATGTTATAGGCAAACATCACACCTTTTTATATAAGGATCTTGAGCATCAGAACCATGGGGTTCCTGGAACAAATCCTCCTTGAATACTGAGAGACCAGAGTATTTTGCATTTTTATGTAATTGGAGATGGGTTCTGAAAATAATCATAAACAATTTTTTTTTCCCATAAATTTCCAGGAGATGTTCAGAAGTCATACAGCAGGTGGGACATCATGCCAGATGATCTCACACCTTGCAGAATGGCTTGCATTTTTGGCCTGTTCCACTGTAGTCATTGTGTCACCCCCAGATGGCCCCACAGATTTCTACAGTGCCTCCTTTGAAAAGCACTGAGATTGGGGCTAGAATGTCAGGATGAGGTTAGTTCTCTGCAGCTGAATTCCCAGGCTGCCTGGAACAGCTTGAGGTGGGGTCATTCTGTTGACTGCAGAAAGGGAGAGACTGCCCAAGATGGCACCACTATTGCTGAAGAAACCTGACAGAGGATCCCTCCTTCATTGTGTCTGTGATCTCTGGTGCCAGGCAGGTGCAGGCTTCCTTGGAGGATGCAGAGCCCCAGTGTTGGGCCCTGTGGGTCACCACCCTAACACAACAGCTTTTGCCCACCACACACATGCAAACAGCTCCAGGAAGGGATGTCAGCACTGGTCCTTCTGTCCCTCACCACGTGGATGGAGCACCACCGAGGTCCCTTCCTTTCTTCATACTTCACACAGAACTAGTTTATGGGGCCTCCATCCCTAGCCTCAAGGCGACTTTATCTCAGAGGCCTGGATTCTCTGCCCTGGCTCCACCAGCAGAGTCTCCCTAACTTTGGACTTCAGAGTGCCGACGGGTCCATATCCTTCCCAGGAAAGTTTGCTCACTTCTTTCATTTTTTTAGCAAAAAAGATTCCACAAACTAAAAACAACATTTTAAAGATTAAAAAATCAAAGAACCAAATCCCCAGGAATTGGGGTACAGTTGCCCTAAAGTTACATAGCCAAAGGGATCGTGAAAGTGATTCTTTAAAATGCACGGAAATAGGGCAGATTGCTTCATTTGCTTGTACTTTGCTTGTACTTTGAAGCAACTATTAAGGGGTTAAACACACACACACACACACACACACACACACACACACAATTTCATCTCTTAAAGGGCACCTTGGCATGTAGAGCTTGCACTGGTCCCACCCTCAAGCATGACATCATGTGCATCCCATAGTTCTTGTTCGCTCAACCTGTTCTTACAAGCTGAATTGCACCATAATATTCTTTGCTGAGCGCGGCTTTTCTAGGTAAATCTGTTGGAGCATGAGCTTCTCACTCTGAGTGCCTGTGGTTGAGTATTATTTGCTGCTTGTCCATGTTGGCCTTCTTGTTGTACAGACAGCTATCCTTTGCTTTGCCTTTGCACAGTCTTGCCTCATCTCTGTAGCAGCTGACCTTTGGATTTTACTTCATGTAAATTATTCATCCATAAAATAACCATCAAAGAGAAGCAGATTTGTACATGTTGGTATCACTTTATCTCAATCACAAAATTGTTTGACACAATTCTTCAGGATAGAAAAAAGAGGGAAAATGACATTTCACATCCAAATTCAAGTCAAATTTGCTAAATGACAGAGATTCATTAAGAAGCAATTGGATTAAGCTAAAATCCATGCTGTGTATCCTCTTTAGAATTGCTCCCAGTAGGGTGAGTCACTGTCAAAGCTTTGAGTGTTTTTCCCTCCCTCATTTTGAGCAGTGAATTGCAAAATTTCAAGTTATGTATTGTCAGTAGATCTCTGCATCTTGCAATTCATGTTCATCTCTTTATTTTATTTTAATTTTGTGGCACATGCATGTGAGGCAAGCAGTCTACCACCAAGTTACATCCCCCGGCTTTACCTCCTCTTTATTAAAGTCTAAAATTAAAAAGTACATTGAATTCACTAGTTGCATGCTTGTCTGTTGTGACTCCAGGCTAGCACAGGACTGCTTCTAGGTCTTTACTGCTGGAGTAATTGGGTTTCTGACTTTCCTCCATATTCTAGCCAGGTTTGTGTTAATCTAATTGCTCAGAAAAGAATTTGTTTACATATGAAATGCCATTTGCTTCAGCTGTCAACCATGTGGATCCAAATGTCTTCTCGGTTATTTCTGTATTGATGATTGATGAGACACTCATTACAAAATTACAAACTGAGCTAAAAATGACTTCTATTGAAATAACAACAGGGGTAAAGAGGGAAGGGGCATGGGAGGGGGACATGGCTGTCTAAAGTAGCGGAGGCAAATGTTAGGAGCTCTGGTAGTGGACTTCTTAGAGGTGCTTCTGGAGAAACTGCCAGTGCAAAAATGATGAGAAAGGAGAGAATGCTTCCTGCCTTTCTGTAGTCCCCTGTGACAGCTTGGATCTGCACTGGACTTTTGAGAGACAGGAGTTGAAGCTAACTTGAAATTGAAAGCTTTCTCTAAATAGAAGAATACCCTGTTGTAAAACAACAAAAATTCATCAAGGAGCTGTTAAGGTCTAAAAGTTTATAGTTATAGAAGCCTATGTGTAATGAGGTAAACCCAAATGAAAATTTCCTGACCTGTGCTTTACTAATAAAGGAAAAACTTGGATGCCTTCATGAATGACAAACTCCTGTGAAATTAAGAGTTGATCACTAAGAGCTAGTTATACTAAATTTTTATTATAAATAAGTGTCTAGCTTCACTTTGAAATGCCTTTCAACCAAGAAATAGAGAACTCTCCTAAAGGTCTAAGTGATTATTTAAAATAAGTTGGTATTTGGGTTGCTTATATAAATAGGTGAAAGCACTTAATTCTCAAAGTATTCATGCAATTTGTAGATTATTGCCACCTATAATAAAGGGTATTTTATATCTTAAAGATAAGAAAATAATGAAAATATTTTGGTCAATTTTGTTACTTTTTAAATAGCCCTTGTTGAAAGATGGGTTAGAAAATCCTTTCAATTTGGTTGGGGTCGTGGCTCAGTGGTAGAGCACTTGCCTAGCATGTGTGAGGCACTGGGTTTGATTCTCAGCACCGAATATAAATACATGAATAAAATAAAGGTCCATCAACATCTAAAAATATATATGTTTTAAAAAAAAAGAAAATCCTTTCAATTAGTTGGATTATTTTCAGAATATATCATTAATTCTAAATTACTGTCAGAATTTAGCAAAAAATGAATATGAATAAACAAAGCTAGAGAGGGATCTGAATAAAGTTGGAAATAGTACAGTCCTATAATTGTACAAGAGTCTTTTGATCTCTGCTTGAATTATTGCACAGGCAAAGAAGAACAGTGAATGAAGATGAAGCCAGTGGTAAACGCTGCCTGCTAATGAGTCACTCTGTCGCATGCATTTCATCCTTAATCCCAGTTCTCTCAACAGCCCTGTGATGGTTAATTTTTTGCCAGCTCTACTGGATTGAGGGATGCCTAGAGAATTATTCAGGCGTGCTTCTGATTATGCCTATAGGAGTGTTTTTAGAGAAGATTGCCTAGTGGGTCAGCGAGCTCTGTGGGGAAGACCTGCCCTGAAGTAGGGGGCACTATCCAAGAGACTGGGGGCCCAGGTGGATGGACAGAATGGAAGAAGGGGGAAACTAGTTCTCGTTTGCATTCTGCCTTCTCTGGGGCTGTGCTTTTCTGCTGCTGTCACCCTTGCATGTCAGACTCCCTGTTCTTTGGTCTATGAGTATGGCTTTGCACCAGAGGCTCTTTAGGGGGCTTTTAGATTTTTGGCCTTGGAACTGGGGCTGCATCATCAGCCTCCCTCTCATTCTGAGGCTTTTGGCTTCTTGATCTGAGCAGCTACCAGTTTCCCTAGTTCTCCAGCCTGCAGATGGCCTTTGTGGGATGATTCATCCTCTGATCATGTAAGCCAATCTAATAAATCCTCTCTTATAATGATATATGTAATTTTATATGTATATAAAATTGTATGTGTATGAATATATGTATGTATTTTGTGTCTTTGTGTATATGTGTGTCCATGTATGTGTGTGTATATGTCTGTGCACATACACACATACATATATAGGGTGTTTCCTTGGAGAACCCTGACTAATGTAAACCCTAAGAATAAATTTTCTTATTATCACTTCATACCTGACAAAACTAAGGGTTACCAAACCCAAGTTAAAATTCTTTGTGGAAGCTCTGCCCCCAGCCCTGGAGTGTTTGCTGTTTCTCCTGCCTCCAAAAGGACTTTATTGTTACTCTGCACAGTATGTGGATCTAGCACTACCAGAGGTTATTTGTTCAGCCCTGATCTCCTGTGTGCCTGGTGGTCTTCCAGTGCCCCCACCTCAGTGTAGGGTACCCCTTGGAACCTGATTATGCACACTGAGAGTCCAGAAGGCCCTCCTGGTCTGTCCATTTCATCTCCCAAACATCTGTTTCCATCCCTCCTCTTCATCGTCACCATTACTGCCTAGATCAAGTTCCCCTCCCCTCTCACTTGGACAGTTGCTTTGGCCCAGCTGGCTTCCTTTTGTACTCTACCTCTGCCAGAGGGATCTTTTCAGCTTATGAGTCTTAAGTACATGCCTCTCCACTAAAATTCTGGTCTCTGGACTAGGCTGAAAAAGGGCCCTCCAAAACATATCCACATGCTGAACCCTGAAACCTCTAAGTGGTACTGACTATAGGGGCAAAGAAAATAAGGAACCATGCAGAAACCTTGCAGATGTGATTAAGTAAAGGATCTTGGGGTGGGGAGATTTTCCTGGATTATCCAGATGGGTGTGAAATGCAATCATGTGCATCCTTATAAGAGGAAGGTAAATGGAGAGTGCACCTTACAAAGTGGGCAGTATGGAAGCTGAGCAGGGAGATTTGAAGATGTTGGCCTTGGAGAGTGGAAGGATGGTGGTCGCAGCCCTGGAATGAGAGCAGTTTCTGGAGTCTGGAAGAGGCAAGAAATGGATGTTTCCCTACAGCTGTCACTAAACTGACTCAGAGTTTACTTATCCTGGAACCTCAACTCCACCTTCCTCTCCTGGAGAGACCATCTTTGGTCCTCCAGTCTGGTTTCTTTGCTACAGACTGAGAATTGAGTTCCTTTGCTCTGGGGTTAGACAGCACTGGCTTTGCTTGATTCTCATTTGCCCGGATTTCAGTTTCCAGAGTTTACTTAAATGACACCTGTCCCCCAGTAACATGGTTCAGATTTCAGCTGCCTTGTGTACATAAGCTGCTGGCTCTTCAGGCCACAAATCACTTAACAGGTAAACATCATGATTAGCGACCTATCAGTCACTCACTTCTTTCAAAGTCTGCCTGTGATTGGTCACTGCAGCCAAGTGTATAGTCGTGGTGCTTCCTGGCATCCTAGGGAGAGACTCAATGACATTTTTCAAAAATGGATTATTAGAAGACGATATTGACCAATAAAGATGAAAGAGTAGCACAGAAAAAAAGTAACATTGGAAGTGAAATTTGAATCAAATATAAATGGAAGGAATAACTGACCTGGAGGTCTTGGCGTGGCCACTGTTGGAGGAACTCTGGATAAATAGCCAGGGGAAAGTGATTGTAAGGAAAAAGATGAAGATGCCCAGGTTCCAGAGAAAGCGATGGATGTTGGCAACAAAAAAAATCTCATGCTAAAGAAACTGTCAGATATTTCACAACATTGAAAGTACAATAACTAAAATGCTAGAAGCAGATCCAAACTTTGTTAGGAGTATCCTTCTAAGGAGCAAAGGTGCTCACTCTGAGACCTAAGCTATTTGATATGAGGAAGGCAAGCCCTGTTAAGCCACCTCGATGAGCTTTTTACAAAAAAGAAAAAAAAAATTTCCTCAATATTTCTAATATTTTGAGTTATAGTCCAAATAAATATTAGATTCACTAATTTTTTTCTTTTCCCCTGTATGTTCATAAACTGTAATAAGACAGGTAGACTTTAATGTTTTTTAAATTGTTTTTTAAATTGTGGTATGATGTACATAAGATTGTTTATCATTTAAATTGTAAGTGGACTGTTCATTGGCATTAAGTATGTTCATGTTTCTGGTCTACTACCACGTCCATCCATCTCCAGAACTTTGTTCATCTTCTCAAACTGAAACTTTTACCCATTAAACACTTACTTCTCATTTTCCCTTCCCCCTGTCCTGCTGTACTTGACTACTACAGATACCATATATAGGTAGAATCATACAATATTTGTTCTTTTGTGACTGGCTTGTTTCACTTAGCAGAATGTCCTCAAGATTCATCCGTGTCGGATGGAGCTTGTGTCCAAATTTCCTTTCTTTCTAAGGCTGAATATTTCACAGATTACATACTACATTTTGTTTACCTTTCATCCACCAAAGGACAGTCCAGTTGCTTCTACCTTTTGGCTACTATAAATGTTGCTTCTATGAACAGTGGTCCACAAATATCAGTTTGAGCTCCTGTTTTCAATTCTTCTAGTTATATACCCAGAAGTAGGATTGTTAGATCATATGGTGATTCTATTTTTAATTTTTCAAGGAATCACCATACTGTTTTCTGTAGTGGTTGTACTGTTTTATAGTTGAATCAGTAGTACACATGGGTTCCAGTTTCTCCACATCCTCACCAATAGTGTTTTGTTTGGTTGGTTTTTGTTTTTGGATAATAGCCATCCTGATAGCTGTGAGATAATGTCCAATTTATGTTTTCCTATTGATTTTTGATGTTGATTATCTGTTCATGTGCTTTGTCATTTGTATATGTTATTTGGAGAAATGTCCAAATAACATTTGCCCATTTTTAATCATATTGTTTTTGTTGTTGTTGGATAGTAGGTATTCTTTATATATGCTGGATATTTACTCCTTATCACATATACGACTTGGAAATATTCCCCCCTATTCCATAGATTGCCTTTTTGTTCCATTGATAGTGTCCTTTGATGCAAAAAAGATTTTAATTTTCATGGATTCTAGTGAATCTATTTTTATTCTTTTTCTTTTGCCTGTACTTTTGGTTTCACATCCAAAAAATCATTGCCAAAACTGGTGGCATGAAGCTTTTCCCATATGTTTTGTAGTTTGATAATTTTAACTCTTCTGTTTAGGTTTTGATCCAAATTGAGTTAATTTTCATCTGTGGTGTGAAATAAGTCTAACTCCATTTTTAAAAAATATGGATGTCTAGTTTTCTCCAAACCATTTGTTGAAAAGACTATCCTTTCATCATTGAATGGTCTTGTACCCTTGTTGAAAATCACTTGGCCATATATGTGAGTTTCTTTCTTTCTGGGCTTTCTATCCTATCCCATTATTGTATATGGGATTATACATATATTATTATATATGTCTATCTTAATGCTGGTACAACACTGTTTTATTGCTGTAGCTTTGTAGTGTTTTTTTTTTTTTTTTTTTTTTTTTAATCTTTGTGACCAAAAGACTTGACAAGAACAATTTAGGGAGGAAAAGTTTATTGGGCTCACAGTCTCAGAGGTCTCAGTCCATAGATGACCGACTCTGTTGCTCTATACCTGAGGTGAGGTGGATCTTTGTAGCAGAAGGGCACAGTGGAGAAAAGCAGCTAAGGACAGGACACCAGGAAGCAGAGAGAGCTCCCTACACTGTGGAGAACATAAAACCCCAAAAGGGCACACCCCAGTGACTCTGCTTCTCTAGCCACAGCCTACCTGCCCGCAGTTACCACCCAGATAATTCATTCAAGTGAGTCGAATGAACCCAATCATTTCACCTCTAAACTTTCCTCCATTGTCACACACATGAGCTTTGGGGGGACATCTCATATCTAAACCATCACAGTAATAAGGTTTGAAATCTGGAAATCCTGAGACCTTCAACTTTGTTCCTTTTCAGATTATTTTGACCACATAGGATTTTAAGATGATTTTTCTTTTTCTACTTCTGCAAAAAGACATCGTTTGGATTTTGACAGGGATTATGTTGAATCTGTAGATCAATTTGGGTAGTATTAACATCTTAACAATATTAAGTCTTCCAGTCCATAAATGTGGAATATCTTCCTATTCCCTGGTATTCCTTCAGCAGGGTTATGTAACTTTCAATATACAAGTATTTCTTTTCTGTGGTTAAGTTTAGTCCTAGTATTTTATTCTTCTTGATGCTGCTGTAAAAAGGATTATTTTCTTAATTTCCTTTTTGGGTTGTTCATTGTTAGTGTGTAGACATAACTAATTCTTATGTGTTGATTTTGTATCTTCCAACTTTACTAACTTAATATTTTATTAGTTATAACAATTTTATTGTGGAATTTTTAGAGGTTTTCAACATAAAAGATCATGTCATCTACAAGTAGGGATACTTTTATTTTTTTCCTTTCCAAATTGGGTGCCTTTTCCGTATTTTCCTCACCTTGCTCTTGCTTGTTTGCAGTACCGTGTTGAATAGCTGTGGTGAAAGTGGACATTCCTGTCTTCTTCCTGATCTTAGAGGAAAAGCTTTCTGTCTTTCACCATTGAGTATGTTGTGAGTTTAGTATTTTGACAAAAGATTTTTTTTAAATGCAGGACTGTTATGATTTTTCCATTTTTTAAGATTAATTTTCATGTTCTTGGCCTGCATGAGTCTTTTTAGGATCCCCCCTAAATGTGAAGTGGGGCTTACCTGTATTCCCTAACATAATATATTCCCCAGGTCTGTGCTCCTAGAAATTGGGAACCTGTCTGTTTTGCTGGTATCATCTCCCCCGAACTTAACCTGTGGTTTGGCATGTAGTCGTTCCCACTGTAGTTGCTATGCATGCCCCGGTTTTCAAGTGTGTGGATCCTTTGTGATAGGAAATTAGCCTGGGGTCGTGTTGCAAGGTCTCAACCAAACTGTCTGACCAGGAGAACTAAATCAAACTACAAATTGGTATCTCAATAGTTTCAAGGCTTGTAGATACCCGATGTAGTGTTAACTAGTTATTCTAACACTCTAGTATTATCATTTAATTACTCAGACACTAGATGGGATCCCTCGTGAGATACAGAATTCATTACACAGGTTGTGTGGTTGTCAAGTGTAGTTGACAAAGGTTGCTATTGTGAACTCAGTGCTTCAAGGAGGCCTTTATGGGGATGTGGCATTTTATGCTGGCATGAAACTGTGGGAGGCAGATCTACTATGGATCAGGTCAAGAGAAAAGACAGTTCAGTCCTTTTCATTCTTCAGGCTGCATAGTTTTTCAGAGACTTCCCTGCTTGTGGGATTTCACCCTGGGGTCAGTGAAATTACAACACAAAATTGGTTCTTGCTGATTTTGTCAGCTTGTGTGATTCTGTGTCCAAAGGACTTGACAAGAACAACAGAGAGGAGAAAAAGTTTATTTTGGCTCACAGTTTCAGAGGTCTCAGTCCACAGATGGCCAACTCCATGGCTCTGGGCCTGAGGTGAGGCAGAACATCATGGCAGAAGGGACCAGTAGAGGAAAGCTGCTCAGGACATAGCAACAAAGCAGAGAGAGCTCCACTTGCCAGGGACAAAATGTAAACCCTAAAGGCACACCCTGAGTGACCTTCTGCCT
This sequence comes from Sciurus carolinensis, assembly GCF_902686445.1. Classification (NCBI taxonomy): domain Eukaryota; kingdom Metazoa; phylum Chordata; class Mammalia; order Rodentia; family Sciuridae; genus Sciurus; species Sciurus carolinensis. Next base: position 34,281,071 of record NC_062227.1, read on the forward strand.
CTAACCACTTCCCATCTACTTCCAGCTAACACCCAGCTAATCCATAATCTAATCACTTCACCTCTGAACATTCTTCCATTGTCTCATGCATGAGCTTTTGGGAGACACCTCATATCTGAATTAAAACACTTGTTTTCATGTTCCCTGAATAGTCAACTGCATGTCTAGGGCTGGGGATGTGTACCAGTGGTAGAGCTCTTGACGAGTGTGTGTAAGGCCCTGGGTTTCATCCCCAGAACCACAAGTGGGAAAAAAAAAAAGGTGTTTCTGGTGGCAACACATCCCTATCCCCTCCCCTTCTTCCTCTGGTACCAGAAATTGAACCCAGATACCCTCTACCACTGAGCCACACCGCAGCCATTCTTATTTTCTTTTGAGCCGAGTGTTACCACCTTCCTGAGGGTCCTGCTAGGTTGCCTAGGCTGGCCTCAAACTTGCGATCCTCCTGCTCCAGGCTTCTGTGTCTCTGGGATTACAGGCATGTGCCCCTGTGACTAACATTTATCTCTCATAATTCAAAACCTGCTTTTATAGAGGGTAATGTTTTTTTTAAAATTGAATTTTCATAATTTTCACTTATAAACTAAACATTTATTGACTGTTAAATTTACCATGGCAGATCCCGAGAGGAAGCAAAGGTGAATAAAACCCCTTCTCTGCCCCATAGTAGTCCCAATTTGTGGAGGAAGAGCCATGCAGCATATAATTTAAATGTAGTCACATCATGAATACAGTAATGGTAAAATGTGCCTTAGCTTGGCCTGCCATAACAAAATACCAAAGACTGGGTATCTTGAACAATAGGAATTTATTTTCTCACAGTCCTGGAGGCTGGAAGTCTGAGATCAGGGACCAGCCTGGTTGGAATCTGGCCAGAGCCCTCTTCTTGGCTTGAAGAGATGGCCACCTTCTCACCGTGTCTTTTCTCTGAGCACACGGCCTTTTCTCTGAGCACAAGGGTGCAGATGCAGGAGAGTATGAGAGGGATTTCCCTCTCATAAGTTCACTACTCTTCTCAGATGAGGAACCCATCCTCATGACCTCATTTACCTCTATCTTCAGTTGCAGTCACATTGGGAGTTAGGGCTTCAGCCTAAGACTTTTGAGGGGACCCGATTCAGTCTATAGCAACGGGGATGCTTGACATGTGTTGCTGAGTGTTCTTATTCGACCTTCCCTATGAACCTCCAAGATGGGTACTATAATTTCTCCCCTGTTTTACAGATGAGAAGCTGAGGCTCAGGAGGAGTGAATTGTCTTCCTAGGTCTTAGCAGAGCCAAGACTTGGACCCAGTTGGTGGAAACTGAGGGGGTGTCAGAAGAAGTGCCTTAGGGCTGAGTAAGAAGGTAGCCTAGCAGCACTGGGGAGAGCCAGCAGCCTCCCACTGGGCGACTGGGCGAGTGTTATATTCAGGGTCGTGCCACTCTGTGGCTGCTGTAGACATGTGTATTGAAAGAAATGATGGAGCTTGATGCATGTAAATGAAGTGGGTTGTATAACTATGCAGAACCACAGATGTTTAGTCTTTTTCCTGGGTGGGATAAGACTAAACATTTGTGGTTTCTAAAGCTAATTCTAAACATTTTTAGAAATGTTTTAGAAAGCTAACTCTGGGACGTTGTGCACAGTGTCTGGAAGCAGGAAAACATGAAAGCAATTAACATAGCCCATTTGGGGGCTGGCGAGGGCAGGGGAGACACATGGGAAAGGTTTTAGACTCAACAAGGCTCCTGATTGGTTTTGATTTGATTTGGGGTTGCAGGGGAAGAAGCTGGAGTAACTAAGGATGTTCTGGGCCACTAGATAGGGGGTGTTGCCTCTTACAGAAAGAGAAGAAATATAGGAAGAGGAACAAATTTGAAGGTTTAAGTAATGTAACAATTTTTTTTTTACCTACTTGTCATCAATTGTGAAATATTACATCAAGTATTTTACCCCTCTTGGGCAAGAAATGTATATAGTATTGAGTGTATGTAGTATTGAAAAGGACTTGAAGTAGCTAGTCACGTATATTGGAGACCTTTTAGCCACTGTGGCTGGGACTACTAGTGATCATTTACACAGTCAATTAAAGCAGGGGATTATACAAATGAAATAAAATCCAGTGAACATTTTGTTGTAACTTTTGATACAGGACCAAGACCTTTCCTTTGTAAGTTTGTTGGTGGATTTTCACATTAGTTTTCTTGCATAAAACACACCTTTAATGCATTCCTGTGATTTCAGCATTGAGGGTCCTTGAATTGAAGCAAGAGGTTTACATCATTTGCAGGACAATCTGGGTGGATAGTCCTTGATTTGACAAATATTTTCTAGTTGTCTTGCTCTTAGTAATCCGAAAGCAGCTTCTAAAGTCATCTGCCCTTTTCAAAGCATTTAATTATTTTTCATATACATAATGCTTTTTTGGGCTCCTTATTTCATCCTCTTACATAATAAACAGTGAATTATATAATCACAATCACTAGGGCAATAGGCGCACACACGTTTGAGATTAATGACCAGGAAACTCTCAGGAAACACATGACCTAACTAGTAAGCACTGGAGAAAAACCCACTAGCTTCAGTAGGTGAAGGGCACCTATTTCTTCCCTCCTAGTATTGGTTAATCTGGAGATTTAAGTAAATGTGTGTGTGTGTGTGTGTGTGTGTGTGTGTGTGTACATGTATACATATGTAAAACAAGGACATTGTAGACCTCAGTTTGAAATGATACTAGTATACTTTTCAGGGCTGTGTTCTAAATTGCCAATTACATTTAGTGTAGTTCCTCAAAGAGGAGGTACCTATTGTAGGACTCATTACACAATAGTAATTTAAAATAAAACTGATGATGGAGAAATTTCTCATTAAATATGGTAGTGAAATGAAATGAACTGACTTTGAGAAGAACAAGTGGGAGGTCCAAGGGACTTTTGGGTTACTAGAGAGAGATGAGTAGAAGTATTTGCTTTTGAAAATCAGATTTACATATCATTTCATAATTTATGACTTCTTAGACTCCTAATAGCATCAGTTTAAATGATCAGTGCTTCCAAGTGAGCCCACCAACTCTCTATGCTAAAAGCACAGCTAATTAGAGCTTCACAAACAGCATGCACACATAGTCCATTATAGTGGAAACTCAGTTATTTTCCCTGGGTGACAGGATTAGCATTGATCAGCTAGCACAGGAAGGGAGGCCCTGGCTTTTGAGAACAGTCAACTCCACCTTCAGTGAGGCTGTTTGACAAAGCTTGCTTGGTGGATTGCTGGGCAGTGGAGAAAGCACCCAGCCAGTGGCTCAGTGATGAAATGGAACCAGAGAAAGCCCAGGAGTGCCATTTGCCAGTTTAGAAGCAATGGAGCAACTGTAAGATGCAACAAGCAGGCGTACTGGCCTTCATCATTAGGTTAGGAATGGCTACTAAGGGTGGAATATCTTAGGGACCTCTTCCCTCTGCTTCCCGGATTTGCTTTTGTTATTTCAATAATGGAAAGAAATTGAACCTCTTCACCCTTTAAATGGGCATATGGTATCATTTAAAAATATCACTTAATCTTTATCACTTAAAAATTTTCTTACAAATATTTTAAACATTCAAAAAAAGTACAACATATTATAAACAAATATGGATGTCCTTTTTATTAAGAATGGACAAATGTTAACACATTCCCTTCAGATTGTTTTTTAGAGAAGTAAAACATGCCTGATACAGTTAAAGGTCCCTTTGCAGCCCAGTGCAATCCATCTCCCTCTTTCCCTCCCCAGAGGCAGCCCCTGTCCTCACTTTATGTCTTTCCCATCTATATTTTTTTATTATTATTATTTTTTGTGGTGCTGGGGATTGAACCCAGGGCCCTGTGCTTGCGAGGCAAGCACTCTACCAACTGAGCTATATCCCCAGCCCTATTTTTTTATTTTTATTGCATGTTTCTGACCCCAAATAATAGAGGTTTCTGTTTTCAAAATGCATATGAATATCCCTCGCAGTTTGCATTTTTTCACCCACTTTTTTATTTTTGAAATCTACCCATACTGATGTATGTAAAGCAAGTGTGAACATTTTAACCACTGGGCGAAGTGTCTCATCATATAAATGTGTGCTGTACTTATTACTCTACCAGTAACTACTTAGGTAGGTTCCATTTGCTTAGGGTCCCTGAGAGTGCTCTAGTGACTATCTTGTATTTGTTTTCACACATGTGTGCAGAACATATGTCTCGATATTATTTGCTCAAAGGATCAATGTTACTGTATATTGGGAAATGCCTCTTAAAGGTATTTTATAGGGGTTTACATTTTTCTTTTTAATTACCTTTTCTCTCCTATATGTGATATAGTTTTTACTTTAAAACATAAAAAGACTAAACAAAAAAATAAATAATATGTTTTATATATTTATACAGTATAAATAAAGAGTGTGCCTAATGACACTTAGAGTCTTGGGAACTTTTCAATTAGCCAAATCATTTTTTGAACATAACACATATACCGAAGCATTGTTAGAGTGTCCAGTGCAATTTAAGAGCAAATACCATGACTCTCATGAAAATTTCTGTATGGAGCGTGTGTTAGCTTTTTGATACTATAACAAATATCAGAGATAAATAAACTTATAAAGAGAAAATATTTATTTTGGCTCAGTTTTGGAAGTTTCATTCCCCAACATATTGGCCCCTGGGTAGAGGTTACAGAGGGGCATCATGGAAAAGATTTTCTCCAGGGTTTCAAGCAATGGTTTGAAGAGAAACCTGCGAGGAAAAGCTCCCAGTAATGTGGGGGTGATTAAGGGGTTGCAGATTTGCTGAGCTGGATCAGAGAACCTGCTTGGAAGAAGTGAGAAGTACAGCTAGTGAGTCCCTCCAACAGTAGGGATGCAGATGTGTGGCAGGGTGACAGGTGGCACATTGAAAGGCATCTCCAGGATGCTCTTCTTTTATGTTAGTTGGGTGGGGATGTGAGTCTGGGGGAGGCTTTCTGCAGCAGGCCAGTCCTGGGAGATGGGGACCAAGAAGGAGGCAGGTGTGACAGGAACAAGGCAGGGGAAGAACACTGAGCAAGACTGCAGGAGGTGTCATGACCTGGAAATGGATGGAAGGCGGAGAGCATCATGTTCAGTGGAACAAGCCAGACTGCGAAAGTCAAGGGTCATGTTTTCTCTCATATGTGGAAACTAGATTAAAAAAAGAAAAAGATTTCATGAAAATAGAAGGGAGACTTGTAGCCTAGAAGAAAGGGGTTAGAGGAGGGAGAAGGGGACAGCAAGGGAAGGTACCAGGGAATGAAATCGATGACACCATGTTATATGCATGTACAGATATGCCACAATGAAACCCATTAGTCTACATAATTATTATTGTGTCAATAAAAGAAGGACCCAGGGAACCAAGGAAAAGGCCTCTCAGCCCCCGCAGAACCGTGAGAAGACAAGGGACTATGGATAGAATGGGAAGGAAAACTGCAGCATGCTTTTGGGAATGAGATCTCAACAAGGCAGGCCTTCAGGAAATAGAAGAATTTTTTATTTCAGGGAGGAGATTATTAGCAATGTCTTCACAATTTCCATTGCCAAAAGGTTTACATTAGAATGTAGAGTATTTTAGTTAACACCGTTCTTTCTGCAAGCATTTTTAAGGTACCACTTTTTGAAATCAAAATCCTAAGAGTGCCTCCAAGACCTTACCGGTTGTTTTAGTCAGCTTTTTTACTACTGTGACTGAAGGTCCAACCGGAGCAACTGTAGAGGAGGAAAAGTTTGTTTAAAAGCTCATGGTTTCAGATGGCGCTTCCCTATAGAACCAGCTCCATCATGGTGGAAGAGTGTGGCACAGGGAAGCATCTCACATGATGATCAGAAAGCAGAGAGAGAGACTTCTCTCACCAGATACAAAATCCATACCCCATAGCCACGCCCCCAATGAACCACTTCCTCCAGCCACTCAGTTAATCCCATCAGGGATTAATTCCCTGATTGGGTTAAGTCTCCAAAAACCCAATCATTTCTTCTCTGAACCTTTGGCATTGTCTCACACATGAGCTTTTGGGGGACACCTCACATCCAAACCATAGCACAGTCTGGGTATAGGCAGAGTCAGCATTACCTAGGGACTTGTTAGAATGTCAGATCTGAGGCCTTCCCCAGACCATCTGAATGAGAATCTGCCTTTTAACCAGGGGGTATTCACTCACATGCATAGTGAAGTGGTAAGGCTTTGCTCTAACCCACAAGTTTTATTTTCTGAGAGGCTGTAACAATGCTAAGCATACCATTTTAGAAGTGTTTATGAGGTCAGTTATAGAATGGACGATTTAGTGATAAATGTTTGTCACTGTGTTTCCGCTGGAGAACGTAAACTGTGGGAAGGGGCAGCTGGATGGCTGAAAAGGTAGGTGGAGGTTCCTGGAGGGCCCAGGAGCTCCCCTGCCTGCAGGCCTTGCCCTGTGCATCTCTGCGTCTGTTTCCTTTGTAATATCTGTTATAATAAGCGCCTAAATGTGTTCCAGTTGGATGGCTGCTGCTCTCACAGTTGGCCTGGCCTACAGGGAAAGGCAGTTATCACGCTTTTCAGGGAGGCTGGGGCTCCTGTCAAAAGTTCACTTCTTGAAGTATTGGTGAAGGGTCCTGTCTTACCTGAGGATCATTCATTTTGATAATAGGGACAGTGAGTGCTTTCCTTGAGAAAATGGAAGAAATTATGCTCAACAGTATGGTAGTCTGAACTCTGAAACTTTTCCCACTGGAGTGACTCATTCACTGAAAGTGGAACAGTTTGTCCCCCAGGCTCCTCACCATACGGATTTTGTCATCTGCACAGAGAGGGTACCGATGGGTTTATTGAGCATGGAGGCAATTTTAATATTTAATTCAGGCTTCATATAAGCACTGGGACAGAGTTGTACCTCCTTTACTGCATTGTGAGTTGAAAGAATATTAATAAAAGCACTTAAACAAAAACAACAACAAAAATATCCACAGGAAAATGCCTTATTTCTGTACTTGGAACATAGAAGGTGGTAAAAAAAAATGTGATTACTTTTTGAATAAGTAAATAGATGAAATTTAGTTATATATTGGTATTTAAAATGTTTTTTTAATCATTATTAAGTGATAAATTTTTTGAATTGTAAAAGAGATAAATGCTTATTCATTGATAGTTTGTAGGGAAGAAAGAAAAGTAGAGAAAGAAAAATCACCCTTAATCCTAACTACTAATAAATAACATTTTGGGAATGTTATTTTGTGCATGTGTTTACATAACTTGTCATATTACACATTTAACTTTGTGTTCTTTTTTTTTTTTTATTAAAATGACAAGTAACTGGTCTTTTGCTTCAGACATTTAAGATACTTTTCTTGTTCACTTACTACACCCACATAAGGCAGAATCATTACACCAGATTTACAGATGAGGGAATCTTGACCATGAAGTTCTCTCTGCTGCTCCATGATCAAGTTAAGATTTTAACTTTAAGCTTTTTCAAACACTGGAGTAAGCATTTCCTTAGCAATGACTTTCTTTAACAAAATAATATTTTGCTGGGTGAATATGTCTAATTAGTCTAACAGTCTATTCTTCAACATTCTATAGTCTTCTCATTTCGTTTTTTTTTTTTTTTTTTTTTTTTTTTGGTAATGGGGATTGAACTTTAGGGGTGCTTAACCACCTAGTCACATCCCCAGCCTGTGTGTGTGTGTATGTGTGTGTTTGTGTGTGTGTGTATTATTTAGAGACAGGGACTCACTGAGTTGCTTATTGCCTTGCTAAGTTGCTGAGGCTGGCTTCAAACTTCTGATCCTCCTGCCTTAGTCTCCCCAGCCACTGGGATTATAGGTGTGCACCTCTGTGCCAGCTGGGTCTTATTTCTTGATATGTTATGGGGCGCAACTTAAGAACAGACAGATCACCACTGAGAAGTCCAAATTTGAGAGTCTTTATTAAGCCAGCCGGCTGACTGTCTTACACAATGCCCCAAAATAATGGCTACTGGGAGAACAGCCCAGACCATAGGTTGTAGGAGTTCTTATACCAAAAATCACATCAATCATAAGTGTCTGTTGCTATGATTCGAAATTACAAACTAACATCATGAGATCATCAACAGAGGGAGAAGTGGGTCAAAATGACCCTTACCAAGGTACAAAATAAAGAATGGTCACCAACATCCACACAATCACCGTTCACATGGTACATTGTTTAGGAGCAATAGGGATCAAAAGAGAGCAATTTTTCTTTACATAGAAATTGTCATTCTGTATTGTTAAACATGCCACACTAAGTAACTGATGATGGGTACAGAGGCAGGGTGTTCCCATGGGAGAAGCTTATTTTCTACATAACATGGAGTCTCAGAGCAAAATGGAGTCATTTCCCTTAGAGTCTGGCCTATAACATTCTCATGGTGTCAGCTCTGTCAGCCCATCACAATATTATATTTAATACCATGATGAACATCTTTGTGTTGAAATTTTCATCTGTTTTAGTTTTCTTAGGGTAGATTCATAGAAATATTTTAAAACTTCTTGTAAAGATAGATATAAAGATAAAAAAATTCTCAAAAGTTTGGCATTGATTTTCTTTCCCACCAGTCATTATAAATGTATATGGATAGTTATGTTACCCATGCTGTAGTAGGAAAAAAAAATCCATTTAAGCACATTTTCTTTTCCTTTCAAATAACTCTTTGCACATAATCCAACATGTATTTTACTAGAATATTTAGCTGTCCCCAAGTACCAGATTCTGTAGTACATTAGATTCTAGCTTAACATTCATGCTGCCCTATTTAAAACGATAGTTTAATAAAACCCACGTTTTAAGAAGGTGTACATTTGTATTGAGAGATACATTATAAATTTGTGATGTTTTACTGTCCATATACAATTTGTTCAATTTTAATGTGTGTATACTATCACTTGTTCTAAAATATCATGAAGTCCATATTATCCTAAGACCATGGTGTAGTTTTTCTTTCTTTTCTCTTCTGCCTCCCCTTCTCCTTCCCAGCTTCCTTCCTTCTCTGCCTCCCTCCTTCTCTTCTTTCCTTTATATCTTTTTGTGGCAGGAAGGCAGATGGTACACAGAGAGGAAAGCCAGTGTTGTAACAGCAACAAAACCAACCCTGAGGTATATGTAGCTTAGTTTGATACCTCAATAGAACTACTGAAGAGGGAACTACCTCCTACTGCTAGTATCGTAACAGATCATTATAAAATTCAACAGCTCTGTCCTGCGGCCTTGTAGAGGCACACCTTCTTATTCATTCGGCCATCTTTACTTTATACATCACCTGTATATTTTTATCTGTAGTGTAGCTTTCTCAGACTATCACCACAGCCCCCAGTGCGGTGGTGCACACCTGTCATCAAGTGGCTCAGGAGGCCGAAGCAGTAGGATCGAGAGTTCAATGACGGCCTCAGCAACTTAACAAGGCCCTAAGCAACTCAGGGAAACCCTGTCCCTAAATAAAATATAAGAAAGGCCTGGGATGTTGCTCAGTGGTTAAGAGCCCCTAGGTTCAATTCCCAGTACCAAAATAACATAGATAGATAGATGCATATGTATATGTATACCTCTCTCTCTCTTTCTCTCTCTCTAGATATATGTGTATATATATACACATATACATATAATTTTTTGCCAGAAAATATTGCTGTAGTTAGACATATGAGAAAAAAATTTTCCCATTATTTAGTTTTTATTTTATTTATTTATTTATTTATATGTGGTTTTGAGGATGGAACCCAGTGCCTCACACATGCTAGGCAAGTGCTCTACCACTGAGCCACAACCCCAGCCCTCATTCTGTTATTTTTTAAAAATATTTTTAGTTGTAGATGGACACAATACCTTTATTTTATTTATCTAATTTTTTATGTGGTGCTGAGGATCAAACCCAGTGCCTCACACATGCTAGGCAAGTGCTCTACCACTGAGCCACAACCCCAGCCCTCATTCCGTTATTAATTGGAATCTCTTGGTAGGTTTTATGCACAAGTTGTTGTCTAATAATGCCACTACTAGAATAGAAATATCAAACATGGCAGTTTAGCTTAATAATACATGTCATACTAATAAGGCACTGAATTTGGAGAATAGATACATACATGTGCTTTCTAAGATATAAAGTTTTACAATTTTGAAATACTGGATAAACTGTTAGACATTAATATATCGTTGTATAAGCAGAAAGGTTATTAGTATAGTTTTAGTGTAACTTCGAGTAAATCTTTCTTTCCTTTTGTGCACTGTGTACTCCTGCTTATTAAAGAGTTATAATAGTATTTCTCTTGTAAGGTACCACTCTCATAGGAAGTACAGTTTTAAGGTTTTTCTTTTCCTTTTTTTCTTAAGTGGTCCTTTCAAATGCAAGGAATTCTATTTAGGCTGGGATTGACTATCTGTGTATAAGTAAAAAATTACATTTGTTATTTCCTATTGTGGAATATATTCTTTGTGAAAACACTGTTTACATTTCAAATCATTAAAATTTTTAAGTGCACGTATAGAATGAAGACACTGATACATGATTATGTAGTTCTTATGATATATTTGCTAACTCATGAGAAAATTTTACAAGTGTATCATAAAAGGAATCCTGATTTAAGAAGCTGCCTTTATAAGACCACCATAAATAATTTTCAGAGTTCAACAGGTGAACAGTTCAAGAAATGTATTTGCAAATGTTGGTTTAAAGAGAGCTAGAGTAAAGGCAGGAAATCATTCGAAGTATTTTGTAAACCCCAGAGACTCCCCAAGTAGTTTCTCAGGAGTAGCTTCTTAGTTATAGAAAATTCTTTTGTTTATTTAGACCAGTTCATTATTCATTATTGTCATTCAAAAATACTTTTATTTATCAGCTATGTGTGGGTAACCATTTTAGTGAGCTTTTTTTTTTAACTCATTTAAACAACTTTATAACATAGAAACAATTTCCCCTATCACAGAGCCACCTCTCAAATAGCATACAGGTATTCTTGTGATGTTTGATAGGCTATTGATTGATTGGTTCTAGATGCTGGGCAAGGGCTGGACACTAAGCTGGTATGGTAATGTTCCAAAGGCTCCCAGCCTGAGCAGGACTGGGTAGGCCCTGGAACCAGAATCATTTAGACCGAGACCCAGAAGCTAAGAGGAGCCATTGAGGAAAGAGAGTGGTCAGTTAGTAACCCAGACAGGGGAACCTTGCATGCTGAAGCCCTAGGCAAGAGAGCATCACATTCCCTTCCCACAGTTTTTATCTTGGTTTTGAATTTTTACAGGATTAAAGTAATAGTAGAAAAACATAATGGAAGCATTCCCTATTTTCTTAAAAATTTTATTTCCTAAATATCCTCTCACTGAACAGTCTGCCAAATTATTTAGACTGGTTAATTCCAACTCAAGAAATCTTTTGGCAGTTAAAAGATGGGTACCGTCCGGGGATCAAAATGTTTTCCATAGCCTTCTTTTCCTTTATCCCCCCACCCCTCCTCCCAGGCCTGGCTGGCAGGGTGCTGCCACCATCTGGGGCGATGGAGGGGTGGCATTCAGTTCTGCAGGCAGCTGTTCCCCCAGCCCCCTACCCCAGACCAAGTTCTCATTCCCTAGCCTGTTCACTGTATCTCTTTTTTTGTTGTTCCCATAATCTTACCTCGCCTCTTAGAACTCCCAAATTCTAAAAGGGTGCCCCTGCATCTGCTGGCTTTCCCTTTGCAGGGTGCCAGAGACCAACGGAAAAGTGAAAATGTTTTGGTGCTCCAGTTGGGGAATGCATCTACTTTTAAAATCCCCTCTGCTTTGCGGAATATCTTGTCATACTCAGGGAATGCATTCTTTCTTAAATGTGTGATCTTCTAACATTTCAGTCGATGCACAATATTGGCTCATATTTATGGGGTATCCTATGATGATCCAGTATACATATATAATGTGTAATGATCAAATCAGGGTAATTAGCATTCTAAATTATGTGCATCCTAAAAATACATCAATGAAAACTATTTTCCATAAGAAGCAAGGGCCAAGGGCCTAGTTGTTGTTGGTTTTTGTTTTGTTTTGTTTTCAGCATGCTTGATAATGATCTACCTATAGAGAATCACTAAACCCCCAGGCTGTAGGAACAGACCATCAAGGTACCTGCTTATTCTGTTCCTATATGGGAAGGAGACTCAAAATCCTGATGTTATGATTTAGACATGAGGTGTCTGTGGTGTGAGACAATGCAAAATTTTTCAGAGGTGAAATGATAAGATTATGAGAGGTGTGACCTAATTGGTGGATTGATTCACTGTTATGGATTGACTGGGTGGTAACTGTAGGCAGGTGGGGTGTAGGTGGAGGAAGTAGGTCACTGAGGGTGTGCCTTTGGGATTTATATTTTATCCATGATGAGCAGAACTCCCACTCTGCCTCCTGGACATCATGTCTTGAGCAGGTTTCCTCTGCCACACCCTCCGCCATGATGTTCTGTCTCACCTTGGGCCCATAGCCATGGAGTTGGCCGACTGTGGACTGGGACCTCTGACATTAGGAGCCAATAAACTTCTCCTCCTCTAAATGGTTCTTGTCAGGTATTTTATCACAGTGATGAAAAGCTGACTGAGACACCTGGCCTATCCCCTGAAGTCCTCTAGTGCTCTGCCTGCTATGGGTCAACAGCTTTGCTGCTCTGGGTGTGTCTTTCATGGCTTCTTGGCACCAACCAGTGAATTCTGACCTTACTTTTCTGGTTAAATGCAAGGCCACAAACCAAGCAGTTAGTGTCACAAGTAAACTGTAAGAATCTGTAGCATCTGTGAGGTCGAATAGTGCCACACACACACAGGGGCCACACTCTGGGGACTGGTACCTCTCCTGGTTGGGAGCCTGTGATCGCGGAGGTGTTTCTGGCAAGACAGTGAAGATGATAGACTCCCACATCCCCAAGAAGGCCCAGGATAAAAACAAGTCTGATCAGAAGGTTAGATCTCTTTCTAACTCTGGTAAATCACATACTCATTAAATCAACAACTGTGAAGATCGATGTTTTTAGAGACTTGCTGTCCTTTAGATGAATGTTGCCCAAGGGTCTTATTTAGAGTTGTGTCTGAAAAGTAAATGGAACCTTTCCAGGAATTTCCCCCACTGCTGTCTTCTGATCAAGGAAACAAGCACATTTTCCCCCCTTGGTGAAAGCAATTTTTATGGGTTCAGGTTGATGAAGAACTCATGCCTGACCATTTTTTGGACCCTGTGAAGGACAGTCTGTCAGATGACATGTGAAGTATGGATTTGTAGAACACGACTGGTAGATGCATTAAACAGACATGTGCTGGGTGGGGGCCCTGTTATACTAGCTGGGGGTCGGGATGACAGCACCTAGCAGAGTCAGAGTCCCCTTCTTGGGGAGATTTCCTTTATTCCAACCAAAATAATGAGATGAATATCAGAAGAAGTGCTTGGCAGAGAATTAAAAGATAGGTGACAGAGAAATTTTTTGTATATCCCTTTAAAAAAGAAGAGAGAAGAGGAAATCAAAGATGGCAAGTAGCCAGTCTCAGATCTCATCAAACATGGTGTTTGTGGTGGGGGCGGGGACGCTTATCCACCAAAAATATACAATGACAAGGGACAACTTTGGGAGTCAAAGTAACAACCACTTACCTACTTTCCAATGCCATTTGCTAGGAGGGTGTAAGCATGTTTCTTTCCAGCTGCTAGGCTGGACTGTGTAGCCTCTGAGAAGCCAGGGATTGTGTTATCTGGCTCCAGTTCATAGCACAGTGCCTGCTGTACATTTGCTGTTCAGCAAATATATAAATGGTTGCATGGAACAAAACTAGATTCACTTGATTTTTTTTTTTCCCTAAAGCCCTGTATGCCGAAGGGGGTCACTGTTCATTTATTTTAAACTGAGAAACATGACTTAGATATCATTTTAAAATTAAGTATTTTTGAACATATTATTGTAGCTTTTTAAAAAGAAAATTATGGTTTTCTTAGATAATTTTTTTGATGGAGGCAAGGAGCAACCTAGAAAACCATAAATTACTTCTTCGACTTTGATAGTGAATTCTATTGCTTTTGTTTGGCTCGATCTCTTAATCACCCTCCTAACCATCTGCCTTGGGTGGAGTTGACCTTTTAATCCTTCATTGGAAATTTGTCATGGATACTTGGAAGATGCAGAGCAGCGGAGTGCACAGGCTTAGATGTGGACCTGGGCAAGTGTACCCATCTCTCAGGCCTGTAGGGAAGATGCAACCTAATGAACAAAATAGATTCATTGGAATTACCATAGAAACAACTTAACTTTCTAGAAAAACCATAGATAATGGAATTTATTTTATAAAATGATTCATAGCAGTTCAAAAAGAGAATATTTCACTAGTGCTATCCTGTCATATACCAGACCTCTAGGGATGCTGTGTGTAATATGTAAAGAAAGCATTTGGAATACTTTTAAACTAAGAAGCAGAATGAGTTAGATATTTTCCCTTTGGAAAAAAAAATTTTTTTTTTTTTGGTACTGGGGATTGAACCCAGGGGTGGTTAAAAACTGAACCACATCCCCAACCCCTTTTTACTTTTTTTATTTTGAGACAGGGTCTTGATAAGTTGCTTAGGGCCTTGCTAAGTTGCTCAAACTGGCTTTGAACTTGTGATCCTCCTGCCTCAGACTCCCAGGCCACTAGGATTATAGGCGTGTGCCACCAGCCTAGCTTGAAAAATATTGTTAACTGTTAAGTCAAGATGTCTTGAAATGAACCTTGTCACATTTTCTTGGGCCTTTGTCTGAGAGAAAGAGACACTTCTCTTAGACTTTCATCCTAGAGTTTTTCATTTCTCGCTTCCAAGGCACTTTTTCATTTTCTGCATAAGGAAGATCCTCTCTTTACTAAGAATTGGGTGAATGAGCAAGGTGCTGAAAACATCACTCTTTTTCCTTGCTCTCGTACTCTGAGTAGAGACATACTTCTGCCTCTTTAGCCTGTGAGTGAAAGGAGCTTCTATGTTCTTTGGCACTGCCCACCAGATGTTCCTTTCTCTCTTGTTGCTACAACATCTTCATATTAAGATTGGGGCCTCCAGGAGTTTAGCATGAGTTTCCCCTGTCAAATGGTATTAAAAGGTAAACTCAGGGCTAGGGATGTAGCTCAGGGATTGAATGCTTGCCTAGCATGTGTAAGGCCTTGGGTTTAATTCCCAGCTACACACACACACACACACACACACACACACACACAAAGTTCAGTGTATTTGGAAAA
Source organism: Sciurus carolinensis (assembly GCF_902686445.1). Lineage (NCBI taxonomy): Eukaryota > Metazoa > Chordata > Mammalia > Rodentia > Sciuridae > Sciurus > Sciurus carolinensis. The sequence continues at coordinate 34,296,281 of NC_062227.1, forward strand.
CAGTTCATTGCAGAAGTGTCAAATCAATCTTAGCTATTGATTGTTGCCATGGTGTACTCAAAGTTGTAGAACTTGAGATACAAGATAGAACAAGCTGAGCCCACAGGACAGAAACCATGAGTACCAGCTAAGTGGGAGCTGCTGTCAGGCCCCCTCTGAGTCCCATGGAATTGACACATTTTAAGGCTTTATCTGGGCAAAACACAGATTTTTAGCTTTTAATTTCAACTTCATTAAATTCCTTATTATAAAATCTTTTATTTATTATTTTTCTTGACAGGAGGACTCAGCTAGATAGTGGCAACATTTCACTATTAAAAATGAAAGGAAATGAGGCCAGGCTTGGTGGCAGATGCCTGTAACCCCAGCGGCTTGGGAGGCTGAGGCAGGAGGTTTGCAAATTCAAAAGCAGCCTCAGCAAAATCGAGGTGCTAAGCAACTCAGTGAGACCCTGTCTCTAAATAATATGCAAAATAGAGCTGGGGATGTGGCTCAGTGGTCGAGTGCCCCTGAGTGCAATCCCCGATACTCCCTCCCCGCCCAAAAAAAATGAGAAAGAAAATGTTCGAATAAGAAGAAAGTTCTGGAGTGGGGTTGTAGCTCAGTGGTAGAGTGCTTGCCTAGCACATGTGAGGCACTAGGTTCAATCCTCAGCATAAAATAACTAAAATAAAGGCATTGTGTCCTTTTACAACTAAAAAAAGAAAAAAGTTCAAATCACAAGAAAGTGCATGGTTCTGTTTGATGTCCTAATGGCTTACTGGTGGCTGTTGTTATCTTTTTTTTTTTTTTTTAAAGGAGCACATAAAATCTTATTTATACTACTTTGATGGATAATATAAAAAGCAATCCCCAAATCATTTGCTTTTATTTTTTGGGAAAAAACAATCAGGGACTGTCTTGGGGAGTAACCTCATAAGGGCCTCTCTCTTTACTTACTTTGAGTCCAGTTCTCTATTGGCCTGTTGCTGAGAGTGCCCTAGGTCACAGCTAGACCCAGCTGGGCCTCAACTTACCATGAATTGACAGGGCAGGCCATATAGCCCACCATGAATTGAATAACTCACTCCTATGCAATGTAGCCGTTTTGCTGTTGAATTAACTCATTATTCTGTTTGGTTGGCTGGATGAGAAAAAATAGCAACAACGGAATCATAGGGAGTATTTAGGACAAGTGAATTGACTTAAATGATGCATTTTTCTCCCTAAAGAAGGTGTAAATGTAGGGGGAATTCTGCAGTGACAATATGAAGACATCATGGCTGCTTATTCACCCACTATAGATGCATACTTTTCACTGAAAACAAAACAAAACAAAACAAAAAAACACCATTAATTGTATTTCCCCTCAAACAAATATTTTCACTGCTCTTTTGTGTTGGAACATAGTGTACATACAGCCTTTGCTTAAACATTAAATTTTATGAAAGCAGTTGTAGGTTATAATATTCTATTTGGCTATTTTACGAGGTGTTTGTTCTATTGCAGACAAGTTGTTTTTCCATGAAAAAGATTAAGTTGCGAGGGTGGCTCAGAAGCATCAGAGAAGTGTTCCATATTGACTTTTTTGCTGATTGTATAAAGTTAACTGCAGTGGTCCTCTGGAGCTATGTTTTTTAAAACATTGTGGGTCACAGAAAAGATAGAACCTCCATTAACAGCAGCAGGGGTGAATTCATTTCTTTCTTTCCTTTTTTTCTTCAACTCTCAGATCTGGGATCATATGGCTCCAGTGAAAGACGGTGATGGCCCTTGGCTGGTTGGATTCAGGTGGCCCCGGATTTCCTGTGTAATCCACAAGGGTCCATGGTCCCCAGGCATTTGGAGGGGAGAAAAGTCATTTTGAATTCTTCTAAGAACTCAGCATTTTATAAATTTAGAATATTCAGAAAAAAGCTTGAAAATTTCTAACCATTCACTGCTATGGACAATAAAATTATTTTTGAAGAAATGGGTATTCTTATAATTATGCTTTTTTATGTAATGGAGAAATACTCCTTTAAAGAACTAAATGTATACATTCCCTTCTATATATATTTCAGGAAACAAAATTTTTATTGCTTTAGTCCTGTTTTTAATGTCCTGGAGAAACTTTAAAAAATATTTTCCATGGCAATGTTAGTGACTATAGGAATAGATGATAAATTGCTTCCTTGTATTCTCAATGGTCTTTCTAATTTGGGTGACTCATTATACAGAGTGAAAAATTTAGAGCCATTTTATTACTGATGGTTCATTTTCAAGAAGTAAACTATGGCAGCAATCATCAGAAGCCCTTTCATCAGAGGATTTCAAAGGACACCTTATCTTTTGAAGGACATTTTTTAATTGTAGGTTTTTAACTTTTTATTTTGGAAAATTTCATACATTTTATATTAGTCAACTTTTTGTCACTATGATGAAATACTTAAGACAGGTTAACTTATAAACTAAAGAGGTTTATTTTAACTCACAGTTTTAGAGCTTTAATGGCCTGAGATTGTTATCAACTCAGTTCTTGTGAGGACCGTCTTGTCTTCATCATATCATGGTGTATGGCAATGGCAGGAGCAAAGACTCACACGGCTAGGCAGGAAGCAGAAAGAGACTACACGCGGTTAGGCTCAGACTTCTATCACAATTCTTTTACAAGGACTAACCAGGGTCTCATTAAAAATACTTTAATCCCTTTCAAGGGCATGCTGCCAGTTGACCTGCAACCTCCCACTAGCCCCGCCTCCCAAAGGTCCACACCAAGCTTCCAGCACATGAACCCTTGGGGGACAAGCCACATCCAAACCTTAGCACATCTTCCAGAGCACATGAAGTATTTTGCGAATTCTAATGTTCCAGTTCTCAGCTGTAATAATTACCAACTCGTGACTGTCTTGTTTCATGTGTATTTCTGCTTAATATTCTATGTAGTACGGGACAACCCCACACCCAAAAACTATTTGGCACAAAATATTCAGAATGTCCCTGTTGAGAAACCCTGATTTAGGGCTTTAATTTGTCTTAGCAGTGTTTTGAGTTTTCAATGTAGTGGTACTTCATAATCTTTGTTTAGATTTATGCTTAGATAATGAATATTTCAGTGCTATTGTGAATGGTGATTTTAAAACCTCATTTTCTAGTCATTGCCGTGCGTGGATATATACATGTGTATGTGTGCGAATGTGGTGTTGTTTTAGATATCCCCTAGTGAGTGTCTTTATGTGTCTCTGATGTTGGATAGTCTTACTTCAAAGTTTCCCTTTGGTCTCTTTTTCCTCCTGTGGTTCATTATTGTTGAAGAAACTAGGATCTTGATCCTGTAGACTTTTCCACACCTTAGATTTTGCTGATTCTGTCACGGTGGCAGTCCCTGTCTTTATGAGCACTGCCCATATCCCTTAATTCATGAGGGCCTGCACAACAGCAATACTTCTGTCATTTACTTTTCATTCATTATCCTAGGTTATAAAGGAACACTCTTCCCACCCCCAAACATTGGTTGCTCTGTGTCCACAGAGTAAAGACAGGGTAAATTCTCATTTTTGCCCTTTTAAAGAATCTGTTTTTTAAATAATGAGTTGGTTCCCTAAGATTCCCAGTAGGAAGCTAGTGAGTTTTTTAAAAATTAAAAGCATCATTATGAATGCATGGTTTCATCTTGATATTTCAGTCCATTGCTGCTTTTGCTCTCCAGGGTGATCAAATTCTTCCCTATTTGGCTAATGGGAACCTCTTCAAGACCCTAATAGGTTTTTTAAACTTCCTTAATTTCTGCTGTAACAAGACATTTCAGGCTCTTCTTGAGCCTTTCTTGGCCCTGCCTTGGAAGCAGCCACAGGCCCTCATTTGATGTATCTGGAGAGGGTGCTAGGCATGCACAGTGCTGCTGGCTGGCCCCTGGTTCTAGGCTCTTCCAGTGGACAGATCTAGGATAAATGTATGCTTTCAAAGATTGAAAAAAATAAAATGAATTTACATTGATTCTCTCAGGACTCTAAGATTTTTAAATTAACTTCATCTTCTCCCCTATGCATAAAATCTTGTATTTCTACATATGCAATGCTTGCTTTATCACAAACTATGCACCCAGAAGCCTGAGAGTAAGACACCCTTGTCCAGTCAGAATATGGTTACTGAAAATAGATTAAGACTGTGGAGCGGGGCATCTCCTGAGGGTTTGTTCTCAGGGATCTTTAGGATAGGGTTTTACTATTAGATTGCGGTGTTCTGCAGTTATTGGAGTAGCTCTGCTCTGTGTAGTCGTGTTGCCATTTTATTTACATTTAGGTGCCTTGCATTCATTTACTTCTGATTTTTAGGAATTGTATATTAAAGTTTAATTTGGTTTTATTGTGTATCATGATTACATGGTTCCAAAGTCGAATCTACAGACCAAGGTATAGGCAGGGAAGCTTCATTTTTGTCTTTTGTGACTTCCTCGTTCCCTCCCTCACCTTATAGGTATCCATTTTTAAAACAAATGTTATGAGTTATCCCACCATGGCAGGTTCCCTGTCTGAGCAGTCTTGAAATGAGCTGGGTGCCTCTTCCCTCTCCCCACCCTGACACTGGGTTTTCAGTAATCATCCTTATACTTTTGGGTAGCATTTTTCGATCTCCAGAACATTTGTGTGAGGGTCAACTGAATTAAGATGAAGAGAGTGAACACAGGCTCCCTTGAAGTGTATTCGGTTAAAACCAGCTGAGCCTGGGCGGATGGCTCTTCTCACAGCCTGTGCTCCCTGGCCCTACGGTCTTCATGCCTGGTGCACCCAGATGCTGTGCAGGTTGCAGACAGCACCTCGAGGAGGAAAAACTGTTCTATTGGGCTGGTTTCTCCATTTTTCCCCACACTTAAATGAAAAGATGGTATGTGAAGTAATAAGGGCAAGGTTAGTACTATGAATAATTAATGACTCTCAGAAACCTAATTTTAGTCAAGAACAAGAAGCAAAAGTAGCAACATGAGTTTCCGCTTCTTTCACTTCTCAGTGGCAGAGTGGTTAACATGTAAGCAAAAGGGGAGAGCCAGTTGCCAGCGCTGGATTGAAACACGCCTCTTCCCAAATGGCAGGGCTGTGTTACTCCCTCCACTAATTTCTGTCTGCTGAACTACCCGCCACCACACACAGCCCACTCCAAGAGAAAAAGTGTATGTGCATACCCTTTGTCTCAGTGATGCTACCTCTAGTAATTTATCCCCTGAATGTATTTGGCATTGCTTGTAAAAATATAGGTATAGGATGTCCACCAAGCTTATGTGTGCCTGTGCATATGTGGAGATTCACACGTCCACACTTTCATTTTGAGCACAGTCTAATTTTCTCAGAGGAGATTAACTAAATAAATTGTTACGTGCCTTTTATATAGTGCCATATATTTACGTAATAAAAAATACACTCTACTGGCATGTATGTTTAAAAAGAACAAATAAAAAAGTGAATAATAACCACCTTCCTTTGGTCATGATTTTACAGATGTCAGGTTGCTTCTACCATCTTTATATTTACTGTGTCAATTCATTTAATAGCCACAGTTTTAAAGGCAGTCTTTGTTATAATTTGGTCCTGTTAACTGCTTTACTTTGAAGAACTGGGGGCAGATTCTGTCCTGGCAGAGAGAACATTAACCATTGCATTGCCTCTTCAACTTTTCCTGAGGGTAATTTAATCTGCTTGATGACTGTGTCTTTAACTCAATTAATAGGATTATACAGTGATCCTGACCTCTTAGATGATCTTTTGTAGTAATATAACTATATAATTTATTGCTTTTTTATTATTTAAAAAACACAACAAAATTTATCAATTCAGCAATTTTTAATTGTACAGCACAGCACTATGAACAGCACATACGTAATTCATTGCTTTTAAAAAGAACTTGTTCAACTGGTGTTACAGTTTACCTGTGTTCTTAGAGTTCCATGGAAATAGCAATAAATGAGTAGATCAAATTTCACACTTTTGATAAGTCTTCCAAAACTAAGGCACAGGAAAGAGGAAGGATATCAATTTTTTTAATTAAAATTTTTAGTTTTACAGACTGCAGTCTGATTCATTGTACACAAATGGGGTACAACTTTTCATTTCTGTGGTTGTGCACGATGTAGATTCAAACCAGTCATGTAATCATACATGTACATAGTGTAATACTGTCTGTCTCAGTCTACTGTCTTTCCTTTCCTCACCCCCTCCCGCCCCATTTTCCTCACACCATCCAAAGTTCCTCCATTCTTCCCCCCGCCCCCACTACCCTCCTCGTTATGTATTGTCATCCACTTATCAGAGAAAACATTCGGCCTTTGGTTTTTTTGGGCTTGTCCTATTTCACTTAGCATGATATTTTCTAACTCCATCCATTTACCAGCAAATGCCATAATTTTATTATTCTTTATAGCAGATGATTTTTAAAGTAAAAGTTTACAATAAAAATATTTTTGTTTTGTTTTCTTAACAGGAATCATAGTCCATTGATGAGTTTTGGAGCCAGCTTTGTCAGTTTTTTGGTAAGTTGGTATCAGTAGAGGTATTGGTATGAAGGAAATAAAAATAAACTAATGTCTCTTATTGGTTACCAGCTGCCTAGTATACTCTTGTAGAAAATCCTGTAGCATTCCACACTGAGATAGTTTTTGCCTGTTAACCAATGTCTGTAGATAATTTCCCTAATTTTAAAAATAAAATGTTTGTATCTTCTAAAGTATTATATTTTTCCCCAATCAAAATTCTTTTTAGAATAGAAATATAATAGAAAGACCTTCAAAAATTACAAGTGTATTGGGACAGGGGGTGGGGGCAGGTCTGGCTCTGGGTAATAAAGATTTGCTCTAAAATTATTGAGTAACTGTGGACTGGAAGACGAGTTCAATAAGTAAAGGTAGTTTGTTGGTTAGCCATGCATTTCCAAATGCTAATATTTGAGAATTGAGGGAATAGGTTTTAATTGGGAGTGTAGAAAATTGGATGCTTTCTTTTCAGAAGTATAACAGAGACTACTTCCAAACACGCAAGTTTTTAAAACCATCACAGAATTGTATAACAAGGGGAGAAAGGTATCCCATAGAGACCAAAAGGGAGAAAGCATTTAGATTTGAGATTCAGAAAGATGTCACCAAATAGGCATATCATGCCCAGTCTGGCAGTGCCCAACTCTAGACATGAGACTATCCCTAGTACAATGGGGTTTCATTCAGACTATTTATTTCCTTTTATTGACAGATAGTGCAATAAAATTTTAGAGCCTACTCTTTGTAAGAATACATAGTTCTTCATCTAAAAAAAAAAATACCAAATGGGAATCATAATATTAGTACCCAAGTGACTACAAAGGCTGTCACAGAGACTGAGCCAAAGCGGGTGAACTGGGTGGCCACCAAGGGGTGGACAGGATGGTTGGGAGAAAGAGTATGATGGGGAAACTAGGTGACCATAGTCTGGTTTGGCTAGGATGGAAAAACAGGCTTGAGTCGTTGTGACAGGGCCTAAAATGCCAAGGTGGGACCAGGGAATCCAGTGGGGAATGGAGAGCTTGAGACTGTTCCTAGGTCCTTCCAGGAACCAGGCCTCCTTGCCCTGTACCCACCCATCTCTGAAACCTCAGTTCTGCTGGATATAACTGGCAGGTAGGTGTTCAGCAGATGTTCAGGACATCACTTCTACCCAGTCAGATGTGGCTTGCTAACATCTGCCAGCATCAGGTGCCTAAAATCAAGCTGTCAGTGGAGTTTTTAACTCTACATGATATAACATGATTGCTATCTAAGGAAACCCACAGGAATTACCCTAGAAAGACTGATGACTTCCAAAGAGCCCCTCTAGTGGTTGTTTCAATAGCATTTCTATACAGTACTTACTGGAGTTGATCTAGAGTAGAATGAACTTTTGAATAAGACCCCGTTATAAAAACTAAATTGAATAGATGAATCAGAAATTATACAGAATTTTTGCTACTATAGTTAAAAAAATTTTTGTAGTTGTAGATGGCTGGCGTGCCTTTATTTTATTTGTTCATTTTTATGTGGTGCTGAGGATCAAACCCTTTGCCTCACATATGCTAGGCAAGTGCTCTGCCACTGAGCCCCAGCCCCAGCCCTGCTACTGCATTTAATAGCAACAGAGACACAGTAGAATGGCAATTATAAGGACATGCTATCGTAATAGAGTCATATGTTATTTAATATGGAGATCATCGTTTCTTTAAGTGAATAGGGTGTGCATTTTGCACGTTTTGATTCTTTTACTTGCAACAAATAATTTAAGTGATTTTTTTTCTAGCTTGGACTATTATTGTAATAAACAGGCCTGAAGTTTCAGATGCTTACTGATTCATTCATTCTCTCCTTGTTTCTTGGAAGAATGCCATGATGACATTTGAGGAAGAAAAAATGCAGTTGGCGTGTGATGACTTAAAAACTACAGAAAAGCTGTGTGAAAGTGAAGAGGCTGGAGTAATTGAAACAATCAAGAATAAAATCAAGAAGAATGTAAGTAGTGTGCCTTTAGATTATGGGCTGCATACTTCTTAGTACTTACAGTATCACTTGGGTTTCAGCATTTAAAATAGGACTGAAAACAAGCAGTAAATGTTTCCCATGGCTTCTGGTTATGTGGACTGTCTCTCATAAAGCAATATAAGTCCTTTCCCGTCATTAGAGCCATCCATTGGTATTTTAGAACCATCCTTTCTGCAACTGGGGATGTGGTTTAGTGGTAGAGCATTTGCCTAGCATGTGTGAGGCCCTGAGTTCAAGCCCTAGTACTAGAAAAAGAAAACCAGAATGATCTTCTCCCATAATGGGCCCCATGACAACGGTTTCTTGTGTATAATTAAACACGACGCAGTGATAGCTGAACAATAAAACATCCGCATTTTGGCATACTTCAGCCATTGACCTCATCTTCCCCAGGCCTCACCAACCTTTGTTAATAAAGTTTCAGTAACATCATAAGCCGCTTTCTGTATTTTGCCCTCACGTTTCAGTCCAAAAGTTCCTGTTGTAGAGAGACATACTTCCACCCCTGGTATTTCCTGGGGTGCCCGGGGTCTTGGATGTGACACATATGTAACTGACAGACCAGTCTGTTGGTACGGTCATCAGGCTGCCCCATCTTGTCATCTGCTCGTTCATGTCAGTCCCCTTCCTGTGGAGTGGTCACAGGACACGGCTTCACCTCCACTCTTGCTTGTGGTGTGCACCATGAGGAAGCCACTGGTGGGCCAAGAATGCTGGCTCCATGCTCCAGATGGGCCAGACTCGTCTTTGCCTCCTCCTCCTTCAAACCAAACGTGCCATCAGTGACCAATCTACGGTGACTGTCTTTCTTAAATAGCTCTTGACTTCATTGACTGCTCTCCATCCTCGCTGCCATCTCCCGAGGCCAGCCACCCTCTCTCTCGTCTAAGACATTGGCGCTCTGCCTCCGTCTCGATGTACTCCATTCATTCTCTGTAATACAGTCGATAATACGTTGCTTACTTGGTTTTCAGCGCCGTCCTTTATAATAAAATCTAAGCCCCTAACTATAGTTGGCATATACCTCTGCCTGGATAATTCTTCTGCCTCTTCACCAGGTTCCTTCTCTTAGTTCTTCCTAGAGAGACAAGTGTTCCCCCAAGAGCCTGAGGCTCCATACTCTGCTGAATATGTCTCCTAAGATTCCTGTAGTTCCCTCTGCTTTAACCCTTCAGAGCACTTACTATGTAACATGGTGATAAGGTCTGTTTTTCATCATTAAGTATAAGCTGTTTACATGTCTGTCCTCAATTTCTACTACCATACCTAGCATATATGTTAATAATTAACATTTGCAATAGCACTTGCGATTTATAAAGCATTCACATATATAGGATCTCATTAGCCTTCTGGACAGCTTGTAGAGTAGATGTTATTATAAATAAGGAAACAAAAGCATTGATACATTGACATTTTCCCAGAGTAATGAGTGCTGGGGCTTGACAGGGAATAGCAGTGACCATGATGGATTATGCTAAAATCTAGGGAAAAACAGAGAAACACGTCTTACTGTCATGTATACTATTTATACTATTGACTTATTTGCAAAAATTCTACAATTTCTCATGTCACTATGAAAGCTCATGGAAGCTACTTAGCTTATTTTATTCAAAGTTTCTTTGTGTTAAGAATGCAGAATGTTGTATGCCCTGGTTATTTGTATTCATTTTAGAAATATTCTTTATGATTAAGACCAGTATTTTTTAAAGTGATTTTACTTTTTGCTTATTTTTATTTATATGCCTAAATTTGAAGTATAGTTTGTGATTTATTCAAAACTAATTTTTAATTCCATGGTGTTTTCTCCTTAATAGAAATGGAATCAGTTTCCAGCCCTTACATCTCAGTTGCATACACCAAAAGAATGTATCATAATATTAGTCCTACCTGCAGATAAATGCTGTAAATTGACTTTTTGGGTTACCGACTTAGGGAATGTATTATACCCTCAGTGGTTTTAATTTTGAATAAATAGGAATTTACATTATCTTTAAAAAAAAGTGAACCTCTGAAGTTTTGTATTGATGTTCATGTTTTTCATGAATTTAGATGTTATCATTTGGAATATTGTTTTTGAATTAAAATGTTCTTTAACACCACATTGTTAGCAAAGTTCAACCTAATGGGAATACGGAGCTTCCAAATTTCTATTATAAATTTGGTCTTGGCTTTGAGGAACTGCCATGTCTCACAGCTCTGATATGAATTATCCTGTACCTTTAAGTAATAGTTGTTTGGAGGGAGTATCGTTCATGTGTGTAATTTATTGGTGTGTACTTTCTTTCCACGCAACAGGTTGATGTCCGCAAGTCCACTCCCTCCATGGTTGATCGGCTTCAGAGGCAGATTATCATAGCTGACTGTCAAGTGTACCTGGCTGTACTTTCATTTGTCAAACAAGAATTGTCAGGTATGCCGATGCATTCTTTTTAATGGCTTTTGTTATTCAGACAAAAATCAGTAATGCTCTTGTTTTTTAAGACCCCTTTAAATTTTACTTTTTGAAAACATGTGACGCCTCTTTGGGGCATGATACTGATTTATTACTTGGAGAATTGAAACCATAAGTGCTTAATGTATGTTCAGCAGAGGCTGTGTTTTCCTCCTCCTGTCTCAAGATAATTCTGTCTTAGAGAAATTAGGAGTGCCTTTTTTGGGTATGTAGGTATAGTACTTTTTCTTTGTGGGAATCAAGTTGTAATACTAATCTTTAAAGTGAACTCTAACTGGTTTAAATTTAAGTTTTACAGGAAATTGTTATTGAAGGCCAGAGTACCTTCAGTGGTTTTAAGTATTAGGAAATGATTAAAGATTAAAGATCATTAAAGATTCCCTGATACACTTGAATGACTAGCATGGTAACAACCTTTAGCAGGGGTTATAAACTAATTTCTTAATTAGTTTGTCCAAGACAGATGTTTTCCAGGCTTTTGCAGCTTTAATTTCTTGAGTGAAATAGACTCGATGAGTCTTTAATAGCTTGCTGTAAGAGTGTGTCTAAAATTGACCTAATTCTTTCCCTAATGTGGTTATGTGCCTCTTGGATCCTGACAGCAGAAACCTGCCACTTTGGTAGATAGGATTTGCTCGGCAAAAAAATGAAAATTCTAAAATAAAATCAATTAAAATTTACAGTCAGGAAAGCATTTTTTCCCCAAACCTTGTATGATGAAGAAGGATGTTTCTGCTAATTATGAATACACTTTTCTTTTTAGACAACTAGAAACCATTTTTCCCCCTTTTCTTCTCTCTCTTGCTCTCTTTATCTCTCTGTCCCTGTGTCTGTCTCATACTTGAGGATGCTTTGTTTGTTTGGCTCAAATTAAGTGGAATTTAACTTTTAATTTGGCCTCTAAAATTTGGACCTCCTAGAACTTATCTTTCTTTTAAAATATGTCCTATGAGGTACTTCTGTCATTTCTTTTGGTTCATGTCTTTTTTCTTTAATCCTCTTCTCATTACTCTTTCAAAGCCTTGTTTGGGGGGTTGAGAGCTCATAGCAAATGTGAATCACCTAAGTAAGGTGAAAACCCCATTTGGAATTCCACATTAATTTGGATATAAAAGAGCAGCAGATACTCAGTTCACAATAGCCAGATTGTGGAACCAACCTAGATGTCCTTCAATTGATGAATGGATAAAGAAACTGTGGTATATATATACAATTGAATATTACTCAGCCATAAAGAATGATAAAATTATGGCATTTGCAGGCAAATGGATGAAATTGGAGAATATCATGCTAAGTGAAATAAGCCAATCTCAAAAAACCAAAGGACAAATGATATCGCTAATAAGTGGATGATGACACATAATGGAGGGTGGGAGGGCTTAGTGTTAGGGTTAGGGAGGGTAGCAAGAATGGAGGAAGGAAGGACTGTATAGAGGGAAAAGAGGGGTGGGAGGGGTGGGGGGGAAGGGAAAAAATAACAATGAATCAAACAACATTACCCTGTGTAAATTTATGATTACACAAATGGTATGCCTTTACGCCATGTACTAACAGAGAAACAACATGTATCCCATTTGTTTACAATTAAAAAAAAAAAAAAAAAAAGAGCAGCAGAGCTTATCTGGAGCTTTTTGGTCAAGACAGGAACTCTGGGTTTTCTGTGATTTTGTACATTATCTTCCTGACATCAAGGACTCTTATAAAGAGTTGATTTTAGCCATTAAAAAGACATCTGTTCAGAGAGAAGGGTGACCCAGTGCACAGTTGTGTATGTGTGTGGTCCAGCACCTCAGGTGGGTGAGTGAGGCTGGACTATTCCTTGAGCTAGAGAAGGGGAAAGCCAATGCACGTTTAAGTATAAAACTATGTCAAAAGTTAAAAAGTGAGCATATCTGTCCTTCATTTGTTCATTCAACAAAAAACTACAGAGCTCATGCTGTGTGGTAAGCACAGACCAAGGACCTTGTCTATGGGAAGTTACAGTGGTCAGATGGTATTATTTATTTTAAAATTATTCTGATTATAAAATTGCTAATATTATTATGAAAAAATTTGACATTGTAAACAAGTATAAAAGAAAGCAGGTCATCATCTCTACTCAGAAGGAGTCATTCTTTATTCAGAAAAAAGGCCGATCTTTTTTTTTTTTTTTTGCGGTGCTGGGGATTGAACCCAGGGCCTTGTGCTTGTGAGGCAGGCACACACTGGCCAGAGCTCTGAGAGGGAATGAACCAGTAATAAATTTTAGTGCTTCATACTTTTTAAGGAGGATTTACTTCATTTGATTTCTTTGTGAGGAACTGTCCCATCTCATCTTTCTTCATTTTCCCATACTACTTTCTTTTTCATTATTCTATGATCCAAGAGTCTTTTTCGAGGGAGCGTATATTACTTGTGTAATAAGGAGTTATTTTTAAAACATTTTGTGGCACTGACCACCTGAGATTATCATCGGTGCCCTTTATTTCCTTTTGGATTTGAAGATAGAGGCCTGGGTCTTACCTATTCTTGTGTTTTTGGCATGATGAACACTGAGCCACTTTTCCTTCCTTTCCAGGGACAACCAAGAGTGAGCGATTTGGTCAAGGTTGAGTGATTTGCACAGCTTGTGGGGATGACAGACCAGGACCAGAGCCATGGTTTTCTTATTTCATAACCAAGTTCCTAGTGTTAATACTTCTTCTCATCACCTCAGTCTGGTTACTTGTGTCACCACGTGGCTCAAAACCCTGTGCTTCCCAAGGCCTTTCCCTCACTTCTCCCTGTGTCCAGTGGCATGAGTCCCCACATAGAGCAAAGCCTGCTGCCCCTTGGCTCCATCTCCCTGCCACAGTCTCTGCACTACCCCTGGAGCCATCTTCCTGACCTGTGTTACACCTGTGCTGTAGACACTTAACCATCCTGCACTGACCACAGGATAGAGTCCAAGACCCTTCCATGTGTGGCATGTCAGAACCCACCCCCTCCCAGCTCCTGCCGCCTACTGTCTCACCTGACTGAGCAGAGCTCCTTGCCTCCTCCCTGGGTCCTCTTGGCTGCCTGCTGCCTGTCCATGCTGCCTCTCAGCTTGGAACACCTCTGCCCCTTCATCTTTCATCTTCCTAGTCAAGTGCAGCCCAAGCCTTCTTCCCTCCTCACTGACTCCATCAGTCCAGTTTGTGTTGTTCTGTGTACATCTAGGACATAGCCAGTTAAAGCAGTTACCTCACAGCCATACCCACTTTTTACGTGTCTGCCAAAATATAAGACTGGAAACTCCTTGAGGGCAGGGATGTTGCTGGTCTCCCTCCTGTCTTCCCTGTTTCCAACACACATGGGGCACTTAGAACACACCAGATACTGCGGGATGATGTCTGCTGATAGTCCAGAGATGAATGAGGGGCAGCCCTTGCCTTGAGGGAGCTCAGGTTTAGCAGGGGGAATGATGGGTAAATGAGTTCTATCTCGGGAAGATACCACAGCCAGCCGACATGTAGGGTAGTCACAGAGGTTGCTAGGGGTGTGAACAACTCTGAACCTTTGGGAAGGTCAAGGAACCCTGATTCTGTCCCTGAGCAGAATTAAAAAGAATCAACGTTTATTTTCTTCTCTGTGTCCCTGATATTTGCTTTGGTGCCTCTGCCTAGCACACAGTGGGTGTCTATTCAGTGAATTAAAGGGAGGAATGGAGAATGGATGACATCACTGACGAAAGGAATGGGGAGTGGAAAAGCGAGTCCAATAGAAGTCTGCTGACTGGGGGTGAAAATAATGAGGAGGTGGGCTGACTGGTAGAAACGGTATCACTTTTGTCCTTCAGAGTCTGTTATTTGGGTCACTAGAGAGGCAAGCCTGTTCTTGCCCATTCTTAGAGGGTTAACCGGTCTCACTGTCGCACAAGTGAACGGATGGAAGGGATGTACAGTGGATGCTCTCGTCACATACCTTCCCCCTGCAAAATTACAAAATTCATTCCAAGATCAGTTTAGTGCAACTTGACATTTTCATTTTCCAGGCAACCCTTGCCCTTTCCCAGGAAGGACTTTGACATCCTATGTCCCCTCCACCTCCCAGTGGATTGATGCCTGAATCTATTATCATAGGGCAAATGGTGTGTTCCTATCCTGTCTGCCTTCTTCCACAGGCACAGAATGATCATCATGGCTGAATGATTTATACCTGACCTTTCAGAGGAGCCTTTGGAAGGCCACGCAGTGTGTGACTATCGAATGCTGTGTTGTCTTCGTGTTGGGAAGCAGAGAGCTCACTGGCATTATTGCTGAGTCTAGGTGACCGCGTGTCCCTGGTGCAGAGCTGGATCGTGCTGTGTTCCGGCTGCAATTCACTTAGTGCCACCTCCTCCAGATGGGCCACAGTGTTTGGGACCAGGAGTAGGGCAAGTCCCTGGGGAACCTATTTCAATATCCAGTTGAATGTAGAAAACTGTAGAAGCAAAATCTTTCTCTACAGGCATGTTAACTTTGTTTTGGACATATTTCAGTGTATAGTCTTTGACATCCAAAACATTGGTTTTCATTTCCCTGGTTCAAATGAAGGCTCTTCAAGCATGTTGCTATGGATTCCAATATGTGATTTTTAAAAATTGGTACCAATGTACCTATCTTAGGCATGAAATGAAAAACATGTTTAATTCATTTCACTTTTTTTCTATAAGAATGAGGGTTTGATTTTGTTAACTGAGTTTCATGCAGCGAGGACTTAATAGATTTTTAATGTCTGTTTTCCTTGCTACCATCCTTTTCCCTAATCCTCATCTGAGATTGGATTGTTACACCTGATTTCCCCAACACTACCCCTTCAGCCTCAGTACTGGAGATTCCAGTCTCTCTGTAGCTGATGCTCATTCCTTTACTGGACTTACACCCATTGGTTCCATTGTATCTCCTGCTACACCTGCCACTGTTCCTCAGTGTCACACTCTTGTACCCCTCTCCTAGGATGCTGCCTTTTCCTGCATTGAGAAAAAGAGTTAAAAATTTCCCTCCAAATTTCCAGTTAGGCCTGGGGGTAGGAGGTAGTGAAATTTTCTACTGAAATCCTGTAGTGCTTTATTTGGCATTTTTATATGTTTGTTACATGGAAAACAATTTAATGGTAAAAATAAATTAAAAAGAAACATTCACTTAAACACTTAGCATGGTTTATCTTCACTTTTTCTACATGTGACCCATGTATGTACATTCATACGTATTGTCTTATGTTACATGCTTTTTAACATTTTTTTGATCTCTTAATTTTATTTAGGCATTTGGAGGGCTAGAATTTAAAAATAATCTTTTAATTATGTTTTATAGTTCTTTTGTGTCCCTTCTATGCCACCATGGTCCCTGGCATATAACAGGAACTTTATCAATAGCTGATCAACATGTTTAGGATTTTGCAGACTTCCTTTTTCTTTCATTTTTAAAAATTTTCAAGCCAATGATTATTTATTTTCAGTTATATCTCAATTGCTTTTTTTCTCAAGAATAGTTTTCTATAACTTTTCTTTTTCTGCTTTTTTATTACACCTTTGGCTTTTGTAATCATAACTGAGAATCATCTTTCTTGTTTGTGAGCATGTTGGACCAATTCAAATGCTTGAAAATCTACTTTGTTAGCACACAAAGAAATTTTAGGGTTTTCTCTAACCTTTATTTTCCTATAGTACATTCATTTTGGAGGGGGACATCTACTGAGCTTTAAAGGAAGAACATGCGTCCCATTTCTTTGATTTACCTAGATGGGTGCCTGAAATCTAGTTCTTGGTGCAATGACTACTTCTGTTATATTGAACTAAATAAAAAGATTGTTTCAAACAAGTATTGCTTGTGTAATTACAAAATTATGAAAATAGTTCCCTAAACTTTTATAGACTACTTTGTTTGTTTGTCTTGTTCATTCAATTTTATAGCATTCTTTTCAGTAGATATAGATTCTAGGACATTAACTGCTCAACCTTGGAAGATGATTGTGTTTTTAATTATGATCCCATGGGAAAGGTGGCTATCATTTGTTGGAAAATGATATGCTTAGGTAAAATAATAGCTTTCTAGTATGTACTGGGGGCTTCCAAGTCCTCTCCCAGGTTTGATAATTCACAAGGAAGACTCAGGACTCAGCTTGCAGTTGTATTCAAAACTGTGATTTTTTTTTTTACTTGTTTTTAGATATACATGATGGGGCTGATCATGCAGACACTTCCTAGCTAGTACATAACCAAATTCTAAATTCCCAGAAGGAATGCAGGCGTTCAGTATAAACCACACTGTTTTTACAGATTAAGCACACACAGCAAGCCACTCTTTTAGATCTGTGAATGGTAAGATCCCCTCCCATGTCCAAATTCCATATCCAGCCAAGGTCTACATTGTAAGCAGGCCTTTTGAAGGCAGGGCTAGTAAGCTAACTCTTTTTAGTACATACCGTATAGTCTTAGCTCACATTCAATTCAGGGATTGGGATTTTCTAGATCAGATTTTATTTTATATCATGTATTTTCTGAAATTTAAAAATTCGTTTTCCTGCTGTTCCAAAGGGTGTGGAAGTCTGAGATAGTTCATGTTTTTCATTTGTGCAAGAAGGTCAGGGTCACGATATCATTTGCGGTGCTACATGGAATAACTCTATTCTGTGGTTACTACAGAGTTAAATTTTACAGAAAATTCCCTACAGAAAACCCCTTCCTCAAAAAATGTGGCAATGATGTGTGTTGGCTTTCCATTGCTATGACAAAATGCCTAAGAAAATTGTCTTACAAGGAGAAAAGATTTTATTTTGCCCCAATGTTTCAGAGGTTTCAGTCCATTGTCACTTGACCTTGTTGCATTGCATGATAATCAGGAAGCAAAGAGAGAGGGGAGGGGGCAGGAGTCCCAATATCCCCTTCAAGGGAAAACCTCCAGTGATCTAACTTCCTTCCTTAGTCTCCACCTCCACTTCCATTTTCTCCACAGGCTAGGGACCAAGCCTTCAACACATGGGCCTTTGTGTGACACTTAATATCTAAAACAGGATGCACTCAAATAATCACAGGTTGGCACACCCTCCCCATGTGGAGGTGAAAATGTCCACAGAGAAGATGTGGATAGCAGGATGCCAAGGGCCTTTTAGAGAGGGTTCAGTGGGCTTGAAGGGTGCTAAATCCTGCATCTTGCCTCCTATCCTTGAGGTCTTCCTTGTAATACATTTTCAAGAGGATTCTACCAAGAAACATTGGCCTAATGGGGAATAATGGAAGCAGCTTTAAAAATAACAGGTTAGACTGGGTGTAGTGGCACATGCCCATAATCCTAGTGACTCAGGAGGCTGAGGCAGAAGCATTACAAGTGCCAGGCCAGCTCAAACTTAGTGAGACCCTGTCTCAAAAAATAAAAAAAAATGGAACTGGGGTTGTGGCTCATTGGTGGAGTGCCTCTGGGTTGAATCCCCAGTGCTAAAAACAAAAGAAACAGATTGTCACCCTGTGGCATGGAGTAACTTACTGTTTTCCACCCTCTTCACTGTGGATCTCTCTAGGCTGGGGCAGTGGGTTAAGGCCATTGTCATTGACCAAACAAATTCATCCCAGTCAGGTGTATTAAACCACACAGCAGGCATCAGGTGTAGGTGAGTTGGGGATTCTTTGCATTTAACGTGAATAATCTTTTTTCTGCAATAAACTGGCCATTTGTTTATCCAGTAAATGTGAATTCATTCTTTTTATTTGCTTGTATTATTTTTTGGCAAGATGCCTAAAATGCTTGGGTATAAACTGAGCAGTGAACTAGACTTAGAACTTTCTTTTGAAGGAATGAAAATATAGAGCAGGGTGATCAAATATATATACATATAAAATTTCTTGCCAAGGGGTCATGCAAATAAGAGATTTAAGTAAGCACTACAAAGAAAACTAGATGCAGTGATAGCTAATAATTTTAATGTGTTTAAACAATTTTGATTTTCAGGTTGTTTTCCAATATCCTTTATTATTTGAGTACAGAAATTCTTTTTAAGGCAATTTTCAAATGCTTTTCTCCCCTTCTCTTTATAGCATACATAAAAGGTGGGTGGATCCTTAGGAAAGCCTGGAAGATTTACAATAAATGCTATCTGGACATCAATGCCCTTCAGGAGCTGTATCAGAAGAAGCTAACTGAAGAGCCCTCCACTTCTGACACTGCAAATGATAATCACATTGTGGCTGAAGGGGTGACTGAGGAGTCCCTAAACAGACTGAAAGGTGCTGTTAGCTTTGGATATGGCCTTTTTCACCTTTGCATATCCATGGTGCCCCCAAACCTGCTCAAAATCATCAATCTGCTGGGGTTTCCTGGAGACCGCCTGCAGGGGCTTTCTTCACTGATGTATGCAAGCGAAAGTAAGGACATGAAGGCCCCTTTAGCTACGTGAGTAGCTATATTGCAATGCTTTGGTAGATAATATAGTGTTGAAAGTAAGTAATCAACAAGCAAAAACTTTAAAGGAAACTTGAGGAAAATTGCGCGGTTGGTTGACGCGTTGCTGTGCCTTACGTCTTTGAATGCAGCACCAAGCACTGTGCTTTGTGCTGGTGGCAGTAGTTATGGGTCCTGTGTTTTAACAAACAGGTAAAGTGACCTTATCATTTACCCTCCACTGATTTTATAAGCCATTTTTGTGACTTTGACCATAGTCACTAAGGTGCACGATACTGATTTTTGAACTCAAGAGGTACAAATTTGATAAGCCTTTTTCTGTGGTTTAGAAATTTTTATTACTATAA
Source organism: Sciurus carolinensis (assembly GCF_902686445.1). NCBI lineage: Eukaryota > Metazoa > Chordata > Mammalia > Rodentia > Sciuridae > Sciurus > Sciurus carolinensis. The sequence continues at coordinate 34,315,940 of NC_062227.1, forward strand.
AGAATCTTCTTATTAGATAATTTTCATTCATGGTTCTAGCTGATCTGTTGGTCCCTTGAGTGACTCAGATATTTTGTGCTACTGTGCTCTGTTGTCATGTTATGTTGCTTAGTGTAAATTTAAATGACAATTATTTGAATAGAAAAGTGTGGGAAAGTTGTAACTATCCAGAGCAAGGATTTACCCATTTCTTCATTGGTTAAAAATTATATGTGATTTTTTTAAAGTCAATTTGCAATTTGAACAGTTTAACCAAACTCCAGGTGTTTGTCTGTTATGATGCCACTTGTCAAAATTTTCTAAGCAGAATGTTGATATCACAGAGGACCTGAGTGAGGTGTATTTCTATTCATGTCAGCATTGAGGAATTTGGATGCCGACTCTTAATCTGTTGATAGTTACTTAAAAATCATTGTTTTTCATTTGAAAAGTATTTGTGCCTCTCCAAACTCATTACACAGTGGTCCTTTATTAATTTGAATGAAAAGATTGATAACTTGTGATCATTTCTCTGTGTATATCTTAATATTATTTCATGGTTTTTTCTGAGAAAGGAATGAATGGATTTAATTTCATTTAAATTAGGATGATCTCCATGAGAGAATTGAACTTATGAGCACACTGGAAGTGTACATTTACATAAAAATATTTGACATGCTGGTTAAACATTTTCATCTGTTCACTAAAGCGGATCTCAATGACTGTTCTATTTGCCTAAGTTTAACATGACATTTTTCTTTAATGAGTTTGAAGTAAGCGAATTTTAAGTAATTTACTTATGTGTTTGTTTGTTTTTTAAATTGATCATCTTTGAGAGCTGGAGAAAGGGCCTTAAATCTGTTCCTCTTACTGATTTCAATGCAGTATAACAATATTTGTGAATGTGGACTCTTATTTAATAAATTTGGATTCTGAGGTTGATACCCTAACTTTTGTGAACTCAGGAGAAAGCCACATTTTCCTTGTGCAAAAAGTAAAAGCTTTTATTATGAGAGGACAATAATTTCAGTAATTTCATGGTGACTGGTTATAGTGTCTAATGTGGGCATTGATGACTGAGGTATAGAATTCAGAAATTTACATATCACTCTTCAGCCATCCATCCAGAAGGCTCAGAAAGACTATATGCTTCTGTTGCCTTCTCCTCTCTTCTGATGGAAGGGGGAATATGATGCTTTATACCTTGTGCTGAAGTAGCAGTTTTCCAAATATTGAGAGCATTAAAATGGGGAAATGTGCTCTGATATCACTTTATACCGCGTAGTAAGTTTTTGGGGGGAAATGTGCATTAGAATAACACATGCTGATTATTAAAAAAAAAAAAAAAAAATTGAAGAGAAATTCCTTGTTCAGTGTCCCCGCTCTCTCCCTCTGCAGATTAGCTCTACTCTGGTATCATACTGTGGTCCGCCCATTTTTCGCCTTGGATGGCAGTGATAACAGAGCGGGCCTGGATGAAGCTAAGGAAATTCTCCTCAAAAAAGAATCTGCATATCCAAATTCTTCCCTCTTTATGTTTTTCAAGGGACGGATCCAGCGATTAGAGGTACAGTACCTTCCTCATCTTTTTAAAATAAAGCCTCTGATGACCAGAACTCTTCTATCTGCTTGGGGCCAGTATTGATGAGCCAAAATGTCATAGGCCCAGGAACATTTTGTTTGTTTGCCTTTCAATATGTTTTTGCTAAGGAAGACTCTTCCAGGAACCCAGGATGTTAGTCAGTTACCTTCTGTTCAGGGGACGTGGGCAAGGCAGGGGTGACATTCCTCATCGGTTACGAGACGTGATTGGTGTACTCACAGCATAAGGCATGTGAGCGTTATTAAATCTCTTAGATGAAGAACACAAAATACAATTTTTTCCTTTTCTGACTTATTAATAATCTATCTCTAAATTTTGATCCTAGCTAACAATTGATTTATATAAAGGTTACGCCTTAAATGTCAGGACAGCATCAGCTTTAAAATAACAGTAGCTTTTATCACATTTTCATGTGCTTCATTTGGCTAGGTACCATGCCAAGAGCTTCACACACGCAATCCCATTCGCTTCTCAGAACAACCCTGCGCATAGATATAAAAGTGTCATCCATGTGTTACAGAAAAGAAACACAAGAATCTGAGGGATTACCAGTAATGTCCTGAGCTTCCCCAGCAAGGGAGCCTGGGTCATCCCACTCCAAAATCAAAATATGCCCTGGCCTTTCCTGGGTTCCACTTCTCCTCTTTATCTGCTTGCTCGGGTGCATGAGGTTTTGTAGAAAAATGAAAATAGAAGCACTTCATCATCCATATGAAAGAAGGTGGCTGCTAGGCTGCATGCCCCACCCATTTTCTTACCAGTCAGTGGCAGTGAATCGATTTGAGGTTTTAACATCCTGTCCTCCAGTTAACCAGGCAGTCTGCCAGGGTTGGTCCCCAGCAAACCCCAGGAGTACTTTTGGAGATTTTTTTGCTGAGGAATGTTTTCACAGGCACAGAGATGGCTCATTTCTTTTCCTTTTTGGCAGTGGAGTGTAAATGATTTCTCCAGTCATTTTCTTTTCCCTTTATGAAGTGACTCCTTAAGTCTGAAGACTCTGCAGAGCAATTCTCTAATTTTCTAAGCCCTCTCCATGTATGGATATGTATATATATACATAAATATGTCACAGGAAAGCAGGGAGCTGAAACTCCAAACCTCCATTCTTGTGTTCCGATAAAAGAAAATTTAGTGTCAGATACCTAAAGCCATACAGGAGAACTTTATTATAAGTGAAAGTGAGGTAAAAGTAAAAGCAAAGTAAAAGCAAAGTGAGGCTTAAGCAGAGGGCCTTCTCAGGAGAGAGAGTGGACCATCTCTGAGCAGAGCATGACAGGAGACAATGCTGTCTCCAAATTTATTACGTTTGATATTTACCAGGAGAGCTGGGAACCACCTTCTGTACTCTTTGCCAGTCAGGTGTTCAACTCCTCCTCCACGTCAGGCGGAGGAGTTTTTGACCTTAGTGGGTCCTCTCCAGAACTGTCATAGGTGACCGTCCTATTTAGGGGGGGCTTCATTTACAAGTCAATCACATGTTAATCTGGGCACTGGGGTCAATAGCTGGTCAAAAGTTACCTTAGTGCACCTGCACAGCTAAAGGAATCTTCCTTTCCAGACACATGGAAGACATCTGTAGCCATAATTCCTAGCTTCACAACAACATCAATGGACCCTGTCAAGAGTTAGTCCAATATTAATCCTTTTCTTTTGACCTGTTTTCCCATGAACTCTTTTGCTTCTGTTTATTTTCTGCAAATTAACTACCACCCTCTGCTTTCTTGTCTACTTTGAAAGTAGTTTAAAGAAGACCCTAAAGTAATTTAAAGAACACTTGTGAACTTCCATGCATTTCACTGCTCATTGCTAGGTACTACCTAACAGATATATATTAGAGGTTATACTAATAATTTATCTTGGAACACAGTACAGAAAACTCACTAGGATTTGGTATTTAAACCTATGTCCAAGTTATTTTTCTTCTTATTATCTTGAGACTGTTTTCTTTACATTCAGCTTTTCAAGTCTGTGCTTGTATTTCTCCCATTTTTCTCTTGCTCTTAGCAGCATAGTTCTGACCCATCTCTTATGCAGTCAGGGCTATTCCTTAGTGTTTTTTTTCTTTCAGACCCTATGTTGTGGCCCTACTTGTAAGAAAAGATGTTCAGGTTCTTTTTTTTTTTTTTGTACTGGGGATTGAACTCAGGGGCACTCAACCACTGAGCCACATCCCCAGCCCTGTTTTGTATTTTATTTAGAAACAGGGTCTTACTGAGTTGCTTAGTGCCTCACTTTTGCTGAGGCTGGCTATGAACTCACAATCCTCCTGCCTCAGCCTCCCAAGTCACTGGGATTACAGACATACACCACTGCGCCTGGCTCAGGTTCTTAAAGTTTCTCACTCCCTTGAGTTTGTGCAAGAGGAACTCTGAACAAAAGGAAGTTTTAAACTGACTAAACCTTCTGAACACTCCAGTGATCATTTCTGAAATGAAAGTTGAGTGCAGGATGAATTCTTTCTTAGATTTACATTTCTTAAAGGGCAAACATAATTTTTTTTTTTTTGGTACCAGGGACACTTTTTTTGGTACCACTAGTACCAGTGAGCCGCATCCCAGCCCTTTTTTGTGTTTTTATATTTTATTTAGAGACAAGGTATCAGTTAATTACTTAGGACCTTGCTAATTTGCTGAGGCTGGCTTTGCACTTGTGATCCTCCTGCCCCAGCCTCCCAAGCTGCTGGGATAACAGGCCTGCACCACCGTGCCCGGGGCACACATACATTTTGAGTAGCAACAAACATCATGATCCAGGTTGCTCATCCTTAATCCAAACATCTGAAATTTTGGAAGTGCTCCAAAATGTGAAATGTTTTGAACGTTTGATGCCACACATAGGAAATTCCACATCTCACCTTATGTGATGGGTTGTAGTCAAAACATAGGTGCACCAAAATACAGAAGCACTAAAAGTCTCATATCAAATTACCTTCCGGCTGGACGTACAGGTGGATATGAAACATAAACGAACCTGTGTGTAGACTTGGGTTCCGTCCCCAAGGTGCCTCATGTATGTACACACACACGCACACACAAACATTCCCAAACCTGAAATCCAAAATTCAATACACTTTTGGTCCCAACCACTTCGGGTAAGGTATACTCAGCCTCCACTGGATCTGGTGTTCAACAGAGATGTTCTGACTGGGGATGAGAACCTAAAATTTACAATTGTGTGTACCACAGCAATGAGGCATCATGACATTAGGTACTTATGAGAATTCTCTTTCTAAACTCCACTGATGAATGAAGTTTTTGTATTGTGTTTTGAAGTTGGTAAATAAACATGCCAAAGTCAGGATTTATATTTTTTATGTTTGCCACTGAGTTTTTTTTTTTTTTTTCATTTTAAAATGAAAATGCTTGACTTATAGTTCAATTAATATCCCCCCCCCCCAAAAATAAACCCTTAAAATTTGTCACCATTTTAGTTTGGGCCACAATTCATTCCTATAAGGGGTGGAAGAACACTAAGAGTAAATACTCGTTCATCGTTGTTGGGATGGTTCTAGAAATAAGGAAGCCACAACTCCACAAAGGCTTCTCATAACTCTGGTTCGGGAGGCGCAGGGTCCTCATTGTTCCTCATTGTCGCTCTTAGCGAGTGTTCCTTCTCTTTAAAGAGTAGACATCTGCCATCAGAGCACAGGTGGTGGATGCCGGAGCTGTGTCCCAGTGAAGCAGCTTGCTCATTTCACTGTCATTTTGTTGGAAGAAAAAGGAAATGAGATCCTTCACTGCTCATGTGCAGGAGCCTCAGAGCTTGGCAAAATGCGAGGAGTGTTTCTGTTTGCCTCTTTCCCAAAGCCCAGAGGATGAATGGGTTTTAGGGCTTTCTTGAAATATGATTGTTATTCTCCTCATGGTGCCCAGACACTGGCATGTCATTCATCTTCCCAAGTAGGAGGGTAGGAAGGCATCAGATGGTGGCATCCTTCATTCGCAGGTGAGAATCTCTACCCAGGGAGGCTGTGATGTGGCTCTTGTCAAGGGCTTTTTGTAATGCCCCTAAAGCCCTGACTCTGTTTATGAAAGCACAGGACTCAGTGGATGAATTTGTTTGCAAAGAGTCTTTTTTCTTGTCAGTGAGCATTTAGGTGAGTGATAGGACCCTGTGAGGTCTTTTGTCAATGCACATGGAATGTGGTCTGGGGTTCTAATCTAAGCAGTGCAGCCCAATGCACTAGCTTATTAGTTTCTTCAGTGGATGAAATCACTGAAGAAATCATGCAGAATCCACTCAAGCATTTGAATGGCTGCTCTGGTATAAAACTTACTTTCATCTGGGGTGTTTAGCTCAATAAGCACAAATCCATTTCCCCTGTCCTGTACTCAGTATTGTGAATCATGTGCAATTTTCGGCTTCCTCTTTTCATTTCATTAACAATTTTTTTTTTTTTTTTACATACTTTGCCTTTCATTGTTTGAGACTCTTTGGAATCCTCCTGGGAGGATGATTTCTTTAACATAAAAGTGCCTCCTGCCATTACATCAACCTCCTTTTGGTGGCTTCACTATGCTGTGCCGTGGTGGCCTCCCATGACCCTGTGGTGAAGTTCTGCACCTCAGTGGTACTCTTGTACCTAAGCTGGTGAGTGCAGGAGCTGTTGTCAGACTGCAGACAGAATTCTCGGCCTCTACTTTTCCCAGAATTTTCAACCTTCCCCATCCACTGGTGTTTCCCTTTCTACCTGTTCTGTTTTCCCTGGCTCCTGCCATCTGACCTATCATGCTGCAGTGAATAGGACAGTGCCTAGCATATGGTAGATGCCATGCAAGTAACTAGGTGACTGTTGTTAGTCACACTGAGTGCTTAAGCCTGGGAAGTAGGGTATCGTGTTTTCTTTTGGAGAGAAAGCACTTGTTTTGGCATTGAGATCTGGCAGTAAAGCTAGGTCTCTGAATGGAAAAAGGGGTATGGATGTAGCTCTGGGGCCTCCAGGAACTACGTAGGTATTTACTTTTTCTTGAGTTTCCATTAATGCAAAGAGCTCTTAGGAAGTTGACATATGGATTGTATAGTAGCCTTAATCTTAAAATGTGAGTTTGTAGATATAATTTTTAATTTTTGTATTTTCCATCCAGGAAAACCTGTGTAACACTAAGTTCATTAATATTCAAGTAGTTAATGAGTATTTCTCTTATTTTTAAAGTATTAGGGACAAAGTCTGCATTTTGAGTGACTATTCTGATTTCTTTCCGGTTCCCTTCTTTTCTTTAAGCAATACAGATTTGCACATCTTTCTTCCTCTTCAACTTTAACAATCTACCTTGTATGTAACACACACACACACACACACACACACACACACACACACACATATATATATATGGAGAAAGAGAGAGCATGTGTACATATGGTGGATACTATGCAAGTAACCGTGTGACCATTGTTAGTCATATTGAGTATTTAAGCATACACACACACATATATATGGTGTGGCCACTTAATGAAGTAACTAATTTTTAATATTAGTCTTCCTCTAAATAAATATTTCATGAAATATTTGCATGAAAGTCCTCGTAAGTTCATGAAATATTCTAATGAAATTGCTATTATGCAAATATTTTGAGGACTCTTATTTTGAAACTGTCTCCTGGACTTGATCCCATAACTTGTGAGTATCCTGTGTGCTGACATTTTAAAACCTTGTGTTTGTTGTTTGGAAATAGAAGTCTGGGCCTAGCAGAATATCAGCCCACAGTGTTTGTTTGTTGAACAAATAAGGGAGTCTATTGACCTCAAACCTGATGCTCCACATGAGTGTTGCCAGTTTTTGGTTAAGAAGGGAAGGTGGGGGCTGGATTTGTGGCTCAGTGGTAGAGTGCGTGCCTAGCATGTGTGAAGCACTGGGTTCGATTCTCAGCATTGCATATGAATAAATTAATTAAAGATCCATCAACAACTAAAAAACATTTAAAAAAAGAAAAGAAGGGAAGGTGGTTATCAGGGACCATCCTCTTTCCTTTTGGCCACTTTATCATGTTTCTGCAGCCAGTTTCCAAGAAGTTGCAGAGATGTCTTAACAAGCTGAATGAGAGTAAGGCCTTCTGAGGAGGGTCCCTAGTCAGATACAGTTTCTTCAGTATCCATGAACAATGGTTCCAGGACCCCTTGTGGTTCCAAAATTTGTGAATGTTCAAGTTCTTTATATTAAACAGCATGGGATTTGCATCTGACCCATGCACATCCTCCCATAGACTTTAAATTATCTCTAGATTACTTATAATACCTAATCAGTATCAACACAATGAGCGGTTTTTACACTGTATTGTTTAAGGAATAACAACAAGAAAAAATAGTCTGTACAGGTTCAGATTTTTAAAACTATTTTCAGTTGATTGAATTTGTGGATAGGGAACCAACAGGCATGGAACCCATGGATACAGGGGCCCAACTTTATTCAATTTCCAATGTGCTGGCCAAAAAACTAGTTTCCTTTCTTTATACATGATTTTATTTCAGAGACATATAAAATAAATAAATGTCAATGAGACAAAACATAAATGTACTCAAATGAAGTTCCATGCCAGTTGCCAGGAGGGCTGGGATGAGAAGACGTGAGACCCCTTATCCCACAGGCACTATCTGGTAGGCCAGCACACTGGAACTGGCAAACAATCACAGTGCCACTCCCTGAGGACAGAGCGGAGGTTCGTACAAGGCCTGGAGGCCACACAAAAGAAATTGCAGTGCGTTTTGTGTTTTATATGTGCATATGACATATGCATGTGTGTTATTTGCACAAACACACGTACCTAGAAAGAACACCATGTCCGTTTGGCTCTTGGCAGCTCTCAGCTGTGAGCGAGCCCGGGCTGCATCAGTCTGTCAGGAATCAAGACTCCACCAACTCATGCTTCAGTAAGACTGGTGCCGTCTTCCATTTGAAATGACAGCAGAGCTCTAGCCCTGCTTCTGGAAACCTTGCTATATGATCATACTCTTGTTTGAAGCTGTCTTGTTTTCCTAAGACACAGCCCTTTCTGCCCAGCCTGCTTCTGTCTGGTCCCCCATGGCCTCTTCTGCAAGGCAGGCACACTGGCAGGATGCATCCACCCCATGAACAGTGTCTACAGGGATGGGCAGCCTCTTCTTCATGTCACCCTGGTGTCTCAGTTCCTTCCAGGTGGGTGGGGGCTCTTCTCTCATTTTTGGTTCTCTCTGCAGTTCTGCCTGGAAGGCTTGATTGATGTGTTATCCTGGTGTGCCCGCACGCTGTCTTTGCATCTTTTGTGCACCCATTATTTCAGGAGTTTCAGCTGGGAAAGGGACCTTTTCAAAGCTGGCTATGGTACTTTTGCTCTGTATTTTCATTGAGATAAAACTACATTTTTTTTGTCGGTGCCCCTGAAATAAATGGGAGATCTGTATTGCTCTTTAGTGCATCCATTCATGATAATAGCAGGGACAGAAAAGTGACTGTCCATCCCTATGGTGATTCATTCATCAGATAAGGAGGAGGTCTGCAGGGGTCGTGGGGAGTAAGGGCCAGTGTGGTCAGGCCACTCACAGAGGGCCTGACCCCTGCTCCTTGTGCTGTCTGGTAGCAGCGTTTCTTTGCTCGGTTGAAGGGTAATCCTGGCTCTTGTATTTAAACAGCATGCCTAGTCAGCATGATGTAATGTTGTTATTTATAGAATCAGGAAAAAGGCAATGCAAGAAGAGAAATAATTCCCTGAAGTACTGTTAATAGTAGTCTCCTCCTCCTCCTTCTCCATCCTTTGTGGTTCTCTTAATTACTTGAGGCACCAAAAAATAGGGTTGCCATTTATTCTTAGACATACAGAAAATGAGAGATTGGTTTAATCTGGTGCAGGGGAGATGGAGGATGTATTTGTCTTCACTTTTCCAGTGAGATAAATCCATATTGTGTGATTTAATGACTGTTCACTGCAATGAGAAGATAATAGCAACCCACATACGTTAATAAGTAGAAGGCACATGCTGTTCTTTTAACCCTCTCTTTCCAGACTGTGGGCTCGAAAAGCAAGTAGAAGGCTAATGTCGATTTATATCCCTAAGCTTACTAAGTGTGCCTAAGCGGATAGCTTCCTTTGCCTACATCAGCCATCGTCCTACAGGTAGGGGTCAGAGGCATAAGCTATTGCTGGGTGTCCTTGATGGCAATATTGCTAAACCCATTTTGCTGCTCAGCAACATTAGTGCTGAATTGCATGTATGTGGGTTGTCACAGCATGTCCTGCTGTGACAAGGAGATTGTCTCATCTTAAAACACATACGTAATAGTTTAAGATGCTAAGCGACTTCCTAAAAATAACCCACCCAGCAGTGATTAAATTTTAAGCTGTTTATAACGTATTATTTTATGGCCTTTAGTATACATACAAGACTATGCATTTGTTTAGAAAGCTAATGTTCATATGTATTCACATTTTTTGTAAATCACTGGCAGACAGGCAGACTATGTAGATTATTATTGTGCTAATAATTTGATATTTTCTTCTTCTGGGAAACTGTTTTGGGGATATTTGATTGTTGTTTCCCAGTGTTTCATTGTGACTGGAAGTGATGCAATAAATATCTCGGCATAGTCTTCATTTTTTTCCCTTGAATTATAGCTCCAGATATGTCATTATTAGAACCAGAGTGTGCTCAGCAGAGTTGAGTAAGCGAACCAGAGGGAGGGAGGCAGGAAGGGGAAGGGAGGGCACTGGGGAATGAGGTTGATCAAATTATATAATGAGCATGTATGACTATGGCATAATGGATCCCACTCTCATTAATTATAATGTACCAATAAAACATCAAAGAGCATGAACAGCTCTGTACTTCCTGTTTAATGAGGAGAGATTATACTCAAGAAATAGTGGTCCAGAGTATAGCCACTCATTACTTCCTGTAATCTTCCCCATAGTTTTATTTCTGTTTATTTTTATGTCCATAAATGATGCAGATTAAAGTGGTTTAAAGATAATTCTTAAAATATTGCTAAAAAGACATCCCAGTTCATGTCTCAGAAGACTCAGTATCACTAAGATAGCAATACTCCCCCATTGAGTTATAGATCCCAAACAAAATCCCAAGGATGACCCTGTCAAAACTGCAGGATGGGGTGGGAGGCTTAGCTCAGTGTAGGGAGCTTGCTTGCCTGGCATGCATAAGACCCTCAGTTCAATTCCCAGCACTGGGAGAAAAATTGCAATTTGCTTCATTGCAGAAAATGGCAAACTGATCCTAATCTCAAGAGACCCAGAATAGCCAAACCAGTCTTGATAAAGAACAGAGTTGGAAGACTCATACTTCTTCATCTCAAAACTTACTGCAAAGTAATCAAGAGGGTGGCCCTGACTTAAGAATAAACACACAGATCAATGAGAGTCAAGAAAGGAACCTTGTATTTATGGTCAGTTGACTTGACAAGGACGCCAAGACAAATCAATGAGCAAAAAATAGTCTTAACGGTGCTGGAACAACTGAAGATTCACATGCAAAAGAATGTAGTTGGACCTCTATCTCATCATACACAAAAATTAACTCAGAATGGAACGTAGTCATAAATGTATGATCTGAAACCAACTCTCGGTTTAGGCAACAGATTCCTTTTGTTATTATTATTATTATTAATTTTATAGTTGTATATGGACAAAATGTCTTTATTTTACTTGTTTAATTTTATGTGGTGCTGAGAATCGAACCCAGTGCCTCACATGTGCTAGGCAAGGGCTCTGCCACTGAGCTACAGCCTCAGCCCTCCTTTTTTAAAAAAAAAAAAAAAAAATTAGTACATAATAATTATACAGAATAGTGAGTTTCATTGTGCACATTCATACATGCATGCAGCAGTTTGATCAATTTCACTCCCCAATACCTCCTCTTGCCCTTTCCTCCTCACCCCCCCAGAATCCCTTCCTCTACCCTCCTGGTCTGCCTTCTGTTTTCTTAAGACCACCCCCCTTTCCCCCTTTTCTTTCTCTCTGGCTTCCATGTATAAGGAAAACACACACAACTCTTGACTTTCAGAGTCTAGCTTATTTTCACTTCACATGTTCCATCCATTTGCCTTCAGATGACATAACTGTGTTCATCTTTATGGCTGGGTAAAACTCCACAGTACATATATACCACATTTTCTTTATGCATCCATCTGTTGATGGACACCTGGGCTGGTTCCATGACTTGACTATTATGAATTGTGCTATTATAAACATGGGTATCCATTTCTCTATTTTAGTATGTTGACCTTAATTCTGAAAATATGAAACACTTCATAAAGTTGTGTCTTCCTTGCCCAAAGGCCATGCTAATCTTCTCTGTATCGTTCCAACTTCAGTATATGTGCTGTGGAAGTGAGCACTAAGCAATAGTTTCTTGTACATGAGGCCAAAAGCAGAGAGACCACAGGGAAAAAAAATAGATTGCTACATCAAAAATGCACTGTTAATGCTACAAACAGTATCAGCACAAGGGTGAAAAGACTGCTCAGACTGGGAAAAACTATTTAAAAGTTATAAATCTGATAAATGACTTGAATCCAGAATATGTAAGCACCAGTTACAAGCCAGTAATAAAAAGACAAATAACCCAATTTAAAATTGGACAGAGCATTTGAAGAGACATTTCATCAAAGGAAATATGCAAATGGGTGATAAACACATGAAAAGGTACTGGCATCATAAGTCATTTAAAAATGCAAATCAAAACCATGTGAGTTATTACTTCCCGCCCACCAGCCAAGCTGTGATAAAAAAGGAGACAGCCAATAGCAAGAGAAATTGGAACCATCAGTCATTGCTAGTGGTAATGTGAAGTGGTGTGCACTTTTCCATTGCTGAAGATTTCCCTTTATCTTCTCATGTCACCCTTTGTTCCTCCTGTTTAGACTTTGTAAAGTCATCCTGTCTGTCCTATGTATAGTACACGGGTCCAGGGAAGATAAGTATGTGCAGGTGTCCATACTTATTTTAGGATTAAGGAAGAACCTGAATTTAGACTTTCTTAATCCAGTGATCTTTTCTCATTCATCCCTCTGCTTGCTAATAAATTATTTATAGGTTTGTCTTACTCAGTTTGGGCCACTATAACCTAATACCATAGACCTGGTGGCTTAAACAATAAGCAATGATTTCTCACAGTCCTAGAGGCTGAAATTCCAAGATCAAGGTACTGAAAGAGTGGGTAGTGAGGTCCCACTTCCTGGGTTTTGCTCACCATCACATTGTGGTTTAGGATTTGAACATGTGAATCTGGGGAAGCACAAACATTGAGTCCTTATCAATATGCATACATACATATATATTAAATACTATATAACTTACTAACAAATATGTACATATTTAATTATGAATGTAAATATTCAGGGGTCTTGTTTTCATTAGGCTTTAGAAATAAACCTGATTTGTTTTTAATAGGTTGGTTAATAGAAACTTTCTTTTACATTTTGGAGAAGTAAATCACTTTGAAGTAATTAAACTGCCATTAAACATTTGGAACAATTCTCCTGTAAGTTATTGCTATTGCATACCCTTTTGAAATAAATTCCTTAAAAAGTTCCTTATTTCTTCTATGTTTTAATGTATATGTGCTTATTATTATATCAATTTTAGTTTTATATTGTATTTTTCTGTTTCCACTATTCTTAAATATATAACTGAATACTCTTTTCAAATCCATAAAAATGTAATATGTTTGTCATATTAGTTTGTTGTCTTCTTTTAAAATTTTTTTTTGGTTGTCAAGGGACCTTTTATTTCATTTATTGATATGTGGTACTGAGTATTGAACCCAGGGCCTCTCACATCCCAGGCAAGTACTCTACCACTGAGCCATAACCCCAGCCATAGTTTGTGTTTTCTTAATTATATGATTAGGCTTTTGTATTGTTATGTTGGTTTTTAAAGGAAGAGATTTAATTTTTTATCATTTCTTTTTTAAATTTCCACTTTCAGTTTTCTTTACCTTGTTTTTTAGCTTATGTTCTGAATACTTTACCATAATATTTGTCTCATTAGAATAATGCAGTATTAGTGTTGGGAGTAGGGATTGTGATTGTGGTTGTGATTCCTTGAAATCTAGTTTGAATTTCTATTCCAAGAGTTTGGGGGGGCGGCGCTAAAGATTTTATTAAATATTCACTTAATGTTATCAAGTGTCCATTGTCATGTGTCTTGATTGTTTGACTATGATTAGTCTTACTTGTGTCATTGGATGAATTTGGCAAGACCTACCCTCTCTGATTCCTTTGATTCTGTGGGTCAGGACTCCCATCTGGAGGCTGGCTGCTGGGCTGAGTGACCTTGGACTAGACCCGTAATCTCTTTAATGCTTATTCCCTTCTCAGTGAGATAGGGACCTTGGTGGTGCCAGAGACCCAGCTTTGCTGTTGGGATTCAGTGGTGTGATCTGGGAGGTGTGGGCAGCACATTTTCCCCTGAGCCAATGCCCAGTCATTGCTGGTTGTAATGATAATGGCACCATTTTGGCTGCCATTAGGGCAGAGACGCTGAAGGTGAAAGTTGTGGAGCTCAGGCTCATGGGAGAGAGCAGGACTGGTGGGCAGGCAGGCACCTAAGCAAACACAGACTGCCTTTATGAAACTTAAAAACAGGACTACCAGAATGTACATGCTACAGCCCCTGCAGCAGGGCATGATCACCCAGAAGTGGGTGTATTGGGGCGCGACCTGGAGGAATCGGTAGGAGCTAGCAGGTTAAGGCAGCGGCATGGAAGATGAGTCCGCATAGGAGCCCAGATCAGAGAAAAGGTCACATAGTCCTAGGAGAGCTGAGTTCAGTGGCCCCGGAGCATTGGTTGGGCAGGGGCAGGTGGAATAGGGTGACATGGGAAAGCAATGGACCCTATTTTGATTCTCAGGACAGTAGGTGAATCTCCTTTCTCACAGGAGTAAAAAACTTCTTCCTTCAGAGCTTTGTGTACTCAATACACATCTGTTGATGCTCGTTTCCTTTTCTGCTTCTGTGCTTTTAGATAGACATTTCCTTTCTTTGTGTCTTGTGTTTTTCTGTTTCCTATAATAAACATACTAACTTTAAAAAATAAAGATTATATTAAAAGTCGGAAAAAAACAAAAAGATGATCTTAGTATTTCACTTGTTTTTCTTTTACTGTGAACATTGGTTTCAGGTATCCAGTGGTGCCTGCCCTGATTCTTTGTTGTTTCTCATTTTTCTGATGCTCTGCACATGGTGAACTCCATTGAGGGGTGACATAGATACTGGTTTTGGGAAAATTCATTTCACTTTTACCTACCCCTTGTCCAAAACTCTTCTATGAAAAATTTTTTTTATCATAGCATCACATGGAATTCCTCTGTTTTTCTTTTATGATTTTAGACTTTAAAAAATTATTTTTAACTGACAGGTAAAAATATAAAAATTGTACATATTTATAGGGTACCATGTGATGTTTTGATACATATATGCATTGTGTAGTATCTAGATCAGTTTAAACAAACCTATTCCCTGTTTTTCTTTTCTTTATGGTGAAAACTTCCAAGCGCCTTTCTTCCAACTATGCAGTACATCATCCTTTTTCTATTAACATGCCCTGTAAGAGTAGCACACTAGAACTTTTTGTTCCTGTCTGCAATTTTGAACTCTGCGCATTCAGGCATCCTGGTTCTTGACAACAGTGCATTTCTGTCTTTGGTTACTGTAGTAGTCCTCATTTCTTTGTGGTTTCTTGTTGAGAACTTGTTCACTCTGGGAATTTATTGACCTATTGCTTCAGAGTTTCTTCTTTTTTTTCCTTTCTCTCTCTCTCTCTTTTTTTTTTTTTCAGTGCTGAGGATCAAACCCAGGACTAGTGCGTACTAGGCAAGTGCTCTACCACTGAGCTACATCCCCAGTACCTTTTATTTTTGATTTTGAAATAGAGTCTCTCTAAGTTTCCTGGGCTGGCCTTGAACTTGTAATCCTCCTGCCTCAGCCTCCAGAGTAGTTGGGATTACAGGGGTGCACCACTCTGGCTTAGAGCTTCTATTTTTGATGTGTAATGTAGAAAGAACATTGGACTAGAAGTCTATAGGTAGGTTTCTGGTTTGGGTTCTGTAACAGCAGTAAAAAATGTGCTTCCAAATGGTTGCTTGCACATGAGAAAATATGAAGGGCTGTAAGGCCTCAGTCAAGCCAGTTGACATTCTCTGATGTTCCTTTTCTTTACCTGGAATGCTAGGGGAATGAAATAAGCCATGGTTTTCTGAGGTATCTTCCCTGGAGCACTAATCTGATGGTCTGTTAGTGTGTGTTCCAGGAAAAGAGGCTCCTTGTCAGGTAACTTGGGATCTTCTGCAGCTTCTCAGGGACTTCAGTTTTGTACTGTGATTCTCCAGGGAGAAGACAGACTATGTAGGTGTGCCATGTTCAACCAATTTTTTGGTCTAGGAAAATTCTTTTTTATATCATAGACTGTGAAACTAAAAGGGTTTAGTAGAACATTCTTTGGGAAACAGTAGGTTAGATAATTTTATTTATTTATTTATATATTGGTACTGGGGGTTTAACCTAAGGGTGCTCAACCATTAAGCCATATCCCCATCCCTTTTTTTAAAAAAAATGTTTTTCATCTAGAGACAATTGCTTAGGGCCTTGCTAAATTGCTGAGGCTGACATAGAACTTTCGATCCTCCTGCCTCAGCCTCCTAAACCACTGAGATTACAGGCATATGCCATCATGCCTGGCTACGTTAGATAATTTTTAAAGCCTTCAAATGTCATGGTTCTACGACTATATTAAAAGCCACACTAACCTTTATACTTTAAGAAGATGTACTTTTGGTTTTTGAATTATATCTCAATCAAGGATTCTTTGTGGGTGGTAGTATTAAATGTTTAAGAAAGTCCCATCATGGGCTTTCAAACGTAACTCTAAAACCAAAGCATATTAAGGAAAACATAGAATTAATCATAAGTTGATCAAAAGATTGATAGAATTGATATAAAATAAACACATACTATAAAAATGTCCTCAGTATATTTTTAAATAAAATAAAAGCACACTAGGAAAAAAATGATTAAAAGTTTAAATGTTAGCAACCTTAGTATAGAAAGAACTACAAAATTAGGACAAATTAGAAAGACAAATATAAACATAGAAAAATAAAAGTTGCCAAAACATGTAAGCAAATGAGCAGTGAAATAAAATATACAAGTGGCCAATAACATGAGCCTCACAATGAATCAAGGAAATGTGAATTAACTCCAAAGGTCCAGGGTCTTAGGTCTCATGTAGAAGCTAGAGAGGAAAAAGGAAAAGTGGGGTGGGGTGCGGATTTCTTGAAAATCGAAGGGATATCAGTAGAGGAAAGTAGGGGAAGGGAGGAGGGAAGGAAAAGGGGTGATACTAGGGAATGATATTGACCAAATTATATTGTTACATTATGTGCACATACAAATATGTAATAACAAATCCCACCATTATGTACAACTATTATGCAGGTCAAATTATGTGCATGTATGAATGTGGCATAATGAATCCAATTATTATGTATAATTATAATGTAGCAGCAAAAATGTTATAATAAAAGAATAATATTAACTAACATTCCCTGGTTTATCATAATAATCTGATAAACTGATTAAAGAATAATTGTTTTTAAATATAGGAAAAAAAGAAAAATGATTGCTATTGAAAATATTCAGTATTAAAAGGATGTAGGGAAATCAGCCCCTTATAAACTGTTGGTACCTATATAAATCTATAAAATGTTGGCGCTGGTAATCCAGTTTATACAAATTACTGTATCATTTACTAACCTAGAAGGGAATAAGGCAGATGCACCACGTCAGCACACACACACTGAAACACACAGTACACACCCACAGGCAGCCACACCTTCCTGCTGTGAGACTAGCCCCCTGGAGGAGAATTGGGGGAGGGGCTGAGGGGAGCTCTGTGATTTGCCTGGCTTGGGCCAGGTGCTTACTCTCACCCTGTCACCACAAAAGAATGTTTCTGCCCAAAGCAAGGGTGCCCCTGAACCAAGTCCCTCCAACTGTACCGCTCAATCAGCAGACATGTTTTATATCACAGTCCTGAACTAGAAGCCCAAAGCTGAGGAGCCAGCAGGGTGGGTTCCTCCCAGGGCTGCCAGGTGGACCTGTCCCGTTGCTCTCTCCCAGCTTCTGGCGGTTCTCCAGCAGTGCTTGCCATTCCTGGGTGTGTGGGAGCATCACCCTGACCTCTGCCTTCATCTGCACCCCATGCTCTCTCTATGTCCAAATCTCCCCTCTTACACAGACACAGATTGGATTCAGGCTCACCCTACTCCAGTAGGACCTCATCCGAACTTACCTGGTCACATCTGCAGCAACCTTATTTCCCAATGAGGTCACATTCCAAGCTGCAAGGATTTGGATTTTAACTGGTACATTTTGGGGGAACACAATTCCACCCATCATAGTGGGCAATCAGTGCCAGCTAGTGTCTCCTCACAGGCCTGGGGGAGTTTTCTTTTCTCACACGGGGCTGTGGGTGCCTGGTAGCCTGCAGGCACACACTAGCCACAGGTCTCAGAACAGAAAGACTCATGGGTCAAATTAAAGTGGGCTTGAATCACGCGGTTTACTAAGTCATTGTGGAATACACAGCAAGAAGCTGGGGAAAGGGACTGCAATGTCACTTTCAGGAGAAGGTGCAGGCAGGGTGGAAGTACCATGGAACCTGAGTCCTGGGGTAGCAATGTGCAGTGCCCTGCCCCTTTACCTGCACATCAGCCTTCTTGTCTGATGGTGTCTAGAGTTGAACTTGGAGAGAGGAAGCCAGTGGCACACAGCACATCAGAGACCCACAGGGAAGCACACACACATACATACCTAGTACTACTTGGGCACCATGGATATTAGGAGTTTTTGGTCCTTTTATCCTTCTCTCTAATACATACTCCACTTGTTAAGTATTTCATTTCTTCTCTTTTTTTTTTTTTTTTTTTTTTTTTTTATCAGAATGCACCATTCCCTGGGATTTTAATTACTAAAGTTAAACCAGTATAAGATTAGACACAATTCAGTTTGAGCCTTGGTTTGACCCGTGCAATGGCTTGTGCAAGGCATTAGTGGGCATGTGTCATGAGCAAGTCATTCTTTTCTTCCTAGATGAGGGAACATACTCTCAGACACAACTCCACGTGCAGTCAGATGGTGACCAGGGACAAATACAGACCTGGAGGAGGAGCAATTCCAAAGGTTCCGAGGGAGGCTTTACTCAAGACGAGATCTTTTAGCAGGATTTCCAAGGGGTCTAGCCAGTTGCCAGTTTCCCACTGTCTACAACATATTTTACAGTGCCGGTGCAGCTTACTGCCTGCTCCACAAGGGTGCACCTGGAGCGATCAGGAACTCTAAGCTAATTTAGTTGAAGGCAGTCTCTGTGGTTTATCTGCTTTTGTGTTTTTATAACAATCAGCCCGATGCTTCTCATTATAGTTGAATTCATTTACGCTTAATATCTCATGAATTCTGCCTATGTCTAATAAACATTTTGCTCAATAGTTACTTAAAACGTCTTAAAAGCTGGGCATAGTGGCACACACCTGTAATCTCAGCTGCTTAGGAGGCTGAGGCAGCAGGACCACAAGTTCAAGGCCAGACTTAACAATTTAGCAAGGCCCTAAGTAGCTCAGTGTGACCCTGTCTCAAACAAAAATAAAAAAGGGCTGGAGGCGTGGCTCAGTGTTTAAGCGCCCCTGGGTTCAATTCCTGGTACCAAAAACAAACAAACAAACAAAAACAAAATCTGAGAATTAAAGGTGCCTGTGTTTTACAAAACTACAAAGTTCTTTATGTGCCAGAAATTTGACAGTGCTCAGAAGCAGATGCACTCTAAAGCTTCAGGGCAGGGCACACTGTCCCACTGCAGGGACTGTTGTGTTCTGTGACTTGTCCCTGAGGCCTTATACTCTCTCTTTGGTGTCTAATGCAGCAGAATTAAGAATTATCAACATTACTTTAATGCCAGTGGGCTGTCTCTGAACTGAGACCTTTGTGTCTGTGAGCTTTCTCATCATTTAATGATAAACATAATTTGGAGGTAGTACAAAGAGAAACTGCTTGCTCAGGAAGTGGAACCTTGAGTTACAGATTCAGGGAAGTCTGGAACTTGATGTCCCTTCAGCATTACTGTCAGGGCCAAGTCCCCAGATGCCTTGGCCTTGTCTCCATTTCCACTTTTTTTGCAATTCTAGAGATAGAACCTTTTGCTGGTAGTTATATTCAGTGAACCTTCGCAGCCTGGTATTGTTAGTGAAAATTTGAGAACAAAATTTGTCATCAGTAGACTTCCAGCCTAATGCATTGATGCTGAAAATTATTCAGACATTTTTGTGTCTTCACATTTATGTTTTAATATTTTTATTTTCAAAAGGTTTTCAAAAATATATTAATGTGTAAATACTTTAATATGAATAGCTTAGTTATTTTCTTAATTGCATGCAAAATGTTACCTGTGGTCACTTACATCTCTTCATGTTTTGTTCTTTTGTCTCCTGTGTCTCCAGAGAACACACGTGTGGTTGTTCAGATTTAAGGCAAGAATACATAACTTTATGTTTGTGGTAGGGTCTTAATTTAAATGGCTTTTAGTTATGCCTCCTAGATAAAACTTGAAATTTCTTCTGGTGAGTCTGAAACAATTTGTTGCGGGACTTAATTGCCACTTACCTGTGAAAGTTTGTTCTTAATGCAGGAAAACAATATTGTGAGCTATGCCCCAACTCTCTTTACACATTATGTGCACTTATGTTTTAAAGACAAGGCAATTAGAGTATTTATTTCAACATCCCCTGAGAGTGTAAGCAAAAGTTATTTCCTAAGATCCAAAATGTGTTGGTTACAAAGTTGGCACCAGAATTTGGAAGTATTGACTGATGTTTAGTCTTTTTTTTACAACCAATGCCTATTAAGAAAAACATTTTAATGGTAGTGATTTAAACATTTTAAATTAATTTTTCAATGTGGTTTTAAAAGTGAACTCATCAGTTACATAGTTCCAGAGCAGAGAAAATATGGGAATATTTTCAGCTAGTTCTACAGGTCAAGTATTATCCTGATACCAAAGAGCACTAAATAAAAAACTGGAGGTATGGAAATTCTAAATGAATATTAACAAATAAAATCTAATACTATTTTTTGATGTCGTATTATAACCTACTAGAGCTTATTACAAAAAGATAGTCATGATTCCCCCTCAGGAAGTTTGTGCCTATTGTTTCCTTCATTAAGGAAGGAAGTAATAAAGCCATATATAATCCTATCTGCAATGTTTAATGAAAGACACTACCTAATCCAGGTTTAAACAAATGAAACAAACTGTAAATTATAAATAGAAATTTCTCCTTTTGGTGAAAATGGCATCAACAAAAACCCTGCAGCAAACCACATTTCTTAGTGCAACATTAGGAACGTCCTCATTAAAGCAAGAAATAAATCCAGGATGTGTGCTGTGCTTGCTGCAGTTCCATATTTTAACTGGTGCTCCCTGCCAGTGAGCAAGCAAATTTATTACAGAGGATGAGACAAAATCATAATTATTTGCAAATGATTTGAACGTATCCATGGAAAATCCAAGAGAAAAAAATCATTAGAATTCCTAGGAGTATAATAATGTGACATATACAAAATCTACTTGCAGAAATCCAAAGTTTTCCTACAGACCAGCAACACTCCAGGAATAAAACAGAACAATAAATTTCTTTTATGATTGCCACAGTATTGGAAGTGCCTAGGAATACACCTATCAAGAAAGAAAGCTTGAATGACTAGAAAAACATGTTCCAGCACTGTAGTCACGATGCTGATTTTAATTTGTCAATAAATATGCTCCATTTAATTTGGCAAACATTTGTGCTTTGTATTCTTTATTGCTTCCTTTGGAAGCAGCTAAAGCCATACAGCAATTTTTTTTTCATTTTACTGGTGAGGAAACTGAGGCTTCAAGTGGTTTTTGTGACACGGCTCATCAGTGTGTAAGCTGTGAGCTAAAAGCTGATGTGGGGGCTGGGGTTGTAGTTCAGTGGTAAAGCACTTGCCTGGCACGTGTGAGTCCCTGGGTTCAACCCTCAATACCACATATAAATAAATAAATAAAATAAAAAATCCACTGACAAATAAAAAATATTAAAAAAAACTGATATGGTACAAACTCCTGGCTTAATGGCTCTTTCTTACTAAAAATTAAACTGAATCAGGTATCCAGTTGAGGATAATTTTTTATCTGTTCTGTGGTAGATATCCTAACTTGTGACAATAAAAATTTCCATAGGTCATTTTAATTTTAAATTATTTTGGTAGGAACTGTATTCACACTATTTTAATGTCTATTCATTATAGTTTCTCAAGGAATGATAAGGATATAACTAGAATTAATTTTGTAGTTATACTTATTCTTGGGCTATGTCTTTAAGCTCCTATAATATGATTTTAGTACTTTCAAATTGTTAGTCCTTATAAGAGAAAATACATGCTACCCTCTTCACAGTTTAATTCTTAAAAAAAGAAACTGTGTTTGTTTCCTAAGGCTACGTAACAAATTGCTACAAACAGGATGGCCTAAAACAATAGAAATTTATTCTTATACAGCTGGAGGCCAGAAGTGCAGAATTAGCGTAGGGATCCAGCTTGACAAGACTAGGGCCATCTTGGTTGTAGCCATATAAGAATGTGTGGCCCTTGCACACCTTTCAAGTCCTGTAGGGTAAACAAGTCACTAAGAGAGTCAGCCAAGAGTTTCATGCTGGGCACTCGTGCCTGGACTTACTTGATGCCTGGCATGTTAAGAGTTTTTGAGAAAGCCTGGGTATGTGTCAGTTGACTGCCGGCCATCTTTGTCTAGTGTACTATATGAATCCTTTCCTCCTGTCCTGGAGTACAAGGATTCTCCAGTCTTGGTGCCCACCCCCCAAGATGTGCTTCTACCTATAAATCCCTGATAAGCTGCATTTTGTGCAGTTCTACATTTGTCTGCCTCTTTTCTTTGGTTTATAGCACCTACTACCTTTGGTGACCAATTCTCATGTACTAGGTTTTCTCAAAACTGCACCAAATGATATCAAGGTGTCAGCAGGGCCTCGCTTGCTCCTGAGGCTATAGTGAGAATCCTTTTCTCATCTCTTCTGCCTCTGGTGGTTGCCAGCATACCTGGGCCTCTGGCCACTCAGTCTCTGCAGTTATGGTGCCTCTCCTTTTTCATGTGTCTGTCTCCCCTTGCTTCCTTCTATAGAACAATGAATGTGATTACATTTCCAGCCCATCGAGATAATCCAGGATGACCTCCTGTGCCTCACGATCCTTAATTTAACCATATCTGCAACTATGCATCCCAAACAGAAAACATACTTTGGAGGCAGTCAGAGCAGAATGTGAACACTAGTCAATTCCTAGCTTATTGACCTTGACCAAGTTCCTTAACCTCTTTGAACTTCACTTCATGTCAAAATACAGTAGTGCTTTCCTCAGTTTTTGAAAGGCTTAAGAGAAATGAGGTCAATTCAAATATTACCTTTTGGTCCTTTTTGTTTACTTGTTTGCAAAACCTTGTTTTGACTCACTTTTGCACCTCCAGAGCCTGGCCACCCCTGACATGTAGTGATTGTGCAATATGTGCTTGCTGAGTGCTTTCTGTCCTCTGAAGGACATTGTGGCATTGCACCATCATGCATTGAACCCTCGGCTGAGGACAGCTCAGCGACCATGGCCCATTCAGAAATATCCTGTGAAAGCTGAGTGTCATTAACTTAGCAAGCAGATATGTATAAAGCAGAAGCCCTAACCTGGGGTTTCTTTGTCACCATCCTGAATCAAGTGCATATATGAAGCAGCAAAAGAACTAATGATCCAGAAAAGGAAAAGTTCATGTTGGGCGTAGCAAGCATCAAGCTATCACGGCATGTACACACACACACATTTCATAGAAGACTGATTAATGTTTACCTTGTTGGTGTTTTGTGTGGTGACTGTGTACTTACAGCTAGCATGACTTCAGCATTGTGAGTCTATTGCACATTCCCACAGGGTTCCCCCCAACTACATATTAAAATGCTCCAGGGCAGGAATTGGTGACATGCTGATGTGTATCATTCTGTGGCCACCTACCCAGCACTCAGAGCTGAGGATAAGGGTTTCATCACTGTGGTTTGAACCTTCCTGACAACAGAGCAGCATGTCACTTTAGGGCATGGACATTTATTGATCTGGCCTTGGTTAATGAATCATTTGGCTTACAATGTTCCTGAGTCATGGGCTGTCCTAAAGATCACCTTGCTGACTCATAGTGCCTTGCTGTCCCAGAGGCCTTCTGCAATGCGGGTGGTCCTCCCCAAAGCCTGGGGCTTCTCTTCCAGCACCCCACCTTCCCCTGCTCAGCTGGCTGTGCAGAGAAGAGGCACCTGGGAACCATGAGGAGGAAATGAGTGTGGAGCAGCAGCAGGAGACACCCAGGGAAGCACAAGAGAAGGGATGAAGGAAAAGCCACAGCCCAGCACGTGCAGGGCAGGGGAAGCTGCTCACACCAACTAGAGCAGGGAAGGAGTGCATGCAGCCTGACACACCATTGTGAGCAGGCTGTGCCAGGACTTCCGGTGTGTGAGGTTTTATTTATTATGTACATGGTACTGAAGGCCTCTGATGCCTATCTAGGGGTCAGCAACCCTTTGTTGTTCTAGTGATGCTTTTTAGGTGTTCTTATCAAGTGCTGGTGAAATCAGGTCTGCAGACTTCAAAAGGAGTCTAGTGAAGAGAAAAACTAAATGTGTAGTAGTCCAAGACCCCCAGTGATGCCTGAAACCACAGATAGTATCAAACCCCATGTATACTAGATTTGTCTTATATGTGAATACCTAAGATAAAGTTTCATTTTATTAATTGGCACAGTAAGAGATTAACGTCAATAACTAATAAAATAGACCAATTATAACAATATAGTGTCATAAAAGTTGTATGATTATGGTCTTCTCTTTCAACGTGTGCTTGTATTATATTGTGTTTTCTGATCACAGTTGACCACAGGTAACTGAACCGACAGATAGTAGAACTGCAAATAGGGGCTAGGGTGGGTGACTACTGTATTAAACCAGAAAAAGCAGAAATGACTCTATTGGAGCCTGTTGTTTCTGGACATTAGCGGATGAATGCAGAAGTTGCAAGTGTAATCTGGATCTTTGGAGAATTTCTAAAATAGTGGGAGGGGAGATCCGATGATGAGCAGCAATCAGAGATCAGCATTCTGGTTAGATAATCAAACTGTCCACCGTGTGGTAGAGATTAAGGGGGCCACACAGAGGACTGAGGACTGGCCTAAGAGGAGTGGCTTCAGGCTTCATGCATTCACTCAGGGCTGATGGAGACTCTTTCTGGGCCTGGGTTGGATACACACCCAAGGATGGAAAAAGGCCCTGTGCTTTTAGAACGTATCTGGTAACAAAGAGCTAGATTAGCAAGCAATTATTGTACAACAAGTTCTACTGTACTAGCAGGAAGAGGGTGCTGAGGGAGAAGGTGACTATGAACTGAGCCCTTGCAGGTGGAATTTACTGCCTGAGCAAAAGGAGTCCTCCAGCTGGGTGTGGGATGTGTACCCATAGTTCCAGCACTCCGAAGGCAGAGAGGCAGGAAGATCGAGAGTTCAAGACCAGCCAGAACAGCATAGTGAGACCCTGTCTCAAAAAAAAAATTCTCTGTGCTTAGGTTAATTGCACAATGCTCAGACCATTGGAGTACTGTCTTAGCAATCCTTAAATGACTGTCTTCTACACTGCTTAATCTGTTTAAAGTAATTTTATAGGAAAAAGTTGTTTTTGCATTAGGATGATTATGTCAGTGACAGATCTTAGCCACTAACTCCATTTCCCTTTTTTCCTTAGTGTCAAATCAACAGTGCCTTGACTTCTTTCCATACTGCTTTGGAACTTGCAGTAGATCAGAGAGAAATTCAGCATGTCTGCCTATATGAAATTGGTAAATATGAAATGTCTCTCCACCTTCTTGTTATTAAGTAGTATTGAAGCTTCTTGATGGATTTTTTCATTTGTAATGTTATTCAGTCTTTCCTTGCAAAATGCTGTGTTGCATAATAGGGACTTTGTTACACGAGTACATGTCATGGGACTTCTCTCTCTGGGTCCTGTTACTTTGATTTTAGAATAATAGGCAATGTTAAGTGAATTAACTGCATTGACATTTGTAAATACCTAGTGCACATTAGAATTCAAAGCTCTTTTGTTCCTCCTTCCCACCAGTGCTTATTTGAAAAGAAAAATATAGCACAGGGGAGAGTTGGACCCAATGCCAACTCCTCCACCATCTAGCCCTGAGATGGCCAGCAAGTTGCCTAAACCTTCTGAGCCACATAATCACCGTTGGTGTTGGGGTGCCCACCCATAGCAGCCCTGAGTTTTATGTGAATCCTCCACAGGAGGCTCCACACCTGCAGAGGCTTCTCTTCCTCCTCCAGATCCATTTGTAAATGGACTTGGAAGTGCTAATTTGCCTACAATTCTCCCCTCCTTCTCCAGAGTGGCTGCTGAGCCTTCTCACTGACTTGTACTGTCTCCCTGTCTCTGCAGAGGGACAGGGAAGAGGAGGTGGAGAATGCTCAGACCCTGTCATGCTTGCCACTAACTTTTCTTATTGTGCATATAATTGTCTTCCTGAAGCCTCTGAAAAAAAGTGCAAACAAAAAGTTTGGGAACTACCCAATAAATAACATTACTGTTTGAATGCCTGTTATGGTTTAGGAAGAGACGATGTGTAATCCCATGGAAACGTTACTTTTATGTAACCTAAACTCTGTTGTGGCTCTACTTAGTGGCATAAGGTAGAGTGAGATGTATTTCAAATAACTTGATATTAAAAGCCAGCTTTGGTGGCTTTTTCTGGTATACCATTTCAAGGTCTGTTGTAGGACAGGACTTCAGAACTGAAGGAAGCCTAGGAACCATCTACCCCAGGCCTTAGGAAGGTTGACTCAGGAATAAGTCACATCTCTAACTTGTTCTGCAGGCTTTGTGCTTAATGCCTCCACCTATGTTTTGTATTTAATCCAGATCATTCCCTGACATCTAATATGGGATGAAAACAATTAGCTAAAATAAGTCAACATAGAAGTCCCACCACAGAATTTGTGAGGTTGATGTAAGTGGATATCATTCCCCACCAAATTGTTTAAATGGCAAGTCCAAGATTACATGATTACTTTGAGACCTGATACCAGCATATTTATTTTTATGGGGGAAGTATTGTGAAAAGGAGAGAACATTGGACCTTGATCTGCAATTCTTCCCTCCTAATAGCTGTGGGGCCTTGAGCAACTCACTGACCTGTGGCTGCCTTCGGTTTTTCCCTCTAACAAGAGGACACCCTCAGCCAGCTTTGCAAGGTTGCACTACAGATTAGCAAGAATTGGTGTCACATGATAGCACGCAGTAGGGCCAGTTGATGGAAGATAATATGATTAACAATGAGAATATCACTTTTTTTCCTTTCAGTGGCTACTGTTCCCAACAAGAACACCAGTGTGACAGTGTTTTAATGCAGGAAAGATGAGTTCCTTCTCGGCTCTACTACCAAAGAGCATAGGGAGTGTGGGGAGTACTTATTTCTGACTGGTTCTCTCTCTACTTCTCACAAAAGTCTGACAATTAGTAGTAATAATTAATCAATTAGGTGAGTGCCTTGAGATTTTTTAGAGGAGGTCACTCCGTCTATAATGTAACATATTACTTCCACTGCTACTCTTTCTGCCTGCGCCTATTCTTGGAGAAGTACCTGGTTTAATCTGACAGTGATATGGGGTAAACTGGAGTCTCTTTCTAGAAATCTTTATGCCAGTTTCTTCTACACTGCTTAATCAGTTGTGAAATCCAAAGTGCCATGTCTTGCTCAAACTTTATACTGAAGGCATTCAGGGAAAAAATCATTTTAAGTTTCCATTATTTCCTAGAACATTCACAAGAAGGATAGTGATAGTATTGGAGATTTGTAGCTTAAATATGGACTCTGGAGCTCTCTACTTTACGGTCGTGTGCTAAAAATATTTCTTCCTAGGTTGGTGCAGCATGATTGAACTCAACTTCAAGGATGCATTCAGTTCCTTTGAGAGGCTGAAAAATGAGTCCAGGTGGTCACAGTGTTATTACGCATATTTGACTGCAGGTGAGTGGTAGTCCACATAGCCATAACATGCCTGTCTGTGGTCAGTCAGCCCACACAAACCGGCAGGTGGAGAATCATGGAAGCAGAAGTTTCCCTGACATGTTAATATTTTGCGCAACCTAGTAAATAGCAGTGGACTACTGTGTTCACTGACCCAGCCAGACACCAAGAAATTCAGTAGTGTACCTGATGTCCCTTTCTTCCCTTACCCGCTTCTGTGCTTGGCTGATTCTATGCTCTGTCTTGGAAATACTTACTGTGAGGCTTTCCCAGTTTTTGAACATTTTGCCCTCAACAACCTCACCTGCCCTTACTCCATTTTTTTTCCTTTTCTTTCTTTCTGTTTCTTTTCTTTTTTTTTTTTTTTTTCTGTGAATTTTTTATTTATCAGGATTTTAAAGAAATTTGAGTTAGCACATATCTTTTTCATCATGTTCATGTTGTTTGGTGCCCTGGTTATGGAGTTGCATAGAGTTTGAGTCATCTGCTCCAACGTTTACCTGTTAACCTTGTCATATTTACTTGTACTGTTACTGAACGTGAGGTGTTTCAGCTCTGCATATCATTATATGATAAACACTAATCTCGGTTGTGTTTTGCTTTTGGTCTTTGTGAGATAAGTGAACATGTGCTGCCACCTGGTGGACAAAAGTGTTGTCTGTCCTGTGATATATAAAGTGCCCTGTGGTGTGGAATTGACACCCAATTTGATTATACATTTCTTGCCTTTAAGCAACTTTATGCAAACCCTTTCAGGTTTATGTAGGAGAACTTTCCTTAGCAGCCACATAAATAATTCTTTTACTTAAAATTAAAGCTTGCCAGATGTGGTGATGCACGCCTGTAATCCCAGAGACTTGGCAGGCTAAGGCAAGGGGATCGCAAGTTTGAGGCCAGCCTCAGCAACTTAGTAGGACCTTGTCTCAAAGTAAAAAATAAAAAAGGACTGGGGACTTAGCTCAGTGGTAAAATGCCACTGAGTTCAATTCCCAGTATAAAAAAAAACAAAATCAAGACTAACCCAGGGCTGGGGTTGTAGCTCAGTGGTAGATTGCTTGCCTAGCACATGTGAGGCACTGGGTTCGATCCTCAGCACCACGTAAAAATGGAAAAATGATAAAGGTATTATGTCCATTTACAATTAAATAGATATACATTATATTCATATATATATATATATGTTTTTTCAAAAAGGTAAAACTAAAGTTAAAAAAAAAAAGACTAACCCAAACTTTTTTTTTTCCAGTGCTGAGGGTTGAACCCAGGGCCTTACACATGCTTAGCACACTTAAGTACTGAACCACACCCCCAACCCCCCAAATGCTATTTTGAGTACCTCCTTATTTTAAACATTTGGATTTAATGAAACATCTTCCCTTCTCATTCTATCCTCCTAACTCATCTATTTAAGATAGAATTAACATGAGCCAATGCCTTTATCCTGGATATCCTATGGTCCCTATAAAATTGTGTGAGACCATTAGCAATCAATACAAAACCCTCTTTCATTTATGCTCCTTACTTTACGGGACATCCAGTTTCTCGTGGCTGCATCTGGTGTTTGAATATGCTTAGTTTTGACATATGAGTTAATATACTGTGTCTCACACCTAAAGGGTTGTCTGCACGGGGCCCAGGGCAGTATGCAGATGGTATGCTGATGATCTAGATCTTACCCATCCTTCAAGGCTCAGCTTGACTTCTCAAAGCTTCCTGTCATCCCAAGAGAAATGATTCTTCTTTTCTGGTCCTTCCTAAAAGCACTTTGGTTCTCCTATGCTAAGGTGTCCTGTTAACCACATGCATTTTTTCCTGGCCACAGGTCTGTGCTGCTTCTTCACATTTTGCTGGTGGGGTATGGTGGTAGGATGCCAATGAACATGTGCAGGACTGACCCGTGACCTTCTTTGTAGGGCACAGATACCCTTCTCCTGCCATGAAGCTTTCACGAGCCCCTGAACTCCTAGTTGCTCTTCCCTGAATTTCGTTTGCTGTTTTTTGTTTTGGGTGTTGCTGGGAATTTACCCAGGGCCTTGTGGATGCTGTCACTGAGCCACATCCTCAGCCTCCAAACTTCCTTCTTTATTCCACCCTCTGGGCATGTGGGCTCCAAGTAGCTTGTACACTGTGACAGCAGCTGAGGATTTCATTACATGCAAGCCTTCCTCCCCAACAAGGGGATGGGGATCGTGGCTTTCCTGGGTCTTCCCAAAGCTCTGGGGGACATGGGTGAGCAGAACGGCGTAGTCCCATGTGAGGCAGTCTTTATACATGTGCACTCCTGTGTTTTTCTGTTTTCCTTGGTGGTATTTTCCAGGCATCATCCTCCTGGATATCAGTGGCATTTCCTCCTGATACTCTAGAAATACAATTCTGCTTTCTTTTGCTTTTTTGTTTTGTTTTAGTTTTGTTTGTTTGTTTTTTTGCGGTGCTGGGGATTGAACCCAGGGCTTGTGCTTGCGAGGCAAGCACTCTACCAACTGAGCTATATCCCCAGCCCAATTCTGCTTTCTTACAGTCTGTCAGGGAGCCACTGGTGATGTGGAAGGGGCACAGATCGTCTTCAAAGAGGTTCAGAAACTCTTCAAAAGGAAAAACAATCAGATCGAACAGTTCTCAGTGAAAAAGGTATGTTGGACCTGATGGGTCTGGTGTCTTATTTATGATGGACATTTGTGACTAGCCCTGCCTTGGATAGGCTTTAGGAAAACATGTTCAAACCAGGTGACAGATGTGCCACTTGAAATGCACTTCACCATCTTGGAGAGAATTTCTCCGGTGAGCACACTTCTGCTCTGAATAAAAAATACTTGTCTCTCTACAAATAACTACAGCAAACTTTAAAAAAAAAAAAAAGAAAAGAAAAGTTGAGTCAAGATATTACAGATCCTGCAGAGCTATTGAGCACATCTGGACAGGGAAAACATCTGCCTTAAAAATGAGGTAGTCTCAAAAGGCACTCTCAGAACTAGACACATTGTCGGATGCACCTCACATTTTGATATAATAAAAAGCTAAAATGTACATCAGGTTTGCCAGCAGAAAGCTTCAAACGACAGGGACAATGTCCCAAATTTATTCTGCATTTTTTGGTGAGGGAATAAGATCATGCCAACTAACCTTGAATCACATAATATCATGTCATATCCTGAGGTTTCCATGATTTTAATTTTACAAATTTTCTTTTACTTTATAAGCATGTTTTTTTTTTTTAGTTTCATTAGTATCTATTGAATGACCATGTAACGGATTCGTTTGAATACACATTGGATTAATTGTGGAATGCAACTGAGAACACTAGGGCTAAGGAGAACATTTAAAGCTCAATAGACCTGTGGCCCAAGTGTCTCTAGTCTTCCATCCTCCATGTAATACATGGAGTTACTGTTTGTCACACACCTGTTACAAATGCATCAATTTAAACTAAAATAAGTCTTGTTTCATCCCCGAGTTTTCAGAATCCCTTGAGAATAGATTAAGTTGAACGATGAATGTGAGGCAGATCTACAAACGTATTAGAATCTGAAAAGTAGAATGTTTTTCTAATATGGAGAAATTTTCATTTTTGGCTTTGCAGGAGAGGGCCACTCATGTTGACTATGAACCGTGTGCTTTTTTCCATGTCTCCAGAACGTATTTTGTATTTGAATTGATTTTTGAAAAATGGAGCCTAATTATTCCAACTACTTGCAGGCAGAGAAATTTCGGAAGCAAACCCCAACCAAAGTGCTGTGTGTGCTGGCGTCCATCGAGGTCTTGTACCTGTGGAAAGCCCTTCCCAACTGCTCCTTCCCCAACCTGCAGAGGATGAGTCAAGGTAAGCGCGAGTACTGTGCACACCCGCAGTTTCCTCGGCGCAGCTCCCCCTTAGCACTGCTCAGAGTGCGGCTGGCGGTGTGAGCCTAGCAGGGAAGGCCGTCCTGTCTCACAGCACGTGGGCGTGGGAGGCACTGGCGTGGACAGATGCACTCGCCTGGCTGGGAGTGCTTGGTGATGCTCTGTTACGCGTGGTCTTAGTTACGCAGCCATGGGGGTTGCTGGGAGCATGCGTTTTCTCCCCCACAGAAAGCACTTTGTTTCACATAGGTGTAATTCACATGCATAAAACACTCAGATTTAATGTCCCATTCCACAAATCATCGTGACACATGTATACACCTGGCATCCGTCACCATGATCATGATCTACCACTGCTGACATTTTCCTCATGCCCCTTCCCGGTTAATCTCCACCTCAGGGCAGCTAGTGTTCTGATTCCATGTCCGTAGATGACTGTTTCCTGTCCTTGAACTCCGTATAAGAGGAACCACACAGGATGTCCTTTTTCTCACCTGGCTTCACCTGTTCCGCTTGTCTGTGAGATGTATCCACGTTGCAGCCTGTAGCAGGAGGCAGTTTCTCTTACTGACTGCGGCGTGTTCCATGGTGTGGCAGTACCCATACTGTTATTTGTTTATTCGTTCTCCTATTGGTGGACATTTGGTTTATTTTTGTTTTTTAAACTATCCTGAGCCAAGTCACTGCGGACATAAATGTACAACATAAGTTTACAAGTGTTTTGTGTAGACATATACCTAGGAGTATAATTAGAAGCCTACATTTTGATTCATGTATGAGAAAACCCAGAAGTTTATAGGTAGCTGTGATAATTATTATAGTCATAGGAAAATTTCAAAGGGAGAATGAACTACATCTTTGACTAAGATAGGGCTTCATTGATTATTAAAGAAATAAGATTTCTTTTCTCCTAAAGGCTTAATGGTAGATATTTGAATGGCATTTTGTAGTCTAGCAAAGTATTTGTTCCACATTGCAACCCAGAGAGAGAGGAAAGGCAGAGTATTGTCATACCCATTCTAGATGAGGAAGCAGACTCAGAACGGCCAGGTGACGTGCCCAGCCCCCCCCGGGAGCCAGCGTCCGTGCTGCTGGTCTGAGGACAGCACTTTGAGTAGCAGGGCTTTCAGTGATCCGGCAAACAGCTTCGCCTTCCTAGGGTGCCGAGAGGCTTAACCCACACAGCTGAAGTACAATTACAAGATGAGACAGCTATGTTAAATAAATACAAGTACGTCCAAAAGGATGGTTTCATGGAGAGTGTCTTTGGAAATATATTCTTATGCACATATATACTGCCCTTTCCCAAAAGGCATTAATATGAACAGAAATAGATTATAAGCCACTTTAGAAAATCTGTCAGATTTTTCTGCCATCACACTTGTTTTTGACCAGACTGCATTGTCCATCAATCACATATTTTTATCATCAGACTTCCCTGTATATGACTTCTACCTATCTCTTGAAACAAAAACAAAAACAAACAAACAAAAACAAAGAATCTGCCCTTAAAGGTTAAAACTTTGCCACCGTTGGTATTACAGGGATCAAAAGAAATTCCAAAAGAAGTTTTGGGCCATGGCTCTGTAATTAGAATGGGAATGTCCCTTCCCACAGGGATATTAATCCTACTATTTTTTTTTTTTTTTTTTCAGTGCTGGGGATTGAACCCGGGGCCTTGTGCCTGCGAGGCAAGCACTCTACCAACTGAGCTATGTCCCCAGCCCTGCTACGTTCATTTTTAAAGGCTTTCCATAACTTAAAACCTTTCTCTTATAGAAGCAAGTATAGAATATCTATCGATGTCTAACTCAAAGGGATAATGAAGACGTTATGTAGTTTTTAAATGTGCAAGTACAGGACCAGGTGTTTTGAGAAAATGAAAAACCAAAGAGATATAAGAGGCAGTAATTCTTGTGCCTGACACAAGAATGAATCACACGTGAGATTTGACTATTCTCTTTTCAGGTTCCAAAATGAAAAAACTAACAAGAAAGATGTGTTGGTGGAAAGGAAAGCAGTCTCTGGGGTGACTCTGAGATCGTTCTTTAATATCTTTATTAAAAGTCAACCCAATTCTGAGATCTATTAATTAGATTATATCATTCCCTGGTGTTAAGCAGTAATGCTCCAAATCAATCCAGCTATGCAGAGTTCAGTGAAGATTTTGTAGAGAAGGTTAAACTGATGACGGCAGGCAGCATGGGTCCTAAGCACTTAGTAAACTGTCTGTCAAGCCCTCACGGCGTTGTGCGTTGAGTCCCCCTGTAACTGTCCACAGAGATTGTTGGGTCACTGTCTCCTGGTCTGGTGGTTTCACTCATGGCCTGCCCCCACCACCTGGTTCCACCTAGTGCATCCTTCCTGGTGCGAAGCCATCTGTTCTCAGCACAGCAGCCAGGGTGATTGTCTAAACCTGAGTCCTATCATGTCACTCCACTTCTCACAACTGTCTATGGTCCATCATTCCAGTTCACTCGGTGGCTGGCAGAGTCCTACACAATTGCTCTCTGCTCTTTCCCCTTGCTCCCCGGGCTCTAGCCTTGCTGATTCTTCTTGTTCACTGTTGGCCCCAGTGCCTTTACACATGCTCTTAGGACTGTGAGTGCTTCCCCTCTCACACCCACATGGCTGCTTCACTCCTTTCCTTTGGTGAAGCTTGACCTATGCACACACTCCTAATCCCCCTGCCCCCGTATTTTTCACCTGAGCATTTACACTTAACAAACATGTTTTACCTGTTTGTCTTCTAAACTGTTTCCCCCATAAGATGTAAGCTTCTTAAGGGTAGGATATTTCTTGTTGTTGACATACTTTTTTTTTTTTGTTTTGAGGATCACAGTGCTTTAATTTTTTTAAGTAGTTCACAAACTTGCAAAAATATTCAAAGAGGTGGGGAGCAAAATGTCAAGCATCCCTTCCACTCCAGGAACCATCTCTTCCCAAAAGACAGCTACAGCCTGTGGTTTGGGGAGTGACCTTCTGGAGATGT
Source organism: Sciurus carolinensis (assembly GCF_902686445.1). NCBI lineage: Eukaryota > Metazoa > Chordata > Mammalia > Rodentia > Sciuridae > Sciurus > Sciurus carolinensis. The sequence continues at coordinate 34,350,471 of NC_062227.1, forward strand.
TCTACGCATTCATATGCATATGTGGGTATCTATATAGGTGTGAGTGTGTATGTGTATCTGCATACAATTATAGTCTCCCCCTGCCTCCATCTGCAGGTTCTGCATCTGTGGGTTTATTCAGCTGCAGACAGAAAATATTTGAAAAAAAAAAAAAAAGATTGCATCTGACTGAACATGTACATACTGACTTTTTTCCTTCTCATTATTCCCTAAACAATACAGTGTAACATTTATATAGTGTTTATATAACTATTTATATAGTGTTTACATTTTATTAGGCATTTCAAGTAATCCTAGAGATGATATGAAATATATAGAAAGATGCACATGGGGTATCTGCAAATACTAGGCCATTTTACATGAGGCACTTGAGCATCTTTGGGTTTAGGTATCCTGAGGGGGTCCTGGGACCAATGTGCCAAGGATGCCAAGGGATGGCTGTACTTAACCAGAACATTCTCTACCCACACTTCCACGCTGTGCTTTTTTTCATTTAACAACATTTTGGGGCTCATTTAATATTGACATATAGATCTGCCTCATTCTTTTAAATGTCTCTGTAGTCTTCCAAAATATGAGACATTGATGATTTATGTAACTGTATCGAGCTGCGCACACATTGCTTATCCAGCAGTTGCTTAATGACCATACCCACACGTGCATCTTTGCATCTGTGTGCCACATAACCCGAGGGCAAGTTCCTAAAAGAGGGATTTCTGAGTCGAAGGTATGTGCTAATTAACTACTTTGGTACATTTCCCCATATTGCCCTCCAAGCACATTTACACCATTTACAATCTTCCTAGTAATTTTTTTGTTGTTAACTGTTGTATGCCCTTTCTCTAGAACTTTTAAATCTTGCATAATTGAAGCTTTAAACACATTGAATGGCAGCTCCCATTTCTCTTCCCCCATCCCTTAAAAATCTTCATTCTACCCTGTTTATGAATTTGACTAGTGCAGATACCTATATAAGTGGACTCATATAGTATCTGTCCTACTGTGAACAGGGTATTTCACTTAGCATAATGTTCTTCAAGGTTCCTCCCCGTTGTCGCCTGTGAGAGGATCTCCTTCTTTTGTAAGACTGAGTAATATTCCTTTATATGTCTGTTCTGCATCTTCTTTATCCATTTATTCACTGATGGACATTTAAATTGTTTCCTTATCTTGGCTGTTATGAATAATACTACAGTGACCTTGTGAGTGTAGATATCTCTTTGAGATCCTGATTTTAGTTCTCTTGGGTAAATAACCAAAAGGAGATTGCTGGATTATGTTAGTTCTATTTTAATTTTTTATTTGAGGAACCACCATCCTGTTTACCATAGCAACTACTTTATGTTTACATTTACATTTATATTTGTACATTTTTTTATATTCCCACCAAGAAGGGTTCCAGTTCCTCCACACCCTCTAATTATTTCAGGGTGTCTTGTTTGTTTAATAATGGTGATCCCAACAGATGTGAACTATTAGCTCCTTGTACTTTTGATTCCCATTTCCCTAATGACTAATGATGTTAAACATCTTTCACGTACCTGTCAGCCACTTGTATGTCTTCTCTGGAGAAAAGTTTATTCTAGTCCTTTGTAAAAGCAAGGATTTTTACCTATTTTGTCACTACTGTAGTCTGAGCACCTGGAAAATAGTAGGTACCAAATAAATTTTGACTGAGTGAGTGTATGGATGAATGAATAAGCAAGTGAATGAACTGCATTTAACATTTCCTTAACATCGCTACCTTAAGATCTTTTGAGCTCTTTTTTCTTTTTTTTTTTTTTTAATATAGGAGTGCTCCCAGCTGGGTTTTGGGGGACAACTCCTATTTCTACAGGCCCAGATTTTATTCTTCATGTTTACCTCCCCACCACACCACCCAACTCTTGCAGTGTTCTGTAACTTGAGCACATTTTATACACATGTACTCTGATTGAAACTTACTGTCTTTATTAACCCACAGAAATCCCTATATTACTTCCTTTCTTCTTCTGTTAGCTGCCCTCGGTGTCCAGTCTCATTACCTTGGAAAACTTCCATAACATCCTCCAACACATGTGTCTGTCCTCCAGAAAGCTTCGGGTCCCCCTTGATGGCTTAGTGCCGTACCTCATCCAGACATGAGAAGGTGCCTGTTGCATGGTTTGCGAAGTTAATGTGATGCAGTGTCCTTGAATAAGAGTCTTCTCTCTTAGAGCAGTTTTAGGTTCACAGCAAACTGCGTGGAAGAGACAGTTCCCACGTACTCCTTCCTGTCCCGTAGGTTCCCCCACTGCAGCTTCCTGCCTCCGGGTGGTTCGTTGGTGACATTCCGTGAACCAGCAATGACACATCATACTCACCCAAGTCTGTAGTTCATATTGGGGTTCACTTCTAGTGCCTCACATTCTGTGGGTTTGAATAAATGCATAATGATGTGTCTCTTCTATGCTCCACCTGTTTGTCCCCCCATCACCTCTGCTAACCACTGATCTTTCAACTACCCCCATAGTTTGGCCTTTTCTAGAATGTCATATACCTGAAATGGTACTCCCAACCTTTTCAGAGTGGCTTCTTTCACTTGGTGATAATGTGATGCTGTTTTGAGTTTTCTTGGCTCTTTAAAGTTTGATAACCTTGCCTTTTTTGATTGAGGAAATTCACTAATGGAGGAAGAATGGTGCCTTCTGAATTTCAGGGAGCAGAAACATGAACTGATGTGTAGCTAAATGGTGAAATAGTGACTTAACGCTTGGTGATATTCAAGGAACAGAATGACTGTATTTCCTTCCTGCTATTTTTGCTTCCCTCTCTTTAAGCTTGCCATGAAGTGGATGATTCGTCTGTTGTTGGATTAAAGTATTTGCTTCTTGGTGCCATTCACAAATGTCTAGGAAACTCAGAAGATGCCGTTCAGGTAAACTGTTAATACTGTCATGGCTACAGAAAATAAACCGGGACCACCTACATCTATGTTTGTGAGAAAGATGAAAAAGCATTTAACAAAACCAAACATCCCACGGTACTTGATTAACACCATCTTTTCAGATGTTAGAAGTTGATGATGATTAATGTAGTATTTTTAATGTAACTGCAGAATACTTCTTTATACATGAACTTTTTTTCTGGCATTAGCTATTTATCAAAGATGACAGTCTCCACAGGAGAGAGGAGGAAGAAATCAGGAGGCAGATCATTTGAAGGAGGCCTCCCAGATGGACAGAAACCAAAACAATCATTTTCTTCCTTTATACCTATAGATTTCTGATGCAGAACTGGAGGCAAAGTTAAGGAAGTTGCTGACTTAGGATAGTTTATGTACATATTAAGTAAAAAAGAATCACTAACAAGTTTCCAGTGTAGTTGGAGGGACTTTTCTAACCAAGTTTTTTGTTTGGTGAGTTTTTGTTTTGTTTTCATTTTGGTGTTGGAGATAAAACCCAGGTCCGTCCAACCACTGAGCTACATCCCCAGCTCAGTTCATTTCTCTAAGTGTATCACAGAGTTACTTTGACTACTTTTAGTAATAGAGACGTGACTTTTGAATGCAAGAATATTAATATATTTGTATTGGAATTTTAAAATCATCTTTCAGTGAGGGATTATGATAGTTATTACATGACTCTAAATAGTTTATTTTAGACAACCTGCTTAAATACCAAGAAGACACAATCAAGACACATGTCAAGAGATGATTTGTGTGTTTTCCATTTTAAATATAAAAATGTGGATGTTTAGACTCTTACATACAAATAAAAATATTTTTCAGTAATAAGATCAATAGAAGTGGGTGTGTCAACTAGAAAAATAAGTAGCACAAGTTAGTTAGCTGAGTGGTAGAAGACATATTCTGGAGGAAGACCACCAGGCTTCTAAGATGTGGATGGGGTGAATAGGAAGGAATGAAAGTGAGAAGAGAAAATCTGATCTGGAAAACAAAACCTCTCTCCATTCTTGTCTCGTGAAGATTGTGATGAACCGTATGTTAGTAAGAAATAAATTCATCCCAGTAACTTTGTTATTACTTTCAGTTCTTTCAGCGAGCTGCTAAAGATGAATTGTGTCGTCAGAATAATTTGTATGTTCAGCCATATGCTTGCTACGAACTTGGCTGTCTTCTATTAGACAAAGCAGAGGTAAGATTACTTACATATATATATATATATATATATTTTTTTTTTAAATAACGTTCATCAGCAAAAATGTGCTCACAAACAGACACAAAGCATCCCTGACTTAAAATAAATGGATCGAACCATAGGGTTCTTAATTTTGTTTTCCTTGGTTTCGTGTAGGATGAGTCCGAAGAACCAGTAATCCCATTTTCCTATCTTTAAGGAAGTAATGTCTTCTCTGGAATTTGAATTATAGATGTGACTTTTGAGACAAAGATTCATTTGAGGAAAATCAAATGCCTTTTCTAGTACAGTATGGTGTGATGGAGGATGGTGTACCGGGAAGAGTTCTGAGTCAGGATTCTGTTTCTGCCATTTACCTTATGTGCATGCCATTAGTTAGGTTACTTAACCACATATCTTCTTCCTAGTGTGTGAAACAGAAAAAAAATTAATAAAGATGGCAGTGAGAATAAATTACCAATTTAATAAAGATGGCAACGATAATAAGTAAAGATGATGTCACATGTGGTACACTCTTACATTGCTGGTGGGGCTGCAGATTAGTGCAGCCATTCTGGAAAGCAGTGTGGAGACTCCTTAGAAAACTTGGAATGGAACCACCATTTGACCCAGCTATCCCACTCCTTGGCCTATACCCAAAGGACTTAAAATCAGCATATTAAGAGATACAGCCACATCAATGTTCATAGCTGCTCAGTTCACAATAGCCAGATTGTGGAACCAACCTAGATGTCCTTCAATTGATGAATGGATAAAGAAACTGTGGTATATATATACAATGGAATATTACTCAGCCATAAAGAATGATAAAATTATGGCATTTGCAGGCAAATGGATGAAATTGGAGAATATCATGCTAAGTGAGATAAGCCAATCTCAATAAAACAAAGGACGAATGATATCGCTAATAAGTGGATGATGACACATAATGGGGGGTGGGAGGGGTTAGTGTTAGGGTTAGAGTTAGGGTTAGGGAGAGGGGCAAGAATGGAGGAAGGAAGGACTGTATAGAGGGAAGAGAGGGGTGGGAGGGGTGGGGGGGAAGGGAAAAAAATAACAAAATGAATCAAACAGCATTACCCTATGTAAATTTATGATTACACAAATGGTATGCCTTTATGCCATGTACAAACAGAGAAACAACATGTATCCCATTTGTTTACAATAAAATAATAAAAAAAAAAGTTTAGACTTTCATACAAATAACTGACAGTTACGATATGCATTTAAATTAGTAAAATGTGTTAGTGAGGTTTTTACTTCATAAAATTCTAAGTTTTAGTAACTTCATCTTAGCTTTCAAATATATGGGCTAAGTCAGCAGAATTTAAAAACTCTAGTCTAATTCTTGAATATGTAGCCCATTTGTCCAAAGATGAACTTTTAATTGAAAAATCTTGTAATTTGGAGATCTGATTTTACCAAAACAGAAAATGTCATTTTTACAAATTTAGATAAAAACTTCTAATACCATGTTCTTTATTTTAATGAATTTTTTTTCTTTTCATGTTCCCTTAATGTATATAACAAGACTGGACTCCCTATTTTTTTGGAAAATTAAGTTGATATCCTCACGTAGCAATACTTTAAAAAGGAGCTATATCTTACTGTCTTCAGATAAAACCTCTTTCTTCATTATCAATAATTTTAGGTTCTTTAGTAAGATTTTAACCTGTAGCATTATACCTCATTTATTGCTTTTTATAGACATACAGTGAAGACTGTGAAACATTATTTATCAAGCAAAGTCTTGATGAGAATAATAAGCATCTTTATATTAAGGAAAAATGGAGTCATTGCACTTGACTGACCAGTTGACTCATCTCTACCTACTATGAATTGTGTTAATTAACATGTCCTCCTGTGATAACATTTTCTGCCTAAGTGTACATGGATGTAGATGCTGAGATAATGTCTTTCTTGCATTTAGACTGTAGGAAGAGGCCGAACTCTACTTCTTCAAGCAAAGGTAAAAATCCTGAATAATCTCCTTCCCCATGGCCCTTCTTTTCCTGTTCACTGTGTACCTGAGTCTGAATTCAAGAAAGTTTCTGAAGCAATGTTCTGATTAATAATTCTGGAAAGGACAAGTAAAAACTAATTCAATCAGTGAGCACATGATTTTTTTTTTTTTTTTTTTTTTTTTTTTTGGCACTAGGGATTGAACCCAGGAGCACCTCACCACTGAACTATATCCCCTGCCCTTTTTAAAATTTTGAGACAGGCTCTTGCTAAATTGCTGGGACTAGCCTCTAACTTGAGACCCTCCTGTCCTCTCCCTAGTTATTAAGATTATAGGTATGCATCACCACGCCTGGCTGAGCACTAGATTTTTAAGTGAAATTCCAAGATCCTGAGACATTGTTGAGCCTGTTTTATAATTGCTATAGTCTTAGTGTTTGGGTGGGAAAAATAAACTTTTTTTTTCTTTTTTGAGATAGGGTCTCACTATGTTGCCCAGGCTGGTCTTCAACTGCTGGGCTCAAGTGATCCTTCTGCTTCAGCCTCCTGAATTGCTAGGAATACATGCATGCACCCAGTTCCAGGGAAAATAAACTTTTGCTTTCATAACTATGTTCTTGAGTTAAGAATTTCTAACAGTCACTTAGTTCGAGAACAACTTAAGACTACTATTTCAAGAATAGCATGAGGAACATTCTCCAAAGAGAACGTTACCGACATTCAGTTTATGTTTTTAAAGTAAATACAAAGTCTGAGGTTTGGGGAATGAGAAAATCAAGTGGAGATAAAACCCTTACTAGGAGTGCAGGGAACTTTTCTGGGAGGAGTGGGAAATGTAGTGGGGTTTACCACGTGGTGCCCCGTACAAGTGTAGCTAACAGTCTGCGAATATCTGTGTCTGCTCTTCCAGGAGGATTTCTCTGGCTATGACTTTGAAAACAGATTGCACGTCCGCATCCATGCTGCTCTGGCCTCTCTGAGGGAATTGGTTCCTCAGTGACAGACCTGGAGTGACCCCTCTGTCCCTCCCCACCCAGGGTCTGCACTTTAAAATAAAAGCAGAGGACAAAGCACTTGTGAAGATCGACTTTTCTTCTGCAAACCACCTGTGCCAGGGACACATTTTCCCAGTGAAGCTGACGTATTAAAGATCTCCTCTTTTAAATATGTAGCTGAAAAGTAATAATGATGACGACAATAATAATAACTAACCACCTGGGGAGAAGGTTAAGTGACCTTGTTCGAACATTTTAGTTTTGTGATTTATTATTTTTAAAATAAAATCAAACTAAATATACATCCTGTGATCTTGTAGGAATGCCTACCTTAAGCAGACCTCAGAATGGGTGACATTAAGCAGCACCTGTAAAATTATTAACAGCATCAAGACATAGCATTTATATTGTGTTTTGAAAAAATAAAAGTGCTTTCTAGTGTTTTACTTTAGCCTCAAATATTCCTATAAATAACTTAGCACAGATATTCTTATCCCTTTTCACACACAGTGAAACTCAGGCACAAAACAGCTAATCCAATTAATTTATTACTTATAAATATTTATTACTTATTCTAATTATTCCTGTTATCAGTGGAACAATGAATACAAAGCAGATTTCCTAGCCACCAACCAAATATTATTTTACTATAAAAAACACACATGTATACATATACATGTAGATACACACACACATTAATAATCTGGTATCCCATGGTTTACTTATTAAAAATAAATGTTCTTCAGCTGAAGTTTTGTTATCAAAAATATTCACCTCCAAATCGTCTACAAAATGTTTCGAAGTAAACCTTTTTTTTCCTAGTCTATAAATTAGATAAATGACACCTATATTTTAGGAGTGTTCCCCATTCTTTGTGAAAGTTGCCTAGTGATTAACTTTTAGAAATCTTTTAAAAAATTACTTGAAACAGTTATTTTTGAATGCATATAGGATTTTTGGTTTTTTTGTTTTGTTTTTTGCCTCAAAATAGTTGATGATGAAGTATTTGCTATACTATATATTGCCAGGATTTAATCATTTTCCCCTTAGCTCAGGTTATTAGATGTTATAAAAGGAATTCAAATTATTTTTTTATCCCTTATTGCTAATTTTTATCGATATTTGGTTTACCTCCATGCATAGTGCTGCACTCCTGGGGTTTTGAAGAATCTAAGTACCTCAGTCACTTTCAAGAATCTGACATAATTTGGTTCAATCTTTAGGTTAAAATTTTTTTTAAATTTATATCCACCTAAAGGGTATCATTTTAAAGTATCATTCATTTACATATTCTGTTGACTGAAGCATCATCTCACATGATGTTAATACATTAATAGTTATAAAATAAAACATGAGAAGAGCAGCTAGAATATTGGCAAATTTAATATAATTTAATCTCATTTCGAGGAACTGATTTCTTTGAAAGAAGTTTCTCCTTACTGACTTGGGCTAAACTGTTTCCTCACTCTGATATGAACAATTTTTGAGTGCACTGTTTCCAAAGTGTTTACTCATATTAACTTCCTGGTGTAAACACTGTGTGGATTTTAGATACCAGCAAGAGAGAAAAGATCGCCATCCTACATTCAGTGAGTGAGTACATCCAGAAGCCAAGAAGAGAAATTAGCATCTAAAAATATTGGTAACTAACAGGAAGAACATTATCAATCTTTAAAGTATGACTGTTGCCCTTTTTTTTTTTTTTCTCTTCTTAATCTATAGACTGCACAGCAAACTTTTCTGTTTTGATTGTGGAGCTTTCTGAATCATGAAGTTCTTGACTCATTCATTCTTATTTGAATTTTCAGTTCCAATATCACTCAAGCTATTCCATATTCAAAGATTACATAAAATCTCATGCTTTTCAGTTAAAATTAAAACTTAGGTGTACATTCATGACTTTAAAAGTTACTTATTTTCCCATAAAGATTCCAGGAATTCAAATAAATTTGTGTTCAGCTCACATTTAACTGAATAGATAACTTTATAACATCATTCAGTAGTTTCTCTTTGCTAGCTGAAGTGTAGGTTTGTTTAAAAACAGTCTCTCCCAGAGAATCCTTGTGGCACATCTACCCACAAATGATGATGATTCTAAAGACTCCAAAATAATAAAAGTACAGTGTGAGTCTACTGTACCAAGAGGATGGCTGGAATCGGAGTATACTCTGAGTTAATTTGTAACAGTTATCTGGCTGTGACCCACCCAACCTGTGAACTGACTGATCTGCCCGGTAGCTTGGTTCAGTGTAAATTGCTCCTTTCCCCTTACTGATAAAGAAAATAATCACATAAGTAGAGCTATTTTCATCTATGTGTGCTTCTTTTTTATGTTACCATCCTTCCCCTTTCCTAATTTGGAGGCTCTCAAATGAATCTTCTACTTTATAAATGTCAAATATATTTTTGTATTAGATTGTGCCTATGATGAGAGAAATCTCTAATGTATATTTTATGTATGCTGAACACATTTTTTATAATTTGATGGACTTGGAGGCATGGTCTAGTAATAATGATGTAATATGTAACTTGCTGGTTAATATATTTAAGACTTTACCTTTATTGAGTTAGGTATCTTTTTTTTATTTAATGCATGATAGCTAAGTCTTCTGAGTAAAGAATTTTAACTTTCAGGTGTTACAGAAAATGAAACTATTGTTATGTCAATTAACTGAATTTGCACTTTTATATTTCTGCCAACTAAAAGGACAGTGCACATCCAATTTTAAACACACACTCACACACACATTTCCTTTGCTGTGTAAACGTTTTTAGTTGATGTCTTCCTTAAGCAAATCAAGAATTCAAATATGGCAAGCATTCAAACATGGCTTTATACATCTATGAAGATAAAACTTAATGCCATCATGATGTACTGTTTTGGTTTCTGTGAGTGGTATGTTTCATGTTAAACCCAGTAGATAATAAGAAAACATATAGTAGGTGCAGGTGACTTAGAAGCTAGGAAGAGGAAATGCAGGAAGAGAAGAGGACAACAGGAACAAGAGAATATAAAGTTGGACCATAGCAGTTGTGGCCCCTCTTCAGTCAATTGTGCAGCAATTGTCAAGAACAAAAGGGTAGACCTGCCTTTCTGTGAAAACCAGCAAGGGGGTGAGCCCGCTCCTTGTTGACTTGGTTATAATACTTGCAACCCAGGTGACTTCTGGATTACAATTGCTTCTCCCATAGACTAGTGGTTCCCAATTTTCATGTTTTACTGATTATTCCTTTTCAAAGTTCTGGTTCAGTACATTCTAGATAGGGTTGGAAAGGTGTTTTTAATAAGGTCCTGGGACTGATTCCACCACATGTGGTCTGAGTTAGAGAAATAATGCCTTAGGCCATTATCTTTTATTATGTATTTCGTTTGTCTGGTAGAAAAGTGCAACATGAACAATTACATAGCAAGGGTAAGCTCAGTCATAGTATATTATCATGGGGCCACTAAAGAAGTGCTTGTAATCCACTGGTTTTCTAAAGTAGATTTCTGAACTCAGTTTTAAAGGTAAAAGTGATGCCTGGAGGAGCCAACTAGGTCTTGGACCTGATGAGCTAAAAAAACTCAGAGGTGACAAATAGCATGTGTGTTTAAGAATCAGGCATCAAGTGGGAACAAGATGGTTAAGAGGAAGATGGAAGAGGTTTAAACAGACTATCAAGAACTTTGCACTTCCATGAGGTAAGGATCTGGAATATGAAGAGGGTGGGAAAATAAGATGGATTATCTAATGACCATGAAGGAGACAAATCAAGGACAAAAGATTATTAAACCACATTAAATCCTTAGGTGTTCAAGAAATCAAAGTGGCAAATGGGCAATGGCTTAAAAATTCTTGTTTAAATGTTTTCATTGTAACAATTTGCATTTCAGAGTGACTCAAAATAGTCCTTGAAGAAATGACGCAAAAGCCTCCCTTCTAAGTGACAGGTATTTCTGCATAGTACCTGACACTTGATATGTGTACAAGATGACCAACCAAGGTTAGGCTACACAGCCATTAATGTTTTCAATTCCAAGATGCCACAAGGGGAGTTTCAGCACCTTTGACAGTTACAGCATTTTCAGTAAAAACTTCAGAAATCATGACAGCACATCTTTCTTTTATTTACACTGCTACAATGGGACTGGAAGCAAATGATGAAGTATGGAAAATGTAACACCTGTAGACCTACCAAAGAGAACATTTCTCCCCTCTAGATGGTCATCTTCACAATAAGAGAAAGTTTATCTAGCAACTAACGGATACTTAGTAATAGTCATTAAATGAGTGAATGAATCACTCCAAACATGCTATTTGTAGCTTGGATGTAGATGGAGGCCTGACGTTGCCTATTATTGTAAAGCTCTCTAGAAGCGTTTTTTCCTGAATTTAAAAAATCTGATCAGATCTATGTCCCCAGTGATGCTACTTAACAGCTAGTTTACAGTGGGTCCTGCTGCTTTTTGAACATGTGAAGATGGATTACAGTGAAGGCTGGATCCAAATTCATTATTTAACTCCCAGCACAAGTCTGTGAGCCTAAAGTGGAGAGAGCCAACATTTTTAAATGAGGCGACATTTCTTTAACTTGGTAAAACTGAGCGGAAGTTACTCGTTAAGTTGGTCAGTGATTTGGAGGAACAGATGAAAAGATTTGCCCGGTTCTAATTATGGAGAAACAGGAAGCTTCAGAATTAATGTGAGTTTCTCAAGAGAAAAAGTGCTGTTGCATGTAATTATTCACTCTTACAGTGTGTGTTGTGTACACCGTGGCAGAAATTTTTAGTAAAGGTGACCCAAAAGAGTAATAAAGGGGCAAGGAGTCGTGTTGGGAAAGAAGAATCAGTGATAACAAGACAAAACTGCCATAAAACTACTCCTCCTTTCCAAAGCCGCTCTTAGCTCAGATCAACCGAAGTAGACCACTCGCATCTACCCCACACTGGCAGTTTGGAAATGCCGGTTTCTGTGTTCTGGCAGAAAAGGAGAAGCACGCCCCTCTTGCTCTCCGAGTTCCGGCCTTTGTCCCTCTCGATTCCCCATTGGTTGGGGCCGCCGTGGTCCCGCCTCCTTCGTGGCGCCCCGAGCTTCCCGCGAGGGGGTGGGGCTTTGTGACGCGCGCATTGACGTCTCCAGGTTATAAAAGCCCCGCCGGGGCCGGTTTTTCACAGGAGCCGCCGGCGAGGGGGCAACGAGAAAGCTCGCCTGAGCTTAGCCGGAAAGAGGAAGGTGGGGCGAGGCTGTGCCCCGGAGGCAGTTAGGCGCTCTGGGAGTCTTGTGCGATGGCGGAGTTGGATCGATCCTCTAGTGTCTGGGAAGGCGGAGGGTTCCCAGAGTGGGAGGTCCTGGCCCACCCTGCGAGGGCGGCGACGGGACGGCCAGCAGTGTGGCCGAGCTCCGGGTCTTAGCGGGGCGGCCGCCTGCCTCTCCTTAGAAAGTGGCCGCGAAGTCGGCACGCCGGGCCTCCCACGTTTCACTGTCCTGTTCCCCCGCACATCACCCCAACTGCAGAACGAGCTGGGTCCCAGCTGAGATCTTTAGAGGGAGTGGTGTGTGCCATTTACGTTTTCTGTAGCTCTGAGGTCCCCTCACGCGTCCCCAGCCAGAGGGCCATCGTTTTCTTGAGAAAAGCGTTACACCCGTTTTAGTTAGACGGGAGTTCACAATGGGAAGTGCTGTAAGTTTTGTGTTCGCTTTTCACAATTACCTTTGAAAGACGTTTGGGGAGAAATATTTTACCCGTTGGTGTGTTTATGCTTGGTGCCACCGTTTATTTCTCAACTTCCTCAGGACGGTTTGTACAGAACTGCCTTGTAGGTCGTTCCCAAACGAGGGTCGGGGCGCCGCGTCCCACTGGAGGTGAGAACTAATAGCACACGGGGTCAGGGACTTGGCTCTCACCACGGTTGGTGGCACTAACTACTAATTGAGAGGGTGTTTTTGTTACCTCCATCCTGCCTGCTGGTGACACTTTTCAAAACAGCTCATTTCCTCGCACCAGGGTACTCTTTATAAAATTACCTTTATATATAAAATACGTGTATATATGCATGTGTACAGCATATGCATTGTCCGTGTATTATCACTGCCTAGGTCCTTTAGCATTTAACACGTGGGCTGCCAAAGTTGCAGTTTTTTCAAAGATGGTTTAATTTAGCAAAATCCAGATGAATGGTATTCTGGTAGTATGTTTTCATTAAGTAATTCAACACACAGATAGATTCTCAAAGTGTTTACTTTAATGGATAGATTCATTTTGTTCTGACCTTTGGGGAGATGCTTTAAAATATTCAGCAACACATAAGTTGCTTTTTATTAAAAGCCCCTTGTATAATTGCCATAACTAAACTGTGCCACTTAGCTCCATGAAACTTGTTACTCTGTACTGTGCAGTTAAGGACACGGTTCATTATGTCACACTCTTCTGCTCTTTATAAGGACCCAGGGGAGAAATTTCTCATGGGTCTCTGTCCAGAACAGCTGTGATTCCCCCAAGCAACTGATTTGTTTTTTGACTTAAAATGGAATCATTTAACCACTTGTTTTCCTATTTTGTAATGACTGCTTGGTACCTCAGGAACACATTTCTGTCAAACTGAAGGACCAATGAAATGACTTGCATTGGAGTGATAACCTCGAAGTAGCTTCACTTTATTTTTCCTACCATGATTTCCCCCTTACCACTGAATGAATTTAATTTTATGTATTTGTTAACCTTCATAAACAGTATTTTAGAATGAGACAAAACATACACAGTTTACGATTGACAACCTCTGTACCTCTGAGAATTACAGATTAGACTATGCAATAGCCTTGGTACCGCTTAAATTGAGAAAAGCAGAAGAGGGAGATAGGAAGAAATTAGAAAAAAAAAACATGGGAGGGGAAAAAGGTGCATATAATGGTGGGTGGCACAATACCACAGATCATTTTTATCTACTGATATTAGTTAAAAGTTTAAAGGAAAAATAAAGATGAGTAATTCAATGATATTTTTAGAAAAGTGAGGAAGTCATTTTCTTGTAGAAACATGGTTTTGTCCAACAAAGCCAGTGCTTGTGTGCATGATGTTTGGAATAGACACATAATCCTTAATATATTTCTTGAAATTTATTTCTTAAATTTAAATATTATTTTGCAAAATATTTGCTGGGTTTCACAAAATCAGGTTTTGTTTGCTTAGTTTTGTTTTGCTTTTTGGTTGTTTTTAATATCATCCTGGCAGGGCTTTTCCTATGGATTTAATAATAGTAGATTGCTTACCTTGTATATAGTAAGCTATTAGTGGGGGTTTAGGTGTTTATTTTATTTATTTTTTTTTGGTACCGGAGATTGAACTCGCGGGCTCTACTCCACCGTTGAGCCACATCCCCAGCCCTATTTTGTATTTATTAGAGACAGGGTCTCGCTGAGTAGTTTAGGGCCTTGATAAGTTGCTGAGGCTGGCTTTGAACTCGCGATCCTCCTGCCTTTGCCTTCCCAGCTGCTGGGATTAGGAACATGAGCCACTACAACCAGTTGGTGTTTATTTTTTCTATCAAGAATTAGTCTGTTTTATGGAGGAAGTTTGATTGGGCAGAGGGGAGGAGAGCGGGTAAGGAGGTGGAAAAGAGTGGAATGAGACAAACATCATTACCCTATGTACGTGTATGATTGTACGAATGGTGTGGTGTGACTGCATGGTGTACAACCAGAGAAACGAAAAGTTGTGCTCCATTTGTGTACAATGAGTCGAAATGCATTCTGCTGTCATGTATAACTAATTAGAACAAATAATGATAATCAAAAGAATTAGCCATTTTACTAGAATAAATACCTGGATATTAGAACTAACCTTAATTTCAATAGAAGATAGAATTGTTCTTAGAAACCATGGTTAACTCATAAGATATATTTTAATAAACTCCTATGTATAAGACCTTGTTTTTCTACATTATAGCTGAGATTAATAAAAATTCCTGTGTATAAGACTTTTTGTTTTTCTTATAGTTGAGATTACAGACATCCTGCCAGAATGATTTCTTCAAAGCCCAGACTTGTCGTACCCTATGGCCTCAAGACTCTGCTCGAGGGAGTTAGCAGAGCTGTTCTCAAAACCAAACCATCAAACATCACCCAATTTGCAGCAGTTTATTTTAAAGAACTTATTGTGTTTAGAGAAGGTTTGTTATTGCTTTAGATCATACATTTGTTGCTTTTAAAAAGCATTTTAAGTTGGGAAGTTTATGTACCTGTGTTTGATTTTCTGTATTTATTCCTTTAGGGAATAATTCTCTGGATATAAAAGATCTGGTTAAACAATTTCATCAGCTTAAAGGTAAGTGCCACAAGTGATAGTTTTAATGTTGATTGTAAGTTACTCTACAATTGCTAACATACATTCAAATTTAGAATGATGCTATCAGATGTTTTCCTTCTAAATAATCACATTAATGTTTTATGTGTAAATAATCACACTGAAGCTTTGTTTTTTATTAACTCTGTTTTTTTTAAAAAATCTGGGGAATGACATTTTAGAGAATTCTAAATCTTGTTGGAAAAACATCTTGGCAAACCATTTGGTACAATGAACGCACAAGAATGCCTTAGAACAGTGTGTATAAACTGTGACTCAGACCCAGCAGTGTGCCCATCTTTAGGGGAAATATAATGAAATTGAAGAGAATTGCACTTGATAGCAATAAAGGCTTATTTATAGTGAGACATTTTACTTAATAAAGTTAGACAGTTGAGCATCCCTAATTCAAAAATCCCAAATCCCAAATGCTCCAAAATCCACTGGAGTACTGATACCACACAATACTCAAGAAATTTCAGATTTGTG